>NC_134441.1:9140991-9440991 GCF_030867145.1 Opisthocomus hoazin
GGCCACCACTGCTGAGGTAAAGGACATGTTACACAGTGTGCAGCATTTGTTCTTATCCACTGCGTCACCATCACTGCCCTGGGTGGAGACAAAAACACAGACAAAAAAGAGCCGTATAAGCCCACCAAGCACAGTCACGGAGAAAGCAGAGAGAGGAATCCAGGTTGTTATGCCAAGGCCACGGTTTCCAAGGGTTTCCCCTCCTCGTCTCCCCCAGACTTGCTCCTGCCTGGCCCCGGCCTCGGTCACTCGCACTGCCTCAGCCCCCGGCGCTCCCGAGCCCCCAGCACCTCCGCTCTCCCCCACGCGCCGGGAGCTCGTCCCGCTCCCGACTGCTCCCCACGGCCGAGGGGCTGGTCCGTGCCATCCGCCAGCCTGCCCTCCTTCAGCCTTTATTCCTGCTCGCCGGCTGTGGGTCACACAAACCCGTCCCTTCCCTGCCGTCGGACACCAGCGCTTCCTCCTGCCACGGTTCCGCGAGGGACCCCAAAGCAGCGGGGGGACAGGACGGGATCGGGGGGATGCAGACGTCTGCAGGCGGGAGCCGCCAAGGAACCAGGGGCACTCGCACGGGTCCCCAGGCAGGATCACGCACCCACCCCGGATGCCTGCGGCCCATCTGCCTTTGCTCTGCCGGTCTCAATCCCTTCGAGGAGACCCCCTTACCCCCCACCCCGTGCTGACATGGAGGGGAGCCCGGCCGGGCAGCCCCCCTGCACCCCTCCGCAGCCCGGGCAGGGGCTCCACGAGGCGCCCAGCTTGCCGGGCTGCCGTCTGCCCTCCCGCGCCGAGCAGCCGGGCTCACACCTCGCAGCAGGACCTTACCACCAGGAAACCTCAAGGCAAGAGCAGCCTCACGGCACGTACCAAAGACATGAAAAACCGCTTGCTGCGGTGTTCACATAAAAGGAAATTAAGAGCAAAACACCTAAAAAACACATCTACGTTCTGCTCCTTTCCTCAACATGTATCTTGAGCACTGCCACATGAAAAAAGGCAAAGTCCAAGACACGTTGCAGACAATGGTAAAAAACACACCCCAGAAACCAACGCTGCCTAAGCCAAACTCGGGGCTGTGGCCCGTCACCCTGTTCGAGGATCCGCGCAACGGAACAGCTCGGTGCAAAGGCGATGCTCCCTTGCGAGGTCCTAGGTGTCAGCTAAAAGGCGACTGGAAATTTTAGGAAGCTATGAATGTCACCACTCAGTATTTCAGTACCAGCAGGAGGCTCTCATGGCTGCGGTCACACAAGTAGGGGCCACTCTTCGCAGTCACTAATCGCTCCATCTTTATTTTTCCAAGTAAATCCCAATTTAATGAGATTGTCTCCAACCTTCATCATGGTTATTCCTGTAGGAGTAAAAGGCAGCATGCCTCTGCCCAGCTGTGTCACTGAGCTCAGACCTGACGCTCTGAGCAAACCCTGGGAGGAGGAGCGGTTGTAGCTGCAGGCTGCCGGCTCCCGCTGCGGCAGGAGCTGCGTCACTGCCCGTGCCACCGCATGTCCAGGATCCTGCAGCAGCTCCCAGCTCTGCCCGTGGCTAGTCCAGACGCCTGCTACGCCGGGGGGCACCGGGCGCCCCAGCATCCCCCCCGACACCTCCCAGCACCGGGGCTGGGGGCACCACCGCTTCCCAGGCACTGCCACGTCTGCTGGGACTTCTCCCCGCTCCCACGGGGCTTCGGCCCCCGGCGCTGTGGGAGGCAGAGCCTGAGCGGAGGCACGGATGCACGGATGCAGCCTTGCTGGGCAGAGTGGAGCTGAGCAGCCAGGGAGGGTGGGGGAGAAGAGCTCACAAACAGCCCCTGGGATGAACTTCTGCCAGCAAAACGTGACTGCTGCCGCCAGCAAGCGTTTACAAACAAACCACTTCCGCAGATACAAGGTAAGTGTACAAACAACAAACACGCAGGGGGAAGAGCACATTTGCACCATTACTCACAATTAATTGTTCAATCCACTCCAAAAAGGAAATGAGAATCACATTTAGGGCCATAAATCCATGGCCTCGCTTTTCCAAAGATCTCGGTACGTTGTGTTGCCCACTGAGCACAATTTATAAATGATCTCTTTAGAAAATACTCCTCTGTGCAGAGCAAGACCCTTCCAAAGCCAGGAGATGACCTGCTGCGCACAGGTAGTTAGCATCCCAGCTCATTCCCTGGACAAGATGGTCGGACCTGGCCTGTGTGCCAAGGCAGAACTCCCTCCAGGGACAAGCCATCTGGAGACAGTTGTGCACTTTTTCCTTTTTCTTTTTTTAAAGCCAATATTCCAACGGCTGGTATATAGTGCAAACAGAAAATACTCTGCTCTAGAAGCTGCAATCCTCATTTCACAACAACTTCACAGGTAGTTGTAAACGTGTTCCGCGTTTTGGCCCCGTGCAGAGATTCTCTTGCCAGCTGCCCCGCGGGACTGCACACAAAGCACACTGCGCAGCCGGAAACCGCGGCACGGCAGAGGGGACGGGACGGCAGAGGCCAAAGGAAAGTCAGATGGAGCCCAAAATCCCAACCCCCTTTGCAAATGTCGCACTTGCATTCAGATACAGAACGAAGCGCCCAGCTCTTCAGCTCCCCTGTGTACATGGGGCAAACAGCTCCAGCACGAGCACCCACCGCTGCGGAGCAGACCCAGCACGGCGGGATGTGGTGCCCGGGTGGGCAGCAGCCGCAGGGCTCTGGGCAGCACAGCGAGCCCTGGAGATGCCCCCGAGCCTCCCGTCAGCCGAGGGGCCGGAGAGGGGCTCTGCAGCGCCTGCGAGAGCGAACTGACCACACAACCGACACCCGGCCCAACAAATAAGCACGATTCAGAAACGGAATGATTTTCATCACTTTTTTGTTGTTAACTATAAATCAGCTTAAACCTTAGGGAGAAATCTCAAGAGGTAATAAGTACTGTTCTGAGTGTAATTTGCACTTCTTTTAAATAGGTTTCTCTCAAGATATTTTATGTTTTCAAAGGGAAATCACTTGAAAGTTCAGAGCAGAGTAAAACATTCCCAGACTCTATTGATCATCGGCAGTGGTAACACATAAAGAGCCTCCAAAAGAGCTCCTTTGAAAACCTGATACACTTCGGTGTTTACACACCAGGGTCTCCTCCTCAGCCTGGTCTGCTCCTCAGTGACATTCTTTCCTTTCCAAACTGCGTCCACAGATAGACTGCAGTTAAAAAAAAAAAATTAAAAAATCTAAACCTCCTGAAACACTCCTCCGACATCTCACTTAGAGCCTAAGGTCCCATTTGCACCGATCCACAGTTCGCCACGCAGCGACCCGAGTCCCCCCAAGTCTCCAGGCGAGTCCCTCGAAGCCTGGATGGGGACCCGGCCGCCAGCCCGGCAGGCGCCTGCAGCAGCAGCAGAGGGGTGTCCCCAGCTGCCTGGTCGGTCCGAGAGTCCCAGCCTCTGCACACAACACAGCAGACCACCGCTCTCCAATAGCCAGCCATTTTTCATCCACTAAGTGCTGCTCCTCGTCAGCAGGGTGCAGGAGGTGTTTGGGCTCGAGTGTTATGAACCATCTACCCAGGTCTGCAGCACTCAGGAGCAGAATTGCCTCCCTTCCCTCCTCCGCACCAAGCTGCTCGGGGCTGGGTCCAGCCCTGAAGGGTAATTATGCCTTCTCATTTGTCAGCGGCTGTTTTACCTGTAACCAGATGGGCCGGGGGAACCCGATCCGGGTGTCTTTTGTCACCCGTTGAATGACACCGCGTTGACAGGATTGTGCAGCCAGCTGGTAAAACACAATCGCCTGTCGGTCAGGAAGCCCGGGCACCGGGCTCAGCCGAACCACAGCCTGTGCAGGGCAGACGCCCGCTCTCCAGGGATGCTCTGCACCCACGCGTGCCCTCATCCCGCCCTCCTCACTGCTTCCCTGGCTCCCGCGCCCCGCTCAGTCTCACGAAGCGGCCGTAAATAGGCACTAACACCTCAATTTAGATTCCATAAAACCCACACAAGCAACCCTCTAACCCCACGCTGCACAAAGCCAGCCAAGGGGCAAGGAATATTTCCACCGCTTGTTTCTGCAATCTTCTGCTCACCAACAGCTGCAGAGATGCAGCATTGGCAGGGGGGAACGGCCCCGCATAAACTGAGGCGCAGCAGAACGCACCACAGACTCAGACACAAAACGTCTGTTTCCCAGTGCTGACATTGCTCATCTTCCCCTCACTCCACAGCCATGCCGAGCCAGCCCAATTTATCGGGCTTCTTTTTGTAGTATTATAAACTTCAATGTAAGTCTCATACATCCAACAGAACTAACTTCAGTGATTCAGATGCCTGTTAACAAGCTGCTAAAAGGCATAATCCTCACACAGGGCCAGGCAGCTGCAGTCCTTGCTGGGTGGTCCTTTAGCATTCCTCAGGAAACGTAAGGATTTTTATTCCACAGATACAAATCTGCTGTCTTCATTTCCTAGGTTTTGCTAAGAAGAAAAGATTATAAAAACCCTTGAAATATAGCAATATAAAACATAGCACTCAAAGCACTGCAAAGTATCTTTTAAATTTGAGCTAATTTTTTGCACATGAAGAAGGGGAGACCCCTCGGCCGGAGACCCCGGCTGCCACTGCCCGGCCGGGCTCTGCGGGCGTTTCAAACCACGCAGGACGAAGGGCGGCAGGGCGGGAGCGCAGCACGCACGGCGCGGCAGGCAGCGCAGCTGTCGTGGGCCATGACCCAGCTCCGGACGGGGAGACCCCCGAGCACCATCCCGAGAGCCCCTTGCAGCAACCGTCCCAGCCTTCTGTCGGAGAATAAACTCAAGTCTTCCACCACTAATTTCTTTCACTGAAACCAATACCTGACCTTTGGCTGAAAGCCTCTGGTCGGGTACAAAACACACAGTAGGAACATGGCCCTAAAAACAGACATTTCATCTCAGTTTTAGTGTAATTGCTGAAGATTTAAGTTATAGCATGCAGTAAATTTTGCACCAGAAGCTATAAAAGCCATGATCTCCTTGTCGATGGGGAACTGAAGCCAAGCATCCCAAGGCAGCCGCCAGCACAGTTTGTGCCCGAGAGCAGCACAGCTCTTGGCTTAATCACCTCCAGCGCCGCCTTGCAGGACACTTATTACCCTCAGCAACAAAATCCAATACCCTGCTATCTTCCCTCAAACAATTTATCTTTGCTATTAGGACCCTTTTCTTTTTAAAGGAAGATGATGCTGGTTAAAGCAATTTACTATCTTATAGTACAAATAAGGCTAGAAAGAATTTGAAGGCTCTTCTCCCACCCCAAAAAATGTGTTTCACAGCACATCAGAAATTTTCATCATGCCTGTCCTGATCATAGGGGTCCTGCTTTTCAAAGGCAGTGAGAAAAGGCTGAACAAAACGGATGCACCAGTCCTGGGACTGGAGGATAATACGGCTCCCAGTTTCAGCGGGGTCCTGACACAGGCTGCAGCCTTCTCACATTACATTCAGCTGAAATGTTAAGCGGAAATTTAAAATGAAAGGTCAACAGTCCCTCAGCACACCAAAGACATGAGATTTTTCCCCTCCCCCACAAAAAACTAAAACAATAATGAACAGCTCAACAACCGAGTCGTTATCCAGTGCACGACTAATTGTATAAACCTCATACTTCTTATTAGGAAAGGATAATGGGTGTTTGGGGAATGCAGAGTATTTTTATAGCCCTCAAACAACAGCAAATACTACCCTTCATCTCACTGAAAGGTCAGGTAGCAAATGCCATTTCTCAGCCTCTTGCACGGAGTATCCCCAGCTGCAGCAGACAGATAGAGACTTCCTCGTGCCATGCGGAAGACAGACAAGGTGTTAGTTTTGTGGCCAAAAGGATACACATCAAACGGCATAAGGTCATGTAACTGCAGTTTTTGATTAAGAAAAGGCTAATATTCCAATTTAGTTGCAGATGCTTCTACACAGCAATGTAATTGGTTTTCACAGGTTGTTTCTAATATTCGTTCAAGTTGGGGTGCCATGGGTCGAGTAACACTGCTGGATACCTGCACGGTGCAGCTGCACCCTGTACGTGGCAACGGCTGCCAGGCAGCATTAGAGATGCCCTAAGTAGTTCTGTTCTTTTTAAATGCAAAGGCTTGGCTAATATTAGATTTGATGATCTTAGAGGTCTTTTATGACCTTAATGATTCTATGACATACGATCAGCAAGAGGGCTACTTTGAGCTGTAATTGTTGGCAGATTTTCCTGCTACGTTTTCATAACATAAATAATTTTAGAATTTAGGTCTCGCATAGCCGATCATTCACCTAGTGCATAAGGATTTGTTAATTCATCCCCCACTATGGGCTGCCCTTGGCACAATCCAGCATCAGCAAACACAGAATTACATTACTTCTCACTGCTGCCTTTCACAGAGGAGGTGGGAAGCAGTTCACCTCTGACTTCTGGGAGGTCTGTTTCGTTCTCCACGGTATCCTTGTGCTAAGGTGTGCACGCAGCTACGTGGTGTCTCGTCAGATGCAATGAAGCTCATTAGAGGACCATGTTCCAAGTCTACTTGTGCATGTCCACCGTACCTTTCACATTCTGTAATTAATAACTCAAGAAAAATACTGTGAGATTCTGTGGTTAAGGGGTAGATTGCATCTGCAATTACCCTGTGTGCAACATAAAAGTTCCACTAAAATTTTAATTGCTGTGTGAAGGAGCTTTTAGATTCCTTTGGCAAAACTTGCATGCCTCTCCCTTTAATTAGAAGGTATCTCGCTAAATATTGATAGCATTAAGCCACAGTCACACTCCCATAGATCTGAAATGGTTTGGAAGCTATCTGCATGGAACCTCATCAACAGCTCTCACACCAGCCCCAGAACACGGGAAAGCTGAATAAATAATTCACTGTGAATCCGTCCCTAATAAATTCAGTCTCCATTTATTGCCTGACAAATGGCTGCGAGCTGGTCCAATTTCCTCCAGTTTGTTTATTAATTTGAATGCAACTGAGGAAGCTGACTGCAATTTTTTAGAACTCCAGACGGACCACAGACCTTCATGAGGAGCCTTTCAGATCTAGCACTCCGTTTCCACCAAATCTCAGAAAAAGTGGGACCGGAAGAGACCTCCAGAGGTGACTGCTCTCCAGTGGCCTTTCCGCTCACCCTGGGAGCTCTCAGGGGCCTTCAGCCACAATGCGGCAACGGCACCACGGGCACCCCTGACCTCCCGCAGACAGGAGGGCACAGCACCGCCGCGTCGGGAGCACGTACAACTGCTCCATACATGGCACTGCCGCACCGGGAGCACGTACAACTGCTCCATGCATGGCACCGCCGCGCCGGGAGGACGTACAACTGCTCCATACACGGCACCACTGCGCCAGGAGCACGTACAACTGCTCCGTACACGGCACCGCCATGCCAGGAGCACGTACAACTGCTCCATACACGGCACCACTGCGCCGGGAGCACGTACAACTGCTCCATACACGGCACCGCCATGCCAGGAGCACGTACAACTGCTCCGTACACGGCACTGCTGCGCCGGGAGCACGTACAACAGCTCTGTACACAGCTCTGCCATGCCACCCCACTCCCCAAACACTGGCCAGGCGGCAAGTCCTGCCCTCTGCCCTGGGACCCTCGCCCATGGGAAGGGAGCTGCGCACTGAAGCCGGGCGAACGCGTCGAAGCGATGCGCGCTGCTCCAAGCAGAGCACCCCGAGGCCGCGGCAGAGCCGGCGCAGAGCAGCCTTCGCCGCCCCAGCCTGTGAGCTGCCGGCCCCACTGCCCGGCCTCTCCGGCGCACAGGAGCTCACCAGCAAAATACCAGCCATCGCACTTACACTGAACTAATGCTGGATATTTGCTATCAGCGTATTTTTTTCCTATGAAAGAACATTCAAATAACTAAAAATGCAATTACTGTTGCTGATGCATATCATATTTCTTGTATAGCTTATTGAAAATTATTTCCCGTTATTTAGCATTTCAGCTAATCTAAATGTTACCTCTGGGTACCTGATCATCTGTGGCTGTAACAGAAAAAATGTTGTAGCACAGAGTCAATGATTCACAAAGCAGCCAAGTAAACAGGGACTTCAATTATACCCACGTTTTCTGACCGGAGCTTTTTAGCTGGACAGCCTCCATCTATGGGGTGAAGCATATAATAGAGGCGAACTTTGCTGGCATGTTTCCGACTCTGGAAAAAGAAAAAAAAGAAAAGAAAAAGCAAGAAATGAAGTTATGAAAAGCAAGAAGCTCCACTGCTGTGCATACACCACCAAGCTGCAATAAGATTTCACAGCCCCTTGATATACGTCTCCAACATCTAAGGAGAGGAGCGGGAAAGACCGGGTGAGAAACATTCACATTTCACCGATGTTTCACAGAGCTCTCTACCGAGCTGAAATGAACTGTGGAATGATTATGACGCCCACCATTAGCAGGAGAAATGGTCCACCCTCACCGCTCTGCGCTAAGTCCTGCTGCCTGCAGCCCCTCGAAGAGACAGCGGGAATAAAGGCAGCGAGAGAGGAGCAACATTTGCTATCACATCATTTCCATAGCAGGAGAGACTAAAAAGATCAGGGTTATCTAGCTTCAGGCAGAGACAGGATGGCATCATGAGGGATCAGATGCACGCACGCAACCAGAAACCCACAGTCCCTACACTTACAGAAGAATAAGATATATAAGGGGTATAAAACCTCACTCTACAAAATAAACCCACCAATATCTCCCAAAGTTTTGAAAGAAATTTCTCCCACGGGTAAATTATCAGATAATTGTGCATTCTGAAATCTAATGCTTCCCTCGTACACAGCTGGTGCTGGCCCTGCAGAGAGGGGATGAGGACTATGTGGATGCCAAGCCCCTTCTCCTCTCTCTAGCATTTCTAAGGGCAGTTGAAGAGTAAAACCCCGAGAGGGCCATGAACACGGGAGGGTCTGTGCTCCAGGCTAAGCAGTGCCGGCGGGGGAAGGCGCAGGCTCAACCTGATGTTTGCTGCTGCAGACACCAGCCCCAGGAACCTGGGCATTGCTGTGGGCCATCGTGCTCCCCCGAGCCCTGCCCAGCATCCCCCCACCACCGTGGGCAGAGGATGGACGCAGACCAGCTGCACGCGGTTCCAGCATCAGTGGTGGTCACCAGTCTCGACACTCGCTCTGCTCCTTCGTGCAGATGCCGGTAAGCAGCCCCGGCTCAGCTTCCGAGGCAAAGACCAGGTAATTCTTGCACTTTCTCCCAAGAAAGGCACCGAGTGGGCAATTACTTTTCAAACATTAATACCACAGGGAATACAGGGCCCCAGGGGACCTGTATTTTTTTTTTAGAGGAACCATAGAGAGCTGAGCGATGCCTGGAGGAGACTCTTCCCACGAGGGACACAGCAGGCAGCATGGGCTGGTTTCACGCTGCCTGTGGGCACGACCGGAGCTTGCCAGAGGTGAGGGTAAGCAGAGATGGAGAGATGTCCCCACCATGCCAGCAGCTACAAGCAAAGTGATCCTTGTGACTTACAAAACGTACCATTACCATTAGCATGTTCCAGAACACTCTTCTTCCTGTGGTGTGAACTTGCACATAAATTTGCGGAGAGCTATATTCGTATGGATAAATGTGACTACACAATTTTTTTTTTTAATGGAGCAAATCAGTCAAGACAAATAATTTCAAATATCTTTCCCTAACTTGTCTTCCTGCATGCATTTAGAAAATGTGACCTGCTGTAGTCAGAGCTAAGCGCAGGAAACCCCAAAAGCTTCAGCTATCAGTGACTAGCACTCCAGACAGCGACAGCATAATTAAGAAATGACAAAATAAATGTTCATAACACAAAGGACAGATGTGCCAAGTCAGTCTCGGAGGTCGGCGGCATTCCTGCTCCCTGCCCGAAGTGATGCTCGGCTGGTTTCACATCACAAAGGTGGGCACAGTGTGGGGCGGCGGGCGACGGCCGGCCCCTTCACGCAGGGCAGGGGACAGGACAGGCCACCACGGTCCCTCGCATAGCAAAGGCAACATGGCCAGAGCTTTGCAGCTCGGTTCCTTCACTGAATATTTAAACCCCTCGGAGCAGCCAGCCAGCCAGCCTCAAGTCATCCTTCCCACAGTCACGAGGCTCCTCCCTCGGGTGAGTTAATCCAGCGCTTCACGATGCCTACTCACACACAGTCACAGCCTGCTGAATTTAGAGGTTAAAAAGTTTGTGGGTTTTTTGTAAGATGAAAAGGCAAGATTTTAACAGTAATCATTTTTAGTGTTCTTTCCTGTGGCACTCAGCTGTGCCACAAATGATGTCCAAACATCTGCATTAAAAGGCAGCAAACCTTCAGCCTTCAGTAAAACACCTCTCACCTTCATTTATGCACTTGTTGGGATTTATGAAAGCTAAGGTAAAGAAATAACTTACGTTTGGCATAATTTAAAACTGCACGGCTCCTTATGCAGCCATATTATCCTATGGTTATAACAGCGGAGCTTGAAATCATCCTTGGCCTTTGCAAGTACGTAGTGAGCATCTCATTCCCTCTCAGGGAGCAGGGGCAGCACAGCCCATTTGTCACCCATTTTATCTCTGGTATTTTCTACATTTACATGTGTATTTATCATCCTAACACCACAGCGAGAGCGAAGCGATTATTCTTAGCACGCTGCTCGCAAACAGCCCTGCGGGCTGTCTTTTCCCCTCCACAAAGCAACTTGAAATCTGCAGCTCTGAGGCACGAGCAGGGCAAGCGCCAAGGAGGGGGTGGCACAGCCCCCATCGGCAGCACCAGCGCCGGAGGGACTCACCGCGCTCCGAAGCTCCAGCCGGGCTCCGCCGCCCCAATCTGAGGTCCTGCATGTTTGAAGGAGCTCTGGAGGACGCGACACGAGGAGGATGCCTGGGAACAGCGGAGACGTAGCAGTGAGCACAGCAAGATCACTGCTGGTCCCGGCCGGCTGCCCAGCCCCAGCAGAGCCAGACGCTGCAGGATGGCACAACGCGGCACGACGCGGCACGATGGCTGGCAGCAGAGGCCGGCCTGGCCAGCTGAGTATCTGCGAGCAACCATCATCCGAGTTATTACAGATGCACAGGGAACAAGGGGCCAAAGGAATAACCACAGACAGGGGTCGGGAAACCGGGATAGCGAGACCAGGGCACACCCAGCTCCTGTTCTGATCCGTCTCACTGCACGTACAAGCCTTAGAAAAGACAAAACCTTGACACATCTGTAAATCCGTGGTCCGAACCAGAACATTGCCTTTGGAGATACCTGCCTGTTCACCAACAGCCACCACAACTTTATTTTAGGGTGCACTAATCAAGTATTTCTGTGCCTGTGAATATTCCTTCATAGCTTTAAAAGTGTTACACCAAACGCATTTTCACTTGAAGTCTCCGTCTCTAGCGCCTGGAAACAACTCCTTGAGCAGGCAAGAAGTCTAGCTTAATACTACATGCTTTAAAAACAACCCTCTCTGTGCAGGGAGGGGGGTGAAGCTTGGGAAGAGCCTGTTTTCACACAGCAACTGCAGACTTCTGCATTGCCAGCTCACATGCTATTGTAAGAAGGCTCACCAATAAAAATAAACAAATGGATCATTTCTATCTATATCAAATCTACTTTAATACAGAGGATTGTGGCAGAGGCAGCAGCGTTCTGGCAATTCAACCCTAAAACATAAAAGGGCAAAGCAGAGCTAAATTGTGCCATGAAATGCAATTTGACTGTGCATAAATCAAGTTTTGCAGCACGCTTCTCCCAGCGCGAGCAGCAGTGTGCGAGGGGAGACAATCGCGGCTCTGTGGGAGCGGCGGCAGCTGGCGGGACCCCGGGGGCCACGGAGCAGCCGGGTTCCAACGCAGCAGCCCTGCTCGCCCTGGCTTGTGGAGGGTTTGCTCACCGCCGTTGCGACTTCGCAGCCTCCCAGTGGCTTCACCAGTGGCAGCGTCCCTGGGGAGCACTGAGACTCCAGAAGTCCCCGGGGGAGGCTCGAGCCCGAGGTCTGCTGGGCTGCACAGACCCTCTCCCCGAGGGATGCGGGCAGCCCTCCCGGGCAGCAGGAGCTCGGCACCCTGCAGCAGCCTGGGATCTGCTCCCTCTCTGCACCACTGATTTAAGCTGACCTGACAGCCTAAAACATTTCACCATCTTGTGAGGGACATCTTCCCGTACCCCCAGCCACCTCACCAGCTTCAAACCAACCCTTCCTGCTGTTCTCCTCACGCTGCGCTTGCATCTGATCCGATTTCTCTGTTCCCCATAGCTCCCTTTATCATCTGCTTGTTCGCTCCTCTGCTGGCAGCATCTCGCTGGTGGTCGGGCTGCCTTCCCTCTCCCGCTCTCCCTGCTCCGCGCCCTGTTCTCCAGCCACACACCAGAGACCCTCCGCACCGGGGGCACCGGCAGAGGCACGCGGGTGGGAGGTGAAGAGAGGAACAGTAATAGCAGCCCGAATGGCTGAGGCTTCTCTTAGTTTGTAATAAATGCTTTTCAGAAGCCTGTTGGTTGGATTTTAATCCTTTTAGTGGGTACTGTGTTGACTTTTTTTGTATGCTGGCAGTTTCTTAATTGAATTGCCGTGAAACATACAGTCATATGATTACACCGACTTTATTATCTGTACTGGCCTTACTTGTAATCTCATCAAAAGAGACAAAGTTATTTTGGCTAGACCCAGTTCCCCCAACCTCGTGCAGAATACCAGTCAGGTTGTCCTCCTAAAGCTACGGACTCGGGCCCCTTTCCAGGCCCTGCTCTGCTCAGGAGCCCTGCCAAGCCGGTGGGCTCCGCTCCTGCGCTGGTCCCCCGGCCCCGCCGTGCCTGGCTCCCCGCTCGCTGTCCTCCTGGAAGCTTCCTCCACTTTCCAAGGCCATGAAGGATCAGCAGTGACGATGCGGAGTGTGTGGCCAGCTCTTTTCAAGCTCTTTCTTGCAAATTACTGGACCTGTTGACTCAAAAAACAACATTCTAGATTTCATAATCACTGCCTAACAAAATTCCAGATTTCTGGTGGAATGGAACCAATTTGTTCCTCATTCTGTGACATAATAACGTTCTCTGCTTTTTTTTAAATAGAGGACAGAAGTATTTTCAGCAAACGCCTTCCCTTTTTTGCCTCTTCTACCCACACGACCAGCAAACACTATTGTCGAGATCCCCGTTGTTCGCCGCAGAGACAAACTCCCGTCTGTTATTCCAGACGCTGCTGGGTGCCAATGTCCTTTTTCTTCCTTTGTCATTTTTGCAAAGCTTCATTTATAATTTATGGTCATTTCTATCCACTTCCCCTTCTTCCTCCATGAGTTAATTTTTTAAAAAGCATCTACCCATGCTTGTGACTTTCTGGGCACACAGATACGTGCCCATAATTCCAAATTGCACACAGCTGAATTTTCACCCCTGTGAAACTGGCTTCTTCAAAGCAACAGGTAGACATATTACTGTTTTGGACATTGACTGCTTACACATAAAGGCAATTACTGACAATCTATTCAGCCAAGCAACCACTAGCTCATTTCATTTTCCCTAAATCCGTGATCACTCCTCCCTGCTTGCCAAGCCTACCCCGAGCATGGGATCCCCTCACCAGGGTCACCGACAGCCTCACGAGATGGGCACACGTGGCTGGAAGCATTTATCAAGCCCAGCAGCTTCTCCCAGATCTCGATGACTGCAATTTTAAAAATGCAAAAACAAGACTTAGAAAGGTCCAAGCAAAACAAACAGCAGCGACCTGCTGCACCCAAAGGCAGCGACTCGCAGGGGATAGGGGCTGCCGTGTCTGCCGCACGGGGTCAAAGTGTCCAGTCCAAGCCTGAGAACTCTAATTATAATCAACATTGTTGTTGCTTCAGTCACTTTCATAAGAAAAAATCTCACCCGATAGATCCTCCTTTGCAGTGTGAGCTCAGAACTCCTGCAGCCCCACAAAACACGTCTCGTCCAGGGGAGCTCAGAAACACCCTTCGCGTCCACCTCCCCCCCACTGCGCTTGCAATGAAATATTAAAGCTCCAAAGCATCGCCAGGGGCTCAGGCCGCCAGCCCAGGAGGTCCCTTGAGAACAGAACAGGGTTTCTAAGCTGCAGTTGCTCAAGGGAACAGAAAACCCCGTGGCTGGGTTTGTCCCCTCGGTGCAGCCCCCACCACGCAGGCAGACGGCACTGGTACCCTGTGCGGCTGGGCACCACGGGTACCCACTGGGTATCTCCCGCGGCTGGAGCCCACCCCGGCTCCCAGCCCTGCTCTCACAGCGGCCGATCCAGAGGGATCCAGGCTCAGCTCTGCAGCTCCCCGCGTGACAGTTACCTGCAGGCCTCCAGAACAGCAAGACATGAATTTTCTGTCTCGGGAATCGCCATTTCAGCTATGTGATCGTTAACTTTACCGCCTCCTATATTGATTTTGACTGTAGTCAAAATATCTCTTGTCCTACATACCGCTGTGTACCCTGCAGAGAGGAAAATACCTCTCTTTACAGCCAGTCGTCGGAGCAGCATGGCACAAGCAGCAGAGCTCAGCAGGCAGCTCGCAGGCTCCCGGTGCCCCGCAGACCTGCTACCCAGCTCCCGGGATCCCCGGGCATCGCCCGCAAGCTTCTGATCCACCCCAAAAGGCACAGAGAGTCTATTCTCACGTCACTTCCTCGCATTTCTTCTGCAGCTGGATCTTACACCTCAGCTAATGCAACCGCGAATCTACTTTTCCATTGGTGTTTATGGACTTTTTCCAGGCAGTGCACCTCCCTGTGAACGTGCCAAGGGAAAGGGGCACAGGGGATGGAGCGAGCAGGGCAGGAACCTCCGACGCGTGCTCAACCCTTGTTGTTCGACCACAGCCAACTGATGCCAAGCAGCTGCAGCTCAGTTTATCAGGTCAGGCCACCCTGCCGTCAGGTACCGATGCTCGAGGTGTGGATGAGCTTCACTGCTGGTACAGAACTACTGTCCTGGTATCAAGCGGCAAACAGAAGAGTTAACACAAACATAACGTCTCCTCCGCGCACAAGTCGCCAGCACCGCTCTGCTGAGCAGCAGCACCGGCAGCGCTGCCGTTGTTCCCGTTCTATCTTTACACGTCTGAAACAAATCACTTTTAAAGCACGTCAGTGCCAGTCGCTTCCGAGAGCCCGTTCAGCCCGGCACAGCGCGTGGGCGGCTTTTGTCACAACACGCGATGATAACTAAAGACTCTGCTTCCAAACACCTGGAACTCAAATCCAAACACGGGTTGCAAGTTTAAAATACTAAAGAAAAGCAAGGGTGAATACCTTGAACAAACAGGTGCCCTCCTGCGCATCGGGAGCAGAACGGGGCTGCCGTGGGGACGCGAGAGCTGCAGGGACCTTGCCGGGGATGGCTTGGCCAGGGCGGGCCCACCTCGGGTGACAGAGCAATGTTTCGTCGCTTTTATTCCATGTGGGGTTAATGTGACATCCCTTGTGCCTCTCCACTACTGCTAACCCCAGGGTCTCATCCCCGGTGCATTTTACTACTGCTCTGAACGTACCAGCTATTTTTAGCCAGAAATGGGACTCCGCAGAGAGGTATCTTTTAAGGCAGCTTACGAGAGGGCTGTATCTGCTCTGCTGTTGCTGCTATTTAGTGATAGATTTTGACACTGGGAGTGCATTAAAAATAACGTTTAGCCATTAATTTTGACAACAGAGCAGTAACACGGAGCCTTGTAAAGCACCATTTAATCTGCGCTGGTTTCACGCTGCAGCCCCGCAGCTATCGCGGCCCCATGAGTCTGCGCTGACTGCGTGCAGGCAAGGGAAGAGGCAGCACGAGCACCTCGCCGTAAAACATCCACGCAGCTCTTCCATATACAATGGGTGGCCGCTTTCTTTAGCCTGATATTTTTTCTCCTCACGCCAAGGTTCTCCTACCAAACACCAGCGCAATCTGCAGAACAACAGTAACACTTGAGCAGCCACTGCCAACTGTGTGCATGCACACAGCACAGCAGAGCAGACCCTCAGCAGCTGCGGGGAAGGACATAGGAACAACAGGTAAGACGTTGCCTCCTCCTCCATCCTCTGAAGTATTTACAGGTTACTGCCACCACAGCAAGCCAAAACTTAGCAGGTAAGCAGCAGCAATGGCAGAACATACGAGATAGAGCACCGCTGGCAAACGTTAGCACTCCCTTCGATGGGACACAGCGAACATCAGCAGCCACCTGGACAGACGAGAGCCCTGCGTAGTCTTTATTTCCAGCCAAAGCGTGTCCGTTCCGCTCCTCCATCCTGGAAATGCCTGCAGCATCTCATGCAGGGAGCTGGCATCACACACAGAATATTCCGGCTCCTTGTGTTCTAGTGCAGCATTCAGTTTGTTAAATAGAGTATGTGCTCTTCCACTGCATTAATATTTCAGACACAGGATTGCCTTTCTGAGCACACGCGTCTCAATCCTTAAGGCACTCATGTGCCAATAGTAAACAATGTTTATTATTCCTTCAGACAAGGCATCATTTTATGCAGTTTCCCAGAGAAGGACAGCCCAGCTGGAAGCAGATTAACCCGAACACCACTCCAGCCCTGCGCAGACAAGGAGTATTGATGAGGCTGTCGATACCGCTCGCCCACTTCCCTCCAGAGACAGGGAGAGAAATTCCAGAGAGCACTTGGCTCCGGAGATGAGCCAAAGGGCACGGCACTTTATTTGTTCTCCCCAGTTTCCTCTGCATTTGAATTTTAATACACTTTGCCTCTGCCCTCCCTCTGACTCTCAGGCTCCCCTGCCAGCATTTAGGCGCCATTCCTTCATCTCACAAGGTGAACCAACATCAGCACGACACCTTCCCGGCCGTCTCTTCCCACGGACCAGGCATATTTCTTCATTTTAAATGAAAAAGCAAAGTATCATCTGAACACCTGAAGCAATAAAGATTACAATGGAGAAAAGTACTATAGCAGCTTAAGGAGCAAATGTGGTGATGAATATGCAGCTCAGGGTGGAATCCAAGAGCAACTTTGCATATTTGGTAATTTTCCTGCAGTATTTTCAAGGACAAACTTGAAAATAACTGGTAACGTCTTCCTAATGGCTGTGACTGCTTCTACATAGAGATGAGGACTTAGAACTAAGAAAGGTTTGCTTTTTAAATTTACGGAGCAGCTCACCAAAGGGACTGAAACAACCTCTCTCAAAGACAGAGCTGAAAGGAAGCGTTAAATTACAGATGATCTAGTGAGTATCCAGCAGCAAAGAGGCTTCCTACTCCAGAGGAAGGCGAGATGCAGAAGAACAGAAAAACTCGCCTCTGGGGCACAGACTTTCAATCGCATTGCAGTAAGTGCAGTACATTTTCTTTTTCCTCTCCCCCTGTTTAGCAAGCTCTGTGGCATCGGCCACTTCCCAAATCTCTGGTGCTCTCTGCCCCTCTCCGACCCCTCCTGCATGCTTCCCATGCAGACGGCAGCGGCCGTTGCTGGTAAAGCAGCCACACAACTGCAAGAGCTTCTGATCATGGGGCAGCAGCCTGGGTTATTGCTTTGCAATGCCTTTGAGAGGTGAATGGCACTTGAATAGTGATGTTTTGTTGATAAAACTCACAGAAACCACGTGCTCCAAATCCCAGCCTTTTGACAGACCCTCCCACCTCCCCAAGACGGGCTCTGTGCAAAGGTGCAGACGATGGGTAGCTGCCTTCTGGTTTTCCCACCCACCAAAGTCATTTAGAAACAACAACAAAAATCAATCCCTTCATTTCAAAGCTGTGCCTGGCAGACCCACGCTGCCTGCGCCATCAAAGCGGAGAAGCAAGGCCGATGGCTGCGTGATGGTCCCTGTCTCTGAGGTGCCTCAGGAGGAGGGGGCCGGCAGCCAAGCCCCTCGCTATGCAGCCGACCCTCCCCGCCACCCACCGCACCGAGAGGAGGGGGCCCGGGAAGGAGCTGCACGGCACAGCCCTGGCATCCCCTGCTCCACGTACACCACAGGAGCGGCCAGTGCCAGCAACCTTCACAGAGCATTGGGAGGATGCCGGTCCCAGCCGTGCGCAGAGCGAGTGTCCCGGCTGAAAGAGGTCTGCCAGCCGTCCCCGGCACCTGGCAAGCGGGCAGGAGAGGCGGCGTGAAGCACCCTGACGCCCGCAGACAGCACCGCACACACGGCCACGACCTGCCCAGTGCTGCCAGCCATCGCCTGGAGCACACCGCACCCCTCTGCCCTTCTCGTGAGTCCTCGTCTCATCAGCGATCCCCTCCACCGTCGCTCCTCGCGCGGGGGCAAAGGGAGAGCCCGTGCGCAGGAGGAAGGCCTGGCACATCACGGCAGCGCAGCGAGCCACTGCCTAGCAGGGCTTTTACCATGCATCCATCTTTGGATGCTTTATTCCACTAGCAGAAGTGGCAAGGAAGTTTTCTGATACACCAGGGGACAAATTAAGATATTAATTTGCTTTAAGAACTAAAATATTCAAACGCACGATCTTTTGGGCATTGACAACAACCTGTGAGATCCGTCTCATCTCTGACTTACTGCTGCATGGAAGCGAACCAATATCTTTAGAGCATCCTCCTGTGATGCTCAGCATCGCCGTATGCAGAGAGCTTGTTAAGGCATTTTCTCATTTGGGCCCCTGCAACTGCATTACAAGTCAATATCCCATGGCCAGCTACTCAGCTCAGCTCTGCCCTAAGCCGACTCCTCGATAGGAGAGCAGCACCGGGCAGTTTCAGAGGGATGGAAAGGAGAGCAAAGGTGCAGGAGACATATCAGACAAAGCCAGAGACACAGTTGCACAAAGCACATAAAATAAGGGCACTATTTTGCTGTATGTCAAGTTGGAAGCAAAAATATGCTGCAAACACTCTGATTCTTTTGTCATTTTTCCACTACACTTGCCCTTGGAAATAATACCACTTAGTATTACGTGACTGACATCAAATTATTTTTTATTCTTGGCAAAGTAGTGCAGAAGAAACAAAGAGTTATTGGTTGATGATTTGGAGAAGGAGAGGAGACAGCGATTGGAACTGACTATTCCTATTTGGCAAGATAAAAACACCCCCCCCCTTTCATACGCTGTTTCCTTCTATTTTCTTACAGAGCAACGTCTTATTTTGCACGCACAAAGGAGCCAAGACTTCAGTGCCTGGCACAAAGGCTGCAGATCTCTAGCGCAGCTGTATAAGAGGCAGCAGATCAATTCCCTTTCTCTCTAAGCTCTGGCTCGGTAAGGGTGAAGGCTTTGCTGACCAAAACAAACCATGCCATGGAGGAAGATGCATTTCCAGCACAGTCCGGGAGCCTGAGACTGCTGGTTTCCAGTCCAGCCTTCTGCAGGTACCTTCCCCAGCCCCAGGCGCGAGGCTCGGTGTGCTCAGCACGCTGCTCAGCCTGCTCCGGGCACCCCTTCGCACGGCTCTCGGCGCGGGCAGAGCCCCAGCAGCTGCCCAGGTCTCCGGTGCCCGTGGGCAGCCGCGCTGCCCCAGCCCCGGGAGCTCCCCATCGGCTGCTCCCTCCATCAGACACCCACAGGCAGCCGGCGCTCAGGAGCACGGGGATCCAGGCTGCGCGGGCCCGGGCCCTTCTGCCGCAGAGCCTTCCCCCGCAGCAATCCCAGCAGCGTAAGCTCGCTGAGCTGGGCACAGATGCTGAGCTGTTTTGATGAAGCTGCACGCACCACACCAGCATGGAATCTCTATTTTGCAGTGCTTCACTTTTCCCCATAAAGTGCAAGTCAATTCAAAGTGAAAGTTGTGCTCTGTACAAAAAGTTCATTTACATTGTGGTTTTATCCTGTGCTTGGACATTGACAATAATTTTTTCTCAAAAAGCTGAAATAAAGCGACTTCAGAAGGTGAAATGAAGATCTGTTTGCAGAAAGTTTAGTCTTCTGAAATTGGTATTTTCCCTATGAATATAATCAGTTTTGACCACAAAGTGCTTTTTAGAAGACAAAAAAGGTGTGAAAATTGCAACCAGCTACTTTTAATTAGAAAGCAACAGTGAATTTTACATTCCTGCTATTAACTAATTGGCTTGCAGCAAGGGCTGGATGGAGCGCAGGTACATTCAACGCCACAGTTTTGTACAAGAACACTCATGTTGCAGATCCTGAAGTTATAAAAGTGAATGTTCAGACCACAGACTTGGTCTCTCATCCGGCCAGGAAACAGAAAGCCCTCATGAGCAGGCGCCTGGCAGAAAGCACAGCCTTCTCCCTCCACAGGGCAGATGCTCAGACCAAACTCCTTACGAAACAGCGTCAGAGTAAGAATTATTTGCAGACATTATTCTCCACTAATTTTCCACAATTAATGTATGTGGGCAAATCACACACTGCTTGTCCGATGCCTGAATAGAAGAAGAGTCCAAGTTCACCTAATAAGTGACCCACTGCAAATCATTTGCTCAGGTCTCTCGAAACCCCGTGCAGCTCGCACCGGGAAGGAGCCGGGAGCGCTGCAGCGCGGTTTTCCACTCACATTTGCAGTCCAAGCACATGGACTGGGGAACCTCCCCCGCAAGGCTCGATGCCGCACCGCGATGCCAGCAGCCCGACGGCTGCGCGCATCGGCCGTGCGGAGGAAGGCATCAGGGTACCAGCACCCAGCGAGAGCGACTCGCGGGCACGGCTGCCACCGGCACCGCCTCCCCCTGAGCCCCGGGGCAGGTTCTCAGCCCTCTCGCTGGCTCCACGGGTCCCTCGGCACCGGGGTCCAAGGGGAATTCGTGCTGCTCTCCGGAGCGGCGACCAGAACAGACGCTCCAATGCGCCAAGCTTCCCCACCGCGGGCAGAGGCTGCTGCAGGGGCACGGCAAAGCACGGCACAGGCAGCACCACCGGGGACCCCGGCCAGGGCTGGGCCAGGCCCCCAGCTCGCCCTCGCCATCCCTCTGCCTCGCGTCACGCAGCCCAGCAGACGAGGTTCCGTAATGACATTATTGTGCCAAACGTCTGCAGCGTCTGCTGGGATTTCACAGAGGATGACAAATGAGCACAACACCTCGCACTAGAAATACACAACAGAAAAACATGTTGCTTTCCACATTTCAAAAACATCTGCTATGAATTAAAGATTCAGCTCACCTACAATTACGGGCACAGAAGCAAAGAGGTTGGCTGAGCATCCCATTGCTCACCAGTCTCTACTCCTGTTTCTGCAGCAGTGCTTCTGCCTCCTGTAGACAAAATTTGGCATCTGCAGCACCCTTCATCAAGATCTGGAAGGTGTCCCTAAAACTGCAGCCCTAGACTTCACAGCGGCTGCCAGGGATCTCTGCTGCACGCCGAGGGCAGCCAGCAGAGCCTTTATAGGAGATGTCTTAAGGGATTCACAGTAAATGTGCATTATCGTTCACATCGTTTATTAATGCAGCTCAGCATCCTTGGATACTGCACATTGATTAAGCTTCATGTACATCTCCACTGGCCTCACCGAGACAAATGTCTCCCCTTGAACCAGAGCAAAACTTTGGGGAAACTTCATATGCCAGGCCTCTCAGCACCAATTCTGATTTTGTTGAAATACTGCAGACACTGGTAGTCTTAGGGCATTCAAAAGCAGGGACAAAACGCAGCTAATCCACACAGGCCCCAGGAGTGCAGAAGTCCCTCATCCCCAGGCTCTCCACATTCATCACTTCTCCTGGAGTCCTCCAGGACAGGCTGGACCGTATTCCACATCCTTGCTCCACACGGCACCAACTGTGCAACCCACCATCACTGGGGGAGGATGGTCCTCTGCTCCCTGCCCAGTGACCACCACGCGAAGAGTGACCAACTGTGCCCTGGTCCCTCCTGCACAGCCATCACACCGAGTGACCTGCACCCCCCTCCTCATCTGAACACCTCCTGTCAGGTTAATGCTGAGACAGCCCCTCACTGTGATGAGGATTTACACCACGCTGCTGCAGAGCTGCTCAGAGCACCTCTCCCACGGCCCTGGGAGCAGGTGCCGAGACACAGACATGCAGTGGCTTTCCTTTCTCGGAGGATTTCACAGCAGTATATCCCTCCGTAATTTCCTCCCTTGTTTAATAGGAATTCATTTAATTTTGTTTTGAAGATATGCAGTGCTGCTAATTGCTGTTCTAACATGTCTCTAATAATATATCCTTTCTAATTGTTTATTGCTTGCCTGCCTCTTAAGTGCTTAAATATGTTCACAAATACTAATCTATTCTCTGCACAATCAGTGATTCCTACTCAGCGAAGCACAGTGCAGCACATTTAATATAAAAAAACTTAGGTTCCTTTGGCTGAACTCCTAATTGATCTCCTTGCTAACTATGTTTCTTTGAAAACTAGCTTTCAGTCATGTTCAAATTGCAGCCTGACTTTGCAAATTTAGGCAGAAGGAAAAACCAGACATGCAGCAGACAACATTGCAGTGACATCATTTACAGAACAAGACGCCACCAGTAAAAATAGCCTTTTGAATCCTGAGTTTTCAGAGAGGAACTGTAAATGCTGGTGTAGCTGCTTACTGGGAACGGTGTAGCTGATGCCACCCTGTAAAACACACGGCTGGAAGAGGCAGCGACGGAGGAGTTACGAACCAACAGAGCAGAGTTATGAAGAGCACCCTACCTCGTAATGGGCCACGCGCTGGGACTCGGATATCAGCTGAGCGCTGCACACTTTGCAGTAACTTTCAGTGAATAGTTCCTGGTCGATGTCGGACGATTTCATCTGTTCGCAGCAGAGGGAAGAGACAATAAACAGCGTCAGTCACAACAGGCAGGCAGATCAGGACATGTTGAGGGTCCCCACAGAGACACCGGCAACGCAACGCTTGAGTCGAACGGTTCTTGACGGTCCCCAACACCTGTAATTCGGCATCCCGGGGTTCGTGCACGCCAGGCTGTGTCGAGTGCTCGGTCCTCGCCTGCAGCCGCTCCCGGCACAGCGGGGGACCCGCCGGACACACGCCTGTGCCCCGGGAGCACCTGACCCGCTGAACACCCTCGCCCACAGGCACGGCACCTTCCTGTGCTGCCCCGCAATCGTACCTCCTGTCTGAGCTACAGTTGTAAGTGGCTGCTCTTCTCCGTTAGCTTTCCTGTCTAGAAACACCACGTACACAACCAGCTACAGCATATATCGCTCATGGCTCGAAACACACTTAACTATTTGTTGTACAATACAAAAGAGCTGATAAAGAGTTTTCTGTGAAATGCAAATATGACAACCTGGGGGAAGGTGTTTTTAAGCCTGAAGGGTGCTCTGCTATATTTCTCCATTTAGACATGGAAGGAAATTGCTTGGGTGATTTACTGGGCTGGGCTGTTCTCAAGCAGCTGTTTAAATATTTGTGCGCTCCCCAGGACTTCCAGCGAGCTCACCTGCTCTCACACAAACAGCCTGCTGCGTGATCTGGTTCACAGCAATACTTCAGCTCTCTGTTCGCACCTTCCTCGTTATGCAAGAAATTGCAGGTATCCAACTCTGAACTGATAACCACGATGCAGATCAGGAAGACTGAGGCTTATAAAACACTGAACTCGGGCAGAGCCAGAAAACACCAGAAGTAGCTTCGCAGACAGGGTATTTAAAAACAAAAAACGCAGTGCAAAAGAGGAGGGAAAACAGAGGGCGATGCCTTCTGGCTAATGCCAAGATAAAGTCTATTAATTCACAATCACAACAGACCTGGGCATAATGAAGACTGATAATACAGTTTTTATAGAGCTTATTTCACTGATTGGGAAGAAAAGCAACATGGAAATGAACACGTTAGGAGATCTCATTAGCAGAAAGACAATCAGGTGGAGAAAGCCCTGTCATTGCAGGGCCATGCAGCAGAGCTCGGGCCTCGTTTTCTTTTGCCATCTGCCTAGGTTTAATCTTCATTCACTCCGTCTAGAGAAACACCGCGTTGAGAAACTTTCAAAGACACAAAGCGAGCCTTTTACGAGTACCAGAAGTGTTGCAAAATTGCATCAAAGGCAAAATAAAGTGGGGAGGACGAAATCTCGCTTAAATACAACAGACTGACACAAGGCAAACCAAAGAATCTCATTAAACTTCAATCCAGCAACCAAGACAGAAGCAGGTAATATTGCCCTCATTTGCATGCAGTCTGAAGTGCTCACAGTACAAACTCTCATTGCAAAAATCAGAGTAAATCAAAAGCTGCTCAGTATTTGCTTAGCCCTTCATGCTCTGATAAGAGATCACAAGTCTATTCTGCCTCTAACACACACGTACCTAAGAATGGAGCTGTCTGAGCCCCCCTTTACAGCAGCAGGGGCTAAACAGACTGACACAGGAACAGGCTTTAATGTCTGTTCTCTAAGCAGTAACTTCTGATACAGGTATAGGCTTCGTTAGCCTCGATGCTGCCAGTTAGGTTTTATTTGCCATTGTACTACGCAGGACGTAACGCACCGCAACAGGCGAACACAGTTGTTACGCTGACAATGTACATGTTACGCAGCGCGACTGATGGGTCACCATTCGGTTACCCAGTAAAGTCTCCCTGGAATGTCAGGCCTTCGGGTAACGCATCCAGAGCAGAGGCGAGAGGAGCATCCCCTGCGTGCCGTCCCCGCAGCACACTCCAGTACCAGCGTGGCCCCCGTGCTGTGCACGCCCACGGAAAGCAGCGCTCTGGCAAACACCAACTCCTCACCACGATGTTGCTCATCCCATCGGCCGCAGCACCGAGCTCTGCCTCTGCCCGGGCGCTTGGCGAAGGTCCCTCCGCAGCTCTCGGCCCCGGCACCGCTCTGCTCCAGCTCGGGAGCACAGGCAGCTCTCCCCGAAACGCCAGCACCCGCGGGGCCCCACCACGGGCTCCCTCGGCCCCTCGCTCGCGTCGGCTCGGGCTCTTTCCCACTGCAGCTGCCTTCTCCCTCTCCTTCCCCCGCGGCCTGGCCCTGTCCACCCCGTGCACCCAGGACCAGCTCAGCCGCGCGTGCCCGTGCCCCAGCACGTCTCCCCAGGGAAGAGCCAGCTCCCGCTGCCTGCAGCCGCGCAGCAAACCCCGGAGCTGCGGTGGGGCAATGGCTGCTTCGCTCCCGTTCTCCTGCCGCTCCCAGGACCGGGCGCACCTTCCCTACGGCGGGACCCCACCACCCTGCCCGGCCCTCACGCCAGCATCCCGGCAGCGAGCGGCTCTCGGCTGCCGTCGTCCCACTCTCCGCAGAGGGACGGCCGTGTTGCCTCGACCTCCCCAGGTCCCGCGGCTGTCCCCACGCTGCTCTCCCCTGTTGAGCCGCTGGCAGGAGGACGGGGCGACCCTCCTTCCCTGCCCCCCACTCGGGGACCAGGCTTTTCGCTTGGCTTCGAGCGCTGGATACGCCAGCGAGCAGCGATGCCGCAGCAGAGCACCGTTCCCCAAAAGCTCCCCGTGCCCTGGGAAGCGCAGCAAGCCCAGGATCGTTAAAGCTTGCCAGATGGCAGTGTCCCCTTGTCAGGGAGGAGAAATGTAACTGGGTGTCCTCCTCGTACTCTGGAGCCTGGCAGAGGGTTTCACTGCCTCTTTTTGCAGGTACTGCTTTTTAATAGTGATGAAAAGGACAGCAAGGCAGAAGAGTGAGGGATGGGGATTAGGGGGAACAGGAGAATAAACAGAGGCAAAGCCTCTTTCATGCTTTTGCACAAATACATTAGACTAAACCACAGAGATGATTCAAGCACATGTAAGCTTGGCTACTTAAAATAATTAGAGAGCTCTGGTAAGAGTAACTGCTTTGGGCAAAATTTATTACAAGAGGTTTGACAAAAATAAGAGATTCACCTTACCAAGGAAGATTTCCACACAAGCAATCCAGTACCAGTACCCATTTACACAAATCACCCTTGCAAAGCTGCCACTAAAACCCAGAGAGCCTGAGAACAAGTTTAAATTCAAGTATCAGCTATTGACTTGAGAAAACAGACATTTACCTCTCCCACATATATGCAACAGAAGAGCAAAAGTCTCTTCTCCTCCTCGCTGGCCTCCTAATTGTCTCTCTGCTGCTGGAGAGCCCCAGTATAGCCTTACTTTCCAGAGTCCCTTCCTGAGGGCTGACACTTTAAATTTGGCTGGTACAACCTGCTGGCTCCGAGTAAAGCTTTTACATTTGGTGGCTGTTAGCTGGTTCCTTTGCTTTTCTTAAAATATATGCTTTTCTGTACTCTTGTATTTTCTTCTCTAGGATAACATGCTAGAGCAGTACGTCAAACAGATGCCAAGGCAATACACAGTGAAATGAATGCATGAACACGTACCTCTCCACGCCACTGTTTCAGAACAGGCTCTCCCGCTGCCGCGGTCCGCAAGGTGCCACGGGGCTGGTCTCGCACGCAGACCATAGGAAAGGTCCAGGGCTGGTGTCTCCTGGGGATCTGCGCAGAGACCCCGTCACCACGGAAGAACCAAGCAAGGGACCTGTCTGCTTCCTACCAAGGGACTGGTACAGGGACGCTGTGACTGCAGCAAGGCAACCTGCCGATGGCATCTGTGCATAACTGCAAGGGCTCCCATCTGCAGCGAGAGGCAGACTCCAGACATGAAGCCTTGGGAAAAAGAAAACAGCTCTGTTGTGTGAGTACCTCCCTCCTGCTCCAGAAAAGCTCCTTCCCCCCCCTTCTCCTCCTCTTGTCTCAGATACACTCGGCATTATTATTCTGTGGGTCAATCCTAGCAGTGATTTATTAACTTATTCTGCCAGCAACTGTCATAAAGGAAGTCCATAAGCAATTAATATTGCTGTATTTCTAATTACTTAATTCCACTCTGACTCTCCCTGCCTAACAGCTCCTAGAACTGACTAGCCTTTGGCTGATCCTCACTACACAGCCCATCTTTGTCAAAAAGCAGAATGGGAAGGGGGTGATTTCTCCGTCACCACCAGCCATCAGCCTTCGGCATGTCCACAGCTGCAAAGCACCGCACGCCTCCAGGATGCCCAGGGAGAACCGCAGGTGCTGAGCAGGGAGGGACAGGTTCCCTGCACACCCTCAGAGGCTTTTCTTGCTGAGAGCTGAAGAACCAACGTGCGATTCACAGCCTTGCCAGCTAGACTCCAGCCATTCAGCTGAGCAGAAGCACTTGGTCTGCACACCAAGGTCTACGTATCTAAAACCCTTGGTCTCCCCCTCCTCAGGTCGGGCTTGAACGGTGGGGCCTCCATCACAAACACTGACCACTTCGTCTCCTTTCAGCAGGGTTTATCATCGCCTCTTGTGCTGGCCCTCAAGTGTTGAGGCCCCCTCCCCGCTCGTGATCAGTAACCTCTGCACATGTCAGCTCAGCATCTCCAGCAACGGCAAACTGCGTCGTAAGAGACCTCATTTTAAATACCTCGTGCCATATGGCTACGATTCTTCTCAGCAGTTTCAGTGATTATAATAGCTTAATGAAAATCAATTTGATGGGTCTGACTCCAGTCTTTGGCAACTGCTACAAAGACGCTAAGTTGCATTAAATTTTAGAGGACAGCAATCCACATATTGACATGAGACACATATTCAAGGCCAAATTCCTTTTCAAGGATATGATTTGCACCTCCTGAACCCCACTAGACATGGCCACGTGCTGAATATGTACCTGCCACAAGGGCGAGCGACGGAAGGGCACCTGCAGTAAATGCTTCTGCAGTCCAGACCCAGCCAGGACAGCGAGATGGCTGCAGGACCTCCTCTAGCACCAGCTGGGTGGGTGGGAGCTGCAGCAGCTCTTGCTGCTGGACAGCCCTCGGGGTCCTTGCTCACCAGGCAGGAGCAGAAGCACAATCTGCAGTCACTGCTAGCAAACACTTCCCATCATGTTTCTGATAAACACTGTTGTAATCTCCTTTCCGGCAATCTTCCCTCAGCAAGCTAACTCTATTTTTATCATTGTATACCCTGTTATCAAGTTCATCACCCCCTCTTTTTTGAGCGATGAGCTCAGTGAATAGGAAAAGAAGTTCTTTTAATAACAAGAAATTCACAACTGGTAGCAAAAGTTCCAGAGTACAACACGAACAAGACAGTTTTTCTAATTCCAAGTTCTGCCTTCTATACCACTTCACAGACTACCCTTGGCATTGTTCACTGTCAATTATTTCTGTGTTTCAACAAAAAGCAGAAAACCATGAAAACCCTGAGAAGCTGCAGATGACTTCATGTCATTTCAGGGTTGGGAGTTTGAAAACGCAGCACCATCCCTCCCCGAACCAGCCTGTTGTCTGCTGCAGACGGCTTGCGGCTTTCCCAACGGCTCGTCCTGCGCTGCTTGCAAGCGCCCGCGCCAGCAGATCCCAAGGCACTTCCAGCAACAGCTCAGGAGGAGATGTGTTAAACAGAGACAGCAAATGGAGGATCTAAACCTGAGATCAGAGCCAAGCCCCTGCGTAAGCGCTGTCTAAACTTTACAACGCACACCTCCGGTACGAGGATACAAGTTACAGGCAGACAGCCCCGAAGCTGCCGGCTCGGCTGCTGCGACCGCAGACCTGCGCATGCATCCCCTTCCTCAGCCACACGCCACCCGCACACCCACCCTCCTCCTGTCCCAGCCAAGGCCGCGCAGACCCCGAGGGCTCGCAGCAGGAGGGGGCAGTGACCCGTGCCACACGTCCAGGCGCGGCGAGCGCGTCCGCCCCACCGCGGGCACTGCCCCGCTGCGCTCCACCGGCGGCACGGGAACCCGCTGCCCACCGTCCCCGCGGGCCAGGCCTCCCACCGGCTCCTTCCAGTTACGAGTCTGCCTTCCCGACTGAACTTTTATAAAAATTTTTTAAAATCACTGCTTCTCAGTGCCAAATCCTCCCCCAGCCCAGCCCCAAACACTGCTACCGGGTTTAGGGGAGCATCCCCCAAGGCAGCCTCCAGGCAGGGCTGCTCTCCCCGGGACAGCTCGCACCCAGTTCCCTGCCTGCAACGCACTGCCGCGGGTGCACGGACCCAGCGCAGCCGCACCCAGACCAGCAGCTGACACAGGAAAACGGCCTTCGCACCGTCATCAGGGACTCGGGGCGCATCAGCCCCTCAGCCCGGCCCACCCGTGGGGGGGATTCGAACGCCTCACCCTGAGCCTCACGCTCCACCACCACCGCGGGGCTCGCTCCATCACCACCACGGAGCTCGCTCCATCACCTGCTCGTTGCGATGCACTGGGAATTCCCAC
This sequence comes from Opisthocomus hoazin, assembly GCF_030867145.1. Classification (NCBI taxonomy): domain Eukaryota; kingdom Metazoa; phylum Chordata; class Aves; order Opisthocomiformes; family Opisthocomidae; genus Opisthocomus; species Opisthocomus hoazin. Next base: position 9,170,006 of record NC_134441.1, read on the forward strand.
ACAGGTTCGTTTTTCCTGTTGTACCATCAAGGACCAGGAGCGCTACACAACACAGCACTGAATTCAGCCACTCGGTTCTTCCGGTCAAGAAGAAAGAAAAGAATTGTGGTCCCTCATCCAATTTACGCTCAAGGGCCTTAATCACCTTTCCCAGAATTAACAGCTTCCAAAACCTCCGTACTGGAGCTCTGCAGAAGTGACAACTGAGCATGTGCACGAATGCCAAATGCAAACAACAAGCCAAAAATTAAATGTCCTGACTTTCATGTTATGAATTATTTGTGGCTTTTGCTGCTGTCACTCTCTCATGGATTAACATCTTGTGTAACACCTCCTGTTTTCTTCTGTTGTTTAATTTGTCTTGCAATAAAAAGAAAAAAAGTCTTTACTAATAATTAATGTTCTTTCAGCAACTGTGTCACTGCACTTACAACAAGGCATCTGAAGAAATGCAAAACACTGCCTTTTGAAGTGCCTTATTTCCCAGCACAATCAGCACGACAGATGACTGAGCCTGTTCCACGAGTGCAATTCTCCTCCTGCTTTCACTGCCTTGAGAAAGCCGTGCTCTGGGCGCTGGAGACCACCGCAGCCTCCCGGCACAGGGAGCACGGCTGGCTACCGAGGGGCAGGGGACGGGGCGGCTCACCTGAGCAGCACCGCGCTGCCCGCTCTCCCCAGGGAAGAAGAACACCAAGCAGTAGACAGGACAGGATGCAGAGTGACGGCAGGACCCCGTGCAGCCCACCCTGAGCCTGGTGCCAGAGGCCGAAGTCGCAGCTGCGGGATCCGCAGCCCCCACCCGCACCAGCACCCAAATTCGCCCACTCTCCCCTGCAGCCGCGGTGGAGGTGGGACAGGGCCCTCGCCAGCGAGCGATGCGACGGAGCCCGGACAATCCTGCGTCCCGGAGGGGATGGTGGCAGCATCCCCACCCCTGAGGAGCTCGCTACGAACCACATCCTCGGAGGACGTGCATGCTATTTTCCGTTTTTCCTGTTCTCCTGCCAAACCAAGGATGCTCCATGTCCCTCCAGCTGTGCTGCACATCGGCCGTCCCTGCCACGCTTCGCCTTCCCTGCCGTTCTTGTTTGGTTTGGGGTTTATCTGCCATCTCCCTACCCCCTCCATTCCTGAAATCCTCTCCAGAGTCAATTTGCTTCACTTCTGCATCCAGCCTTTGATGCATTTTGACACACTTTATTGGAGCCTTGAAAATCAGAACAAGACTGTGTGGCATGAGCTGGGGAGCAGGAGAGATCCTGCACGTGTCTGCTGCATGTGTCAAAACACAGAGCAGAGGCTGCGGAGAGCAACACGGAGGAGACGCAGCCGCAGGGCAGACGAGTCTCACCCTGAGCACCCCAAACACCCAACCTTGGACAACTTCCCCTGCGTAAGCAGCCAAATTGCTTCCTCACTGGGACCTACCTCGTGATGATTGCCAGGACTAAGGGACACTCAGACAGCAGCAGTGTCCTCTCAGCGGACGATGATGTTTTTGAAAGGAGCCTCACGGCTCCCACGTGGAGGGGAGAGCCCCACGCAAGGGGCGAGAAGCTCCCCATGGACCGCGAGAGCAGGCGCATGGGAAGAGGGATTTCTGTGCGGGATTCAGCTGCGGGAGCAGGGTCTCGCAGGGATGTGTCACCAAATTCCCCTGGGACTCGCGAGCGGCGGGGGGAGCTGCCAGATGTTCCCCCCTCCTCATCTCATCACGAGCGGCACCAAGGCACCCTTTATAAATAGAACCAAGCAAGAAAAAAACTGATGAACACGTCAGGAAAAGCCATGCCCTCTGGCCAGAGGGAAGCCAGGGTGGACGCTGCCTTCGGGGCAGAAGAACAGCGAGGCCAAGGCTCGGGGTGTGTGGGTGCTCTGCACGCCCTGCGCAGCACCACACCACGGCAAACGATGGGGACGCAAGCGTACGTGTGGCAGGAAAACCCAGCCAGTGCCTTTCCGACCTCGCGCTTGTCTGAGGTGGGAACAAAGGGCGAGCCGAGGAAATTACAGGCGCGTAGATTTAGAGAGCAAAGAAAAGACCTGCGGGTGCAGCAGAGAGCAAGCCCTCCGTGCCACGAACTGCCTCAGGGGTGATGAAGGAAGGATGCTGCCAAGTGAAAAGGGAGCCACGCTGCAATTCTGAGAGTGGCACCATCCCCTCCCTACAAATGCGTGTCCTGGTTATACACATGAATTGTTCTAATTATTCACACTACATCGTGTGGCAGGATTTAATTGCAAACATGTGCTGACTTGAATAAAAATATACTTTAAAAAGGAGATTGATATATTGTGACTGCTTTAATAGAGTTTGTGGGAGATGAATGAAGAACAAATCCCACTTTCTGCTTCAGGGCATCAATTCTGCATACTGCACCCTTCAAGGACGGGGCTCTGGCACTCCCTCCAGCGTGGCCGGGTGGCACGGCTCGGCCCCTTCGCAGCAGGGATGGCCCAGAAACGCTCCTGAAAGAAGGGGTTAAAACAGACCCGTGCAGGCTTCGGTGGAGGCTGCACTCTGAGATGGAGGGGTTGACACAGTCAGATGGCTGAGGGGAGGGACTCGCTTGTACTGGGATGCGGAGAGCTGGTACGGGCAAGAAACAAGGTACCCTGGCCTGGGACATCCCTGCTGCTGGCACCAACAGACTCCCCTTGCCAAAGCCCTGGCCAAGCCCCACTGTGGGGAGGAAGCCTGCTCTGACACAGCCCGGCACGAAGCCCCAGCGCCTGCTCCTTTCCCTCCTGCTCGGCCCTAAACCCTCCCATCGCAGCCCACTCCGCCCTTCCTCCCACCCAGGGACGCGTTCCTGGCCGCTCTCACCATGCCCCAGCCCCTTGGGGACCCACACGTCCCCGGGGACCACGCATGGCACCAGGGCGTCGCGGGGCCGGAGCGCGGGGTGCAGCCCGGCACCTTGCGGGCTCGCATGCTGCAGAGCCAGGGTTACCATGTGATGCTCCTGGTTGCTACGGAAACCGCGGTTTCTCACAAAAAGATGCATAAATCATCTCCGAGCCTCCCCGGAGCGTGGTCCGTGCTGCCAGGCTGCAGACACCCGGACACCCGGGGGCTGCTGCCGCCCTGCCCCAGGGTCGGTGCTGGGGCTGCGCCGCAGCAGGAGCCGACGAGGGGGAGCAGCCGGCGAGCGGCTCCCGCGCAGCCTTTCTCTGCAATTACAATCAGGACGCCACACTTATTTTTGGATGAGCAGGACCTACTTTTTCCTGTGGCTCCCTAATAACGTACAAAACAGGAGGAAGCGAGTCGAGCTGAATCCCATGCCTGCAGCTCGTAGCCTCTGGTACTTTGCATAATCAGGGCCTGTCACTCCCCATCAGCTTCAGCTCAGAAACCCGAGAGGCAAAGCCATGTAAGGTGGCAACAAGCTCAAAAGAAGCCTTCAGAGAACAAATCTGTCCATCACCGATGGGGGATTATTTTAATACTGGATTCCTTGATAAAAGCCTGCATGCTGGCCTAGCTGGCTAAGCTAAAGCACCTCTTACCAAAACCAGCTTCAGCCTCAACAGCACCAACCCCACATCAGTTTAAAGCTCCCTGCCCAGCAAAGGTTAACAAAGTCAGCGACAGCAGAACAGAGATGCTCCTGGTTACCCTCGCTGCCACCTGAGTGCCCGTGAGCAGACTGAGCTCCTCTCCCCTCCCCGGGACAGTCCTTCGTCCGTCCCGACACATCCGATATTTGCCAGCCAGAGCTGCCTCACCGAGTGCCACCCGGTGAGGATTTGTAGGAGTCCAGGTCTCCTCGAGGCAGCCAAGCAGTGCTGGCCAGGAACCCTCCCTGCTTGTAATGATTGATGGACTCTGCTTCCTTCAGCTACAGCTCCCCTGCTACAGCAGAGCTTTCTGTAATCAATGAAATGATTTAGAAACAAGACACCAGGAATGCAAATCCTTTGTATCTAAGTCCCCCAGTTAGCACAGAGCAGCTAAACCCCTGGCCTAATTTAGCTGCACATCCAAACTCCACATCCTCTAAAGGGTATCAGCAGATTTCATTAAACTTCTTCATATTATCATGTAATCTGTCAATTAGCTTTGTGTGCAACAGCAAACAACAAGGAGCTTTATCTTAAGTAAAACATAAAACATTTACATCCCTCTTACAGCCTCTTCTTTTCCTTTGCCCACCCTTGATTTAAAAAAAAGAAAAAAACAACCCTTCTTTTGTTTGCATTCGTTCTCTTCTAAGCAGCAGGAGCATCTCCCATGCTCATGCAGATGGAGCAGATGCATGCTGGACTTCTACGCTTTATCGCAGACCTGCCTTGTATTTGGGAGCATTTCAGCAAGCCACTCGGGTAATTCATGCTTCATTTTCCCCTCTGGAAAAAAACCCAAAACGCTGTTCTGTCCCTTACCACAGATGAGCAGTGAGAAATTGTTCATCAATGCCCATTGTAGTGCTCCAGCTCCACGTGTGAAAGGGTCTCCAGAAATGCAAATTATCCTATTTTCATCGGTGAGAAGTTAAACTGCCGTTGCAGAATGGCCGGAGTGGGACATGCTCCAGGCTGGGCACTGGCTGCTGCTTTCAGAGACCGGCTCTGGCTCCAGGGTTTGGCAAGGTTTCCCTCTCTCTGCATAGTCTGGGGACTCCTATTCCTAGCGTGTTTATTAGGTGTCCCCTGTGGTGCCAAGAAGCAGCAGAAAGGCACTAAAACAAGTTCATGTGTTTCATACAATATCAGCTTTTAAAGTGGGGTTTGTAAGTTATCCTTCAGGCATGGTCATCAACCTTCCTTTCTGGCTAGAGAGGAAAAAAGGCTCAAAAATGCAGATCCAAAACTTCCAAAAAGGTGCAAGCTTCTCCAAAAAAGCAGACTGAAGAGACGTCTCCACTATGCTACCTACCAGGCAAAGAGGTCAAGACCTGGCGGTACAGGATTTCCAGAAACAGGAAAGCATCCATCGAGTACCGCCAAATTCCCAAAGTAAAGCACCACCTAGCACAACCAGAGCCAGATGAGAAACAAACAGTCATTACAGCACGACTTCTTGCTGAGAAGACTGAATGTAATGGGGTTCACCTCGATCTGCATCAACCGGCAGAGATGATACGAAACAGCCCCATGCCCTCCTCAGCGCAAACAGCAACAGAGCTCGCTCGGAAACCGTAACAGAGCTCGGTAATTTGAAAAAGCCCGAAACCGCCTGCACTGCAGAAAGAGGCTGTGAAACTCCTGAAGAGTTTCATAAATACGAATTAGCAAAGACGACTACAGACGGCACCGAGAACTCGGCTCCTTTCTGCTTTGCAAAGCCATTTCTTGCCCGGTGTCAGGGCTGTGCACTGCAAAGCAGCTCCTCGCATCCCTCCGCCTTCACGCCCCGTCCCCGCACCCAAGGGTCCCCCACGGACCCCCAGCCTGTGCCGGGGGCAGGCAGCACCCCGGGAGCGCACGAGGACAGCACCCCAGAGCGCGGGGGGCTCAGCCAGCACCTCGTCACATCAGCACGGCACGCAGACATCACAGTAAAAAAGTCTGACAAGTAAAGGGAGAAAATAACAGGCCCCCACCCTCTGCGTGGCTCCCGTCCCTGCCAGACTCCCGTGAACTACAGCCGTGTGCTTGAAAATTAGACAGATTAATTATTGCTGCAATTAGTAGTATCATGAAGCATCTCTGGTGGCAGGAAATAATATTGTCATAAACTTGCATAATCGCTCAGTATTTTCAAATGAGCAGTTGGATCCACAGTTATCATCTTGAGGCTTTCACCAGTGACATTGTAGAGTGGAAAACACAAAATTGATTAATCAGATTTCATTTCTCTGCCACATGCTGTCGCTGAAGCCAAGACTCTGGGCGGTAAGCGCAACATGAACGACGCCAGCGTCCCGTGACGCACGGTCACAGCGGAGAGCAGGTGAAACGCTCCCGGGAACACGAGCGCCACGCGGAGCCTGGCACGACCCCAGCGTGGCTGCGGCCGCCCCCTCCCACGCACCCAGCACGGGCACGGGAGCAGCCCGGGCTCCGAGGAGCCACGTCGGATCTGCGGCCACCTCCGCTGCAAGACCCCGCCGCCGAGCCTGCTCGGCCGGCCAACACGCCAGGTACACCCGCATGCACACACGGACGTTTCCACTCATTTTTTTGCATGGTGGGAAGGAAAAAATCCCGCGAGCTGTTCCAGCCTCCCGCTTGCTCACCAAGAGCACGTGGGCACACCCACAGACCCCAGAGCGTTTCAAGGCACGGGTGCGATGGGCAGCACCTCCATGCTGCCATCTGGGCCAAAGCCCAGGGCTTGGGCTGGCCTCACTGCACCCGCGCCATGCCAGCCCCAACACCTCCGCCGTGCACAGAGGCCACTCCAGCTTCTGCCTCTCTTACCAGTACTGCCAGCTCGCATGGGCTTATTATACTTCAAATAATAAGGGAGCTTGCACAGCATCCCATACAACAGGGGGTTTAACCGATTAATTTATGGTTTCAAAAGCAGTGGGTGTTCAATTCCATCCTGTTCCTGGGGCTTCTGACAAGCCAGTCCGGGTGCTGCAGATCCAGCACTCGGAGCTTTTCCCATTTTCTTTATGTAATTTTGAAACCAGTGCATGCCTCACATTCACAGCTAGCTGCTGGGTGTCATGTCTGTGGCTGTATCCTTCAAGACAGCTTTAAATACCAATGTTTCACTTTGCCACCAAGTCCACCCACTGTTTTTCAGCAGCTGGATCAAATTTAGGAGCAGTTTTAAGTCCACAGTGCAGTTCCCTGCGTCTCCGAGCACTGATATCACTTTCTGACAGCCACACACGCAGCTCCCTCACATCCAGCTCAGGGGCAGCCAGGGCCTTGCTCGGGTACCCTGTGTGACACGCACACAAGTGATAGGTATGTGATGTCTAAGCACATAGATCAAAGAGGAAGACAGGCGACACCTCTATGGCCTCAAGCGCAGAGGCTGACACACCAGAAAGATTGATTTATACTGTCCTGCCTCAAGGATTTGTTTCACCAAGAAACACATATTGGCAAGAAGCAGGTCCAAGCTTAACTACATCTTCTACCCCATTTCCCCTTTTACAAGACAAAATAAACACATTTCTGCTTTGGAATTAAGAGGAGCGATATTATTCTCCCCTATCGCTTTCCAAATGAAGCTCCCGAAAGCCCTTTTTGAAGCTTCCTGGTTGCATTCCCAGACCCGCTCCCCCCCGGGCTCTAGAGAAATGGATTATATGAGCCCTTTGAAGTGCTGCTGCTTGTGAGCTGCTCTGGGACGAGCTCGACTCGGTTGTGTCCTGGAAGGAACACAGCAACCACCGCTCACCTGCAATTTCCCTCTCACCCCGCAGAAGCTGAGGGGCGATGGGGCTGAGTCAATGCGTGCTCCTGGGTGGGACACGCACTCCTCCACAGCAGCCCTCACCACCCACTGTGCACCCACCAGCTCCCTCCGAAAGCGATGCCCATTTCGAGAGCAAGCCCCTCGCACCCATCTCAAGCTCTCTCCCTCCTGCCCCATCTCCTGCTCGGGACGAGGGCAGCACCCTGCCAGCCACCCCGTCCGCCTGCGACGCTGCGGTGGTGCACGGCCCGCGACCCCCTGCCTGGGCACCTGCAGGGACCGACCCTGCCTTCCCCACAGGCCAACGGACCCTCGACTGGCCATCAACAGATCTGCACAGTCTCGCAAAAATTCCCAGGACCAAAGCTCGCACACACGGGCAAAACGCTGTCATGGGACAGACGCCGTGCGGCAGGCGTGGATCCCCGCGCACGGAGAGTGCGACAGCCAGCACAGGCTAAGCCACCCGTGTCCCCCGCCAGCACAGTGAAGGTCTAAAAGCTGTCAAGCACTGTACAATAGGCAAGTTCTAATATCGAGAATATTCATCTCCAGCCACTTCTAGTTAATGGAACAAAGCAAACTGTTGAGAAAAATGGGAACATTACAGTAAAAACAACAACAAATTAAACTCTAATGCAATTAGAGAGCAATTAGGGATCTATCCTCTGGGAGCATTTTGGAACTCTGGGTCTTTCTCAAAATCTGATCTCTCTACAACTTTCTTTCTTTCTAATTAATAAATGAAGAAGCGAATGGCATGGCTCCCCCCCAGCCCCCTGCAAAATGCCATCTCCCTGCTCCGCAGGAGCAGAAGGTGGTGGCAGGTCGAAGCGTTCACACCTCCGTGCTGAGGAGAAGTGCAGCTGTCAGCAGAAGGAGGCGCAAAGGCAGGGAGAACAGAAACCGCCGCCCGTGTCTGTTTACAAGGTGACCAGAAACACAAGGACCCAAACGCCCTTGTGCAAGAGCCAGGCTGAGCAGGCACGGGCAGACAGTGGAGCATGAGCGACCCTATAAACCCCTTTGCTTTCCTCAACACAGCTCCCACAAAAGCCACAGCCCAGAAAAACATGTATTTAATTCCTCTCGACTTCTTAAACTTGCCCAGGTACATGCCCGTAGATAAGCACCCACAAAACCAAACGGCTCAAGCAGGCTGCAGGCAGGAGCAGGATGCCCCACAAAACCAAGGGGCAAGGAAGCAGCACCCCGTTAAGCCAGCGTCTCTCCACTCTCGCCCACGAGCTGCCCGAAGGTCACAGCTGCAAAACCGACACAGCAAAGCCCGGCCCTGTTAAACCTTCCTTCGGTGGATGCAACCACAGCAGAAGCTCTCTGCAGAGGAGGCGACGGCATGGCACGGAGGAACGCTCCTGAAGCTGCTGCTGTTCCTGGGGCAGCCCCGCCGGCACTACGCAAGTCCTGTACTTCTCAGCAAGGGGTGTTTGTCACCTTTGTAAGGAATAATAAAGCTTCCATAAGTCCTGCTACCTGGCCACCTCTGCGGTCCGGGGAGGAAGGCACCTGGCAAGGGAGGGAGCTGGGAGCCTCGACCTTCATCCGTTCCTGTACCCAAACCCGCCCTTGGGAACACCAGCGGCCCCATTTTGGCCTAGAAATTGGCCCAGTTCTGATCTCTCAAACCAGGTCTGGATCTCAAGTCACACCTCTTTCCTTGGGAGCTTAACCCAGATAAAGCGAGACCCCCCAGCTCTGACAGCGCCCGGATCAGCCAGGACCAGCCCCAGCTTTGCCTGGCCGTCTCAGGCCCTGCAGCAATTTCCGAGGGGCTTCGGGGAGCCCTCCCAACTCTGAAGAACACCTTGCAATGAAAAACGGTCCGATTAGAGACTCACGGGTCTGAAAAAGATGCTGACTTTTGGTCAAAAGTTGCTTCTTGCAAAGCAATAATTCCCAAAAAATCCTCCCCACTATCATCAGCTACCCGATGTGAGGGAGGAGGGCTGTTTGTTGGTGGGTTTGGGGATTTTTCCTCCCCTCAACAGCAAAACCCCTGCAGGGAGGGGTGGTAAGTCCATAGCTGGACCAGACCGGCCACCAGGCTTCCAGGGTAAATCTCTGGGCATGAAGAGGAGGAGCTGGGCGGTGCGATGCCGTACACCGAGCCACAAAGCTGCCCAGAGAGAGAAAGCTGGGCTGCTCACCGGGAGCAAGGTGCTCAGTCAGCAAGGATCAACCGGGTGCACCAATTCCTTTGCAAACTGGAAGCAGCAAATAAACCAGATCCAGGCAAACAACAGCAAAACATCTCCACACGCAGATAACCCCTCCCAAGCAGGGTCAGTCGGCCACGCTGCGAATAGCTGGGGAGAGCCATCCGGGGTGCAGCGTGTGCTCTACAGCACACCTGGGAAAGGGGAAACACAGCCGCACTCCACCTGGCCCGGGCTTCTCAGCACAGGAGAGGGCAGAGCAGGGCAGCAGCGCCCGAGGGAGCAAGGCTGGACGCACTGTGCGATTCGGAGCCAAGGGAAGCGACTTCGGAAACGTGCAGATGCCAGCTGGCCAGGTACACAGACAGCAACACGGTGCAAACCGCTACGCAGGGACAGGGATTAATTATTTGGAGTGACTCAGAAGTGACTAAGAATGATCAGATAAAACCAACTGGGGGGGGTCAATCCGAATTTTGGAACAGTCCCACACCAGGACGTGGGCAGAAGGCAGGACCACCCAGCGAGAGGGACACAGGAGGTGCGGGAGCAGCAGGCACGGGGGTTCGGAGGTTTACAATCGCTATTCTACATCTAATAGAGGATTCCTGCCCTCCTGCTTCTGACCAAATCGGGGGCAAAGACCTGTTTTCACTCGAGACAGCTCCTGTACTGCCCCTTCCTACAGCAGATGAGTCACTGTCTGGCAACCTTTATCAAAATACCTCTTACAAAATTGTTCACCGAGCCCCCGCCATTCACCGCCCCGCAGCACAGCGCCAGGAGAAGTGGCGGGAGATGCTCCAGGTCACCGTCCCCTTCCCGCGGAACAACCAGAGCCCCGACGCGGAAACTCCTCTGCCCCGCACCCCCCTTCCCCGCCGCTGCTCCCGGCAGCGTCCCCCGGCTCCCCGCTCGCCTCCTGCGGCCCGGGGCCGGCTGCCTGGGCTCTGCGGACGGACGGTCCGTGTCAGGCGAGCGCCAGCAACCGAGCCCCAGCGCGCAGCAGCCGAGTGGCGATTCCCAGCTGCCTCCTCCAGGCTCCGCACGCCTTGCTCCCGCCAGCGCTGCGGGCTCGGGTCAGTCCAACGCCGGCGCGAGGCAGGCGCGGGGCAGCAACCCCCGCACGCTCAACGCCAGGAACCGGGCGAGCGCTGCCCGGGCCCAGCACCGCTGCCGCCAGCGACCCGGGCAGCCGCGGGGTCAGCGAGCGGGGCTCCCTCCCGCAGCCCGACCCCGCGGTCGCCTCTCCCGCGCCCCACCAGGGACGGCTTCCACCGGGGCTCCGGGACCGAGGGACGGCCCCGACCAGCCCACGCAGACGCACGGACCGGTCCCCGGGGGCGGCAGCCCCCGCCCCGGGGCTCCCGCAGGGTGCGGGACCGGGACTTCTCCCAACTTCCCCAACTCTCCCGCACCTGCGGATCCCGCGCGCGCGTCCCGCAGCGCAAGCGGCTCCCGCTCCCACGCGGGGCTGAGGGCGCACCCGCACGGAGCCCGCTCCGCACGAGCGTTCCCGCGGACCGTCCCCCGGGGGATGGCTGCACCGGGGGGGCCTGACCGGCGCGGCCACCGGCTGGCAGGCGGGCGCCGCATCCGGGGCGAGCTCCACCGGGAGAGCACCGCACGCCCCCGGCGCGGCGCTCGCCGGCACCCCGAGCTCCGCTGCGAGCCCCGACCCCGCCGCCAGCCTGACCGCCGCCGCCCCGGCTCCCGGCCAACTTCCCGCCAACTCCGCGCGCCCCCCGCGCGCGGCCGGTACCTCCGCGCCGGACGGCGGGCTGCGCGCGGCTCCAGCGGGGCGGCGCGCACGGGGCTGCGGGCGCGGCTCTGCCTCTCCCCGGCCAGCCCGGCCCGCGGCGCGCGGAGGCGGCGCGCGATGCTCCGCCGCGGCACGGCTCCGCCCCGCCAGCTGCCATTGGCCCCGCCGCGCCCTGAGGGGCGGCGCTGCGCCCGGCCCCGCCCCCTGCACCCCGCCGCCGAGGGGTACGTGGGAGCGACCGCCGGGAGCGGGACCAGCCCCGGGGCGGCGGGAGGCGGGAGCCGACGCGGGGCGCAGAGCAGGAGCGGCCCTCCCGAAGCAGCGGGCAGGGCGGAGCAGACGCCCAAGGGAGCGGGGCGGGCTCGTCTTCAGCCAAGCGCAGCCGCGGCCTCCCCCGGGCAGCGCTGGCTGGGGCGCGGACGCCGGTGAGCAAGGGCCCAAGGCCAGGGCAGGGCAATAAGCAGGGGACGGAGGAATCGGGGGACGCGGAGCCCCGCAAACCTTACGCGACGAGGGGACGATCCCTCGTGCAGCACCACGCACGCATGCCCAGGAGTCTGTAACGCACAGCCAGGCTTCAACCAAACCAACCTCCCCACTCCGGAATCCCGGGGCAGCTGAATGCGGACAGAGTGGACTGTCCTCATTTTCTGTGCACAGTATCCTCCAGGCAAAGCCACGCCAGAGTTCAGACTGACAACCCTGAAAATCAGGGTGTTGACAAGCTCAGTCCCATACGCCTTCCCTCTGCCAGCACAAGGCTTCCGAGGCAATGTCATCCTCCCACGGCCCTTTTCTGCCTATACCGAAATAAGGAGGGCGAGGACCATGTTGGTACCGCGGAGGGTTTCTGTCCCAGCTCCGCTGAGTTGGCAGGCACCTCATTTGCCAGCACATGAGCCTTCCTACTTGCAGGTTGGGTAAGAAACCAGGACGCGATGGACCAGAGGTTGTGCTCCGAACCTCACCAGGCGAGGCGGCACTTCCAGCCTGTGATGCTCATGCAAACGACAAGGATAAAGCAGTTAATCTGGCTCTGCTCCGCCTCCCTCTGTTCCCATAACGTCTCTCAGCGGGGATGAGGGTGCTGGGTCTCTGCAGGGGAGGGGAGATGGCTCAGAGGTCTTTGCAGCTCAAGGCAACAGGGGGCTGCGCTCTAGAGGAACTGGGGGATACTCGTTCTGCATGCTGTGGAAAGGCTCCTTTACGCCTTCACTTCCAAAGCCAGGCAAGACCAAGCGTGCTTCATTCCCCTGCTGAACATCTGGCTAATCAAAGCGGTTACAGGCCTCCCCCTTCTCTCGCAAAAGAGCTCTGCCGCCTAGGTATCACCTCTGCCAGAGCCTGATAAAAATGCTGTGTCTTAAGCAACGCGCCTTGTTGGAAAGCGCATGCAGAGTAACAGCAAAAGCTGACTGGTACCCAGGGTGACAGGTCTCCAGGAACCTGCAGGTCAGCTATGGCTGGTGGTCCCTGAGGGGGTGTCTCTGGGGTACCTTTGAGGAGTCTGTTTAGTTTGATTTGTCTCTATTAAATATACTTTGCAGGCTGTCTGGGGCATTTTGTTTGTGCAAAGTAGCTGGCTGAGCCACACTGCTGCACTTTTGCTACCAGGTATCTGGAGCCTCACCTAGGCGGTGAAACGGACTTTAAACCACCCTCTATCACACAAATATTAGAAAGAAGAGAAAAGACTTCACCAGCAGTTTTTCCATTTCCAGCTTAATCTGCTTGACAGCAGTTTCACAAACTATTTGAGCTGAGATGCTTCATGATCCTGTTTAGCTCTTTAGCTGTAAAAAAAAAAACTGCCAAGGAGCGTTTAAGCCATGCATCTAAACCTCCAAAATTGACACAAACACCTTAGGGCTGCCACCTGGAGCCTCAGATACTTCAGTGCTAAGGAGGGCAGATCAGACAATATTTGGAATGATGCAGTTGCCATCCGGGGAAGAGATATTTCTTAAATCTCTTCCTCACTTTCTTTTTTTAGGATTATATAATTCCCAGGAGCATCCCATGCTCCCTTGTCATGGCAGCATCAGCACAAGAAATGTTGGAAATAACTTACAAATTAATAAACCCTTTAAAATTTTTCAAGGCTCACCGTCTCACCATCTAGCACGCTCACCCCGTCTCTCGCAGAGCGCTGGCTGCCTCTCCTCACGTTCCCCTGTGGCTCCTAGACCCAGCGGGCACTGCGGCATGCTGCCTGCTCCCCAGCCACCAGAAAGAGACAGGAGGGTGTTGCCATTGCTGGAAGGAGCTCTGTGCCAGCCTCCAGCGGCAGCGCTGGGGGCTCTCAGCTGCCCTGCTGAGGGGCCAGACCACCCTGCTTCCCCTAGACGGGCAGCTGGGGAAAGCCCAGCCAGCCCAGGGACCCAGCTCTGCCCTCTCGGCAGCGAAATGAACCGAGATATCCGAACCCTGCAGAAACAGGCTGTATGGCTTCCCGCCGGCCAGGAGAAAGCACGCCTGCCGTGCGGAGGCCAGGAACCCTTCCCCTCCCTGGGCTGCCAAGCCCCAAACACTCCCGAGGTCTCCCTGAGAGCCCGCCAGCATCCCGGGGCTTGGCGTGCCAGCACAGCACAGCTCTGGGGGACCAAGGCTCTACGGACAAAAATGCCTCTGAGCAGAACTCTCTTTTGCAGAAAATAATGGTGAGAATGAGTAATTCATTACTGCCTGCCTTTGTGCCAAGCAAACAGGCTGCCCCATGGCTCTCCCCAATAGACTTGGGCAGCCTTGGCTTTGAACAAAGTGCAGCACTGAAAAATTCAGCTTTTGCTCCACCCCAGCACTCTGCCAGGGCTCAGGAATGTGTTTGCTGGCCCTGAGCTGGGCTAACTTTGGAACAACCTGAAACACATCAAAACATTGAGCTGTAAAGCAGCAGCTGTGATTGATTAATCACAGTAGTGAAGCTGAAGGTTTGATCATTTTCAAAAGCTCTTTAACATCTTATTCTCCAAAGAAGGAGAGGTTACCGCAGCCACAGAACAAAGCTGAGCACAAGCCGGGGCGTTCCCTCCCGGGAGAGGCTCTGGACACGCTGTGCCACCTCAGCCGGTGCCTCTGGGAAGCCGGGGATCAAGACAGACAAGCGAAGTCGCCGCCGGCTGGGAAGGAAACAGGCTGACTGGCATCTCGGGCCGGGTCCTCCAGACGTGCAGTGCCACGGGGACACCGCTCGCCAGCACGCACGGCCTGGCCCTGCACCGGCTGCAAGCCCTCAGTGGCCGTTTGCGTGCCCCGAGCCCAACAGACATGGCATCGCGCGAGCCAGCAAGGGCACTTCTCCCGCCGGAGCAGCCCCTCGGGCGAGGTCCAGCCCATGTCTGTCGGCAGGCACTGTCTGGGAGACCTCTTTGCTCCCATACCACAGCACTGCACGTCCTTGCTGCCGGAGGGCTGCCCGGGACCGGACCATGCGCAGACCCTGCTAAAAATACCGACCCGCACGGGCATCAGTCACTGTCCGCCTCGAGAGGGAGGCACAAACCTTCCTCGCCTGCAGGGAGATGCCGACAGCCCTGCAGGCGAGTGAATAATTGAATTTCCCATCCAACCTTCTCGCCCAGAGGAAGCTTACCTTTCCTCTCATACACGTTACAGCTACGAAATATTGCAGATTCCTTGTATTTTTATGGCAACACTACATTTTTCCCTTCCAGAAAGAAAAAAAATCCATTTGTCTCTAATTTGATGCTGGTGGGGGGTCACATTGATTAGTTTGCCTCTTCCACCAGCCCTGCTTCCTCCCAAAGGCTGAGCTAAGCGTGTCCCGAGCAAGCACACGGCACAGTAGCCATCACCCCACAGGGCTGTTCAGCAAAATACTTTTCAACCACCAATAAGATACAGAACAGTTATCTGGTCAGTAGTTAACTGGCATGAACATGCGGGTGCCAGGGAGCCGAGCCCCGCGCAGGACGCAGCTGCGGCCCCGCACGGGTCCCACTGTACAGGCAGCCTCCAGCCCCGGGCAGCGAACAGGGCAATGCACCCACGGAATCGGGGCCCCGCCGCGCACGGGCTGCGGCAAGGACAGTTACACACCTCTGGCCAGGTACCCAGGGGCTCTGAGCTCGCGTCCTCGCTCTCGCTCTGTGCGGGCAATGGGAATGCCTCTTTCCAGGAGGATGCCTCTCCACGTCAGCGCACTCAAGACTCAAGATAGTCAACTCTCGAATGTTCTCACTTGTGTAGGCATGTCAAACATGGTCATGCCGGTCCAGCCGAAGGCATGCTTAACGAACACGTAGCATTTATATTACATTTCATGCTTCCAGACCCATCTAATTACCTGGAGTCCTGCAGCAGTGCTTGCAGTGCTGAAGCAGGCTAAAGAAATGGATGACACAAAGGCAAAAGCCCCAGAGAAGGGACAGGTACGGCTGAACCCCGCACCCTTCACCTTCCTTCTCACCAGAGAGGACGAGCCCTTTGCTCTTTGGGACACCCCCGAGAAGATCTGGCTCAGGCAGGGAGGGGACATGGGGCAGCCCCCGTGCAGGGGGTGACCCCAGGCCACGAGGCAGGGCACGGTCCGCACCGCGTGAGCACGCGTGGCTGGCGGGCTGGGCACCCGGGATGCTCTGCTCCCAGCACTGCTGCTAGACGTGCGACCTGCCAAAAAACCAAACCAGATTTTCCCCAGTGAAGCCCCGGGTCTGACTGTCTGCCACTGACCTACTGCTTTGCTGTGACACCCCGTTCCTGAGGCACTACACAGCTCAGTGAATAATTATAAAAATCTCCAGAAATAAACCAGATTTTTTGTCACAGCTGTAAGCACAGGTCCATGCTGCTTTGCTGCCTGGGAGAACACACCACTGCTTTGGTTCTCCTTTGCGCTAAAACTACAGGTCAGCACTACGACAAGCGTGGAGGTGTGACTTGTAGCACGATGTGGCCAGAGGATAAATGAGAACCAGGCCCTGCAGGACTATTGATGTGCTCCTGGTGTAAAAGCTCAGCTTACCCCCCATTCCCCACAGGAGCAAAAAAAGAAGCCCGCTGTCTTCAAAGCCATTTTCTCAATTAGCAGTCACTGCACAGGTCGAGTGGCATGGCAAAGGCACCGGGTGGCAGGACAATTAGCAAAGTAGAATTCGCACCTGGGTTTTTCACAAGGCACAGGCGGGCCCAGCTCCTTCACGCATTCACAGCTCAGTGCCTGCACATCAGAGCACATCACAGCACACTGCAAAGTCCACCCAAGCACATCATAACCAGAACCAGTAGGTGTAGGTCGCCTTGTCAGACAGAGGGGGGATTGCTGGAAGTAGCTGCATTTGGCACTTTAAAAAGCTATCTTCTCTCTCATTCCAGTAAAATAATTGACGTGTGGCGAATGCCACGCTGTCCAGGGGACAGCAAAAGGCATCGTTCCAGGCTTTCCCCTGAAACGCCACTAATCGGATGTCAGCCTGTGGATTCAGAGTGAATTCTGGAGAGGGGATAGATGATGCTCTGCTGTGCAATGCAGCAACATCTGGTGTTCCTTTTGGCGTTTGCTGTTTCCCTTCCCTCCCTTGGGCTATACTGTGCTATCCATGTTCCATTTTCTGAGCTGGCAGGCATGGGGGAGCGAAGAGGAGAGGAAACCGCAGGCAAAGGCACAGTCCCCTGCACGTTGTTTATGAGACATCCTTGCAGCAAACCCTGCATGAACTGGGACCTCATTTGCAAAGAGATGTGGCACGAAGCAAGCTGCTAGGGCTTCCCCTCCCCGGCGTGCCACTGGCGCAGGAGGCTGCAGGCAGGTGAAGCTGCCGCACTCGCCGGAGCGGCCTCCAGCTCTGCTGCCACTCCTCTCCCAGATCTAAATCCCACTTCCCATCACAGCAGAGATCGCAGATTGATGCAGAGCGCACAGCAGCACCGGCTCGGGGAGCAGCAGCAGCTCAGCTTATCTGGAGGAAGGACACACAGGCTTGAGCAACGCTTCATATCGGAGCTCACAAACCCTGCGGCCACACGCCTGCAGCGCGAGGTCTTTCTTTTAGCAAAGCTAAAGCAGGGCAAAATGTTGCCCTAATTGTGCTGTCGCTACTGTCCATCTCCTTCGGCAGCAGAGGATCTGCCCTGGCAGAAAACGCTATTTGGCAACACAGCAAGAGGACTGGGCTCCGAGACCAGTGCACTCGGGCTCTCCCGCAGTTCCCAGCAGAGCGGGCTGTGCCTTGGCCAGATGCTTTTCCAGTGCCCTGCACAAGGCTCGCCCAGCCCAGCCCAGCCCAGCCCGCTGCCGCCCCACAGCCGCCTGCGGACCCTCCCCGGCTTCTGCCCAGCAGAGCAGAGCTGCTGCAGCCTGCGGTCTCGCCCAGCGGCCTCGGGCGCAGCGAGAAGCCCACCCTGCGTGCAGTGAGAGCGGCAGCAAGCAACCCTCCTCGGACCTGGGCAGTGCCGATGCCTTTGAGATGGCAGCACCTCAGAGCCTCTTTGGAGGCGTGACGCCATTGAGAATTCTCCTTTCCTGACATTCAGCAGTGAAATTAGAGCCGGCAGCAGCAGGTTTTTTGCAAAACGAAGTTTGCTAAGCGCGTTTAAAGTACTACGTGCTTCTTCACTGAGGTTTGCGGACCCTTCTGCCAGCTCGTGCTGTTTGAAAGAGCCTGAACCAGCGACTGATCCTGGCTCCATCACATTGTTAAACACACCTGCGGGATGTCCCTAGATGTGTTACTTTGATTTCGTTAGCTCATCCTCAACTGCAGTTTTTAATCCTCGGGATAAGAAAAGGCTGAACTGTAGCCGCCTTCCAGGACCTCAGACTCTGGCAGAGCATCTTTAGCTCTGTGCATAAGAACTGCAGCACCCAGGGAGCTTAAACAAAGAACCCCGGGCAGTCCCAGCCTGAACCACTGGGAAGAATGCCATCGTTCACAAATAGGGGAAGATGTTTGGAAAATCTATTTCCGAGGTCACCTTTTATCATCCAGGCACACCACAGGCACAGCGCAGAGCCAGAGCGCTGCCTTTATCAGCCAAAGCCAGCACTGGGGACTTCCCGCAATTACAAAGCGCAGTTTCCAACAGGTCCTCTCCCCGCTCCCAGCCCCCCAACCCCAGCCGAGGCAGAGGGGAGCTGGCTGCCCACCGGGACTCTTGGCAAGGGATTTCAGTCCTCTTCTCCCAGAGGACGGGGAGGCTTGGTCCATTGATCTCAGAGGCTAAAATAATTTTACGCTTTCTTCTGCGAAATCCTCACAGCAAAGCCCGGAAGATGCAGCGAGCCCAGACAGAAACATATTTCCCCTGTGGTTACCCTGCTGCCCGGCTGCCAGCGCTCAGACATGCAATTTGTGCCTCCCTAGGCAAAACGCAGTGAAGTGTTTAACTTGGCAACAGGAGCATTTCTCTGGACGCTGCCATCTCCACTGACCTCAGCCCAACATCACAGGCTCCCCCAGCCCCTCGCCAGCACCCCCTCCTGCAACACTCCACGTCCTGGCCATCGCTGCCTCTACGTGAGCTCCGCAGGCTCCTCGCGCAAGGTTGAACACCCAGCAGCTCCCCACCGCACCCTCCTCTCCCTCCCACAGAAGGTTTGGGGTTTCTCCCACGCTCTCCACAGGACAGAAGCCGCCCCTGTGCAGGGAGCCATCGAGCAGTCAGGCGAGGTCTGGTCCAGGAGGCACAGCCTGGCGCTGGGGACAGCGCAGACATGGACCCCCTCCAGCAGAAAGCCCGGCAGAAAGATTGGCTCTTGCACAGGGAAAATGTGGACCTTAGCCCAGGCTGAGCTGCATCTAGGAAGCTTGTAAATAACAGCCTTGCCTAGCCTGTAGCTCAGTGAGTATTGCTAACGCCCCAGTTCTCCCTCTGGCTTAGAGACGTGGGGGCCAATCTCTCTGCCCACACCACCAGCATTAATCTAGAGTTAGACAGTGACAACAGGGAGTGGAACAGATACGGCTGTCGCAGGAGCCTCTGAGTGGGAAGAGCGGCGAGTAACAAACCCTTACCTGCCAAAGCACCAGAAAGCTCCCTGATGGCTGAGACCAGGCGCAAGGAGGCGGCAGGCGGGAGCTGGCACAAGCTACCAGCCCCGAGCATGAAGGCAGAGGTGCACTCGCGGCTTGCCCCCCCTGCCCTCCGCCGCTGCAGCACTGTCGGCATGAGGGGCCGCTGGGGCTGGGGAGGATCAGGCCAGTGGCTGCCAGGGGTCTGCCAGGGCAGCCCACGGCGACGGGAGACGCGGGGCAGCCGGGCAGGCACCCACAGAGCCATCCTCCGGAGAGAGTCCAGCAGACAGCACGGCTGTGCTGGTTGCCTGACTGCAGCGGGGTGCTCGGGACTATACAGCAGAGGGAAGCCTGGGTGCTAACTGCTTAAATCCCAGTTACTACACGCAGGACAGTGCTGCTGGAGGATCACCCCACAACGGACCAGCAGAGGAGATGGGGCAGCCCGGTTAGGAACGGAGCACGTGGCAACACGGAGCTCTGCCCACAGATCCTCTGTGCAAAACCTGTCACCAGCTCCGCGTGCACTGGCCTGCCGCCAAGGCCCCTTCTGTCACGGGACTGTCAGTATCAGTGCTTTCCCAACACCGAATGAGGCTTGCCTGGACCTCCGTGGCAGTGGCACAGCGCACTCAGCTTGCTTTACAAGCAGTCCCGTGAACACTTGCTCCATTACCCTCCCCAGGCAGGCTCACACACTTACCAAGTTTGCCTTCCCTGTATCAGTGGCCAGGGATGCTCGCTGCTGCCTGACACTCTTTAAACCAGCGGACCAGGGCTCTCCAGCTCTGTGGACGAGAGATGAACACATACCAGCAAACAGCCCAGTCCCAAGGCGTAAGTATTAGCAACAGGCTGTCAGATACTGTTTGTCACTGCTAATTTATCAGAATGGCCATCTTGATTGGTGTCGATGCCTGTCCCCAGGGACTGAGGAACAGGACAGCCGAGTCGATTCGTTACCATTCCCTGACAGAGCCCTGTGCTCCACATCGGCTGCTGGCGGGTCCCAGGGGCAGAGGGGCCCTGTGAGCACAGGCAGGACAGGACTCCCACCAGGACTCAACGCCTAGGATGGTGTCCACAGGGGATGTCCAAGTGATCCCCTGCAGCGAGTCCAGAGGGTGACACCTTGGTCCAAGGCGACACTTTGCACCTGTCTGCATACGGCCACAAAGGGAATTTCCCTCCCAGAGGCAAATTACTTTCTCTGATTTGGGCCCCACATTACATATGGCACCAGGAGTAATTTCCACACCCACCCTAGCCAAATACGCAGGGCACTGCCTGCCTGCTTTGCTATAAACAGCTTCTAGCACTGCTGAGCAAGGATTAATGACTTTTCTAATTATACCACCATCAGCTGGTGACAGGGGATGATACTGTGAAGATCTCTGAGCCCACTCACCCAGTGTGTGGCTGGGCTGCTCTGCACAGAACATACCTGTACATCATTTCACAATTCCAAGGAATATCAAGTCACAAGTGCAGCAAAGAAAAAAAAAAAGTATTTCTTAATATTAAATAAGACACATCTGGAAACCATATCTACTCCAAGTTACTAAAAGGAATCCTATCAGTTTTTGGGTGGCATCTCACCAAGCTCCATTTCCATGTAACCATCACCCGTGATCTGTACCACCTGAAAGTACCGCTCCTCTGAGCATACAGAAGACCTGTTTCATATCAGCTTCCCAATGAACTCTTGATTTTAAATTGGCTTGCCCTATTTACTAGGCAACTACTCTCTTTGTCCTGCTGAAAAGGAGCTTTTTTTCACATGCCTGCACTACCCAGGCCACAGCAAGACTGCTCCCTGCACCATTTCGCGGCTGCTCGTGCTTCCCCAGCTTGGGGCAGCCCTCGCAGGCCTGAGCTGTAAAACTGGTTGTCCTTTGTCCAAACGTTCCTTTTCCACATGACTTGCTAATGGTGCACACAATAATTTCTGCAGAAGGGCTCTTACTTCCAAAAATGCCAATAATAGGAAAACGCATCTTGCAACACCTGATGGTAGTTCCAGTCCACCTTCTGCGTTTTAAGCTTTTCTATTTCATGACAGCATGAACAAGATGCAGTTTCAGAGGGGAGTACAGCATCTTGGTGTCAAAATAACTCTCCATTTTCTGAACAGTTGATGGCTATAGCAAAAAATGTTTTCTCCTGAGGACATGGCAGGTGCATAATTTGCCTGGGAAAATTACTGGAAAACTTAACAGCCAAGGAGCCCTTTACTCAGCAACTGCACTGCTGAAAGTTTCAGCCTGCCGGTCCCCAGCAACGAGCAATGCGCAGGGCAGACGAGCCTGGCTTCCCTAGGCTGCCTCGGCTCCAGGAGTGAGATTTTCTGCCCACAGTACGGGCGGCTAAGCACCGCTCAGCAGACTCTGCTCAGCTTCTGAAGCAGCAGTGCTTTGCAAGAGCTATCAGAAGGGAAGGGATCAGGCAAGTTATCCTGCCCAGTCATTTGGAAACTGCACGAGTCGCTCCCTGCAGCAGAGATCCTGCCCTTTGTTGGGTCTCATTTACAGCAGTAACAATTCTATCAGTTCCACAAGGCAATACCTTAGGTCCTGCAGCTGGGGTTAAAGGAATTGCCGTGGGTTTCGGATGTCAGCACAGGGAAGTGGTCCTTGCGGCATGGCCCTGCCAGCACCCTCCAGGTGATGCTGCCAGGTCAGAGCAGCCCCAACAGGAAAAAATAACTGGTACGTGACTCCCTTTCAGTCCAACGCCCAACAAACGGCCACCGCATCAGTCCAGCAGCTGTAAAGATGAAATGCCAACCGATGAACTCCGTCTCCCCTCACCCATCTGCCCACAGTGAACGAACAGGAGAAAACAACTAACCTTCTGTTTGGTTGCCAAGGTTTCTCATTTTTATGTATAACTATGTATATTTATAGTGCCCCTTGCTGTCAAAAACGAGCAAAGGGAAGAGCAGATAAGACAGCCCGGCAGAACTGTTTCTCAACAGAACGTTTTTCAGCTTTCCACAAGGCGTCAGCAGCTCTTTAAAGTCTTTTTATTACATTCTGTGTTAGATGCAAAATCATATTTCAAAGACACTTTAACTTTGAAAAAACAAAATGCAGATTCCATACTGTGCCACCTGCAAACAGCAGAGGCATGACCCACATCAGAGAGAAACTTCTAATGGAGGGAGGGAGCTTTGCAGACGAGAGTTGGCCATTTCAAACACTTTAAAAATAAAAGGTCACAGGGAAATCGCTGCCTTCCTAACTACAGCATGAGCTCTAGTGTTACCATGCCACAACTCAGGTTCCTAATTTAAATTGTCATTAAGCCCTGCTGCAGGCCCCATAACTTAATGACTTTTGGTATGATAGCCTGTTCTCCACCAAGGAGATGAAGGGCACATTCGTGTCGGAGACGGGGCGAGGAGAAACAACACATGGAGCTAAATAAGGATCCAAATCACAACACATCTCAGAGGCTGCCCTCCCTTTTTCACAGGGTCTTGATTTGATGTACTGTACCCACACAACAAGCTTTTTTTCCTTGCCTGCACTCGTGACTGCTCCAAGGGATGTCGGAAGAGCACATTACCCCAGCTACACGTCAAGCTTTACGGGGATGGCAGGCCAGATGTTGGCTGGCTTGGAGAAGGTTCTGGAGACCGCTCCAGAGAAGCCGGCTGCAGTGGGACGGCAGCCG
The DNA here is from genome assembly GCF_030867145.1 of Opisthocomus hoazin. Lineage (NCBI taxonomy): Eukaryota > Metazoa > Chordata > Aves > Opisthocomiformes > Opisthocomidae > Opisthocomus > Opisthocomus hoazin. The sequence goes on from NC_134441.1 coordinate 9,192,926, forward strand.
CCACAGTGCCGTAGCCTCAGCCAGGGACCGTGATTTCCCCATGACTGGCACAGGAAAAGCCAAGAGACCCCGGGGAGTGGGAGCTGGGCTCGCCGGACCACCGGCCATCCCCTGGCCACCCCGGGCGCAGGCGAGGCACCCTCGGGGGCAGCCCCATGCCAGCACCTCGAGCCACATGTGGGCCTGGCCAGGCTGTGGGCAAGACGTGCCCAGCTGCAGCGTGCCCTGCTTCCCCGCGGAGCACCCCGCTCTTCGGAGCGGCTCCTCGACGCCAGCACCCGGACGATGCCACCACCCCTCGCCCCTCCGGCTCCTTCCCCCGAGCCACGGCAGCGCGGGCGCCCAGGGCCTGCCCTGCCGCTGCGTCATGGCAGGGAGGTCTGCAGTCACCGCGCGATCAGCGCCCCACGGCAAGTCCACCAGCTCGGGTGTTCTGTGGGATGCCAAACCAAACCAGCAAAGCTCCCGTGATTTCTCGTTCCTTCCTAATTAGTTGTGAGACCACAAATTATAAAGTAGAAGTCTTCTCATCTCCACTCCTTCCAGCATAGAGGCCGTTACCCATTTCTGAGTTTTCTGGGGACTGACTTTCCCCTTGCTCTTTAAGCGTGCAGAACTCTGACCGCCACAAGCGGCCACCGAGACGGCGGCAGCAGCAGCCGCCCGCGCGCCCGGGCCGGTGACGCCGTGAGGCACCGCCCGGACCGGCTGGCGGCCGCGCCTGGCGCCGCAGAGCGCGGCCGGCGGGACCCGGACGCGGACTCTCACCAGCACCGCAGCGCTCCCCGCACACACCGCGCCACGCGCCGTGATCCGGGCAGGGGGCGTGCCGAGCAGCCTCGCGCGCGCGCGCTTTCAGAAACGCTGGTTTGTGGCACGGGAACCCACGGCGGACAGCGCGAGGCCGGGGCGGGGCCAGCAGGCGGAAGGGGCGGGGCCCGGCGCCGGGCGCGTTTCCGAGACAAAGGCGCCACCCCGCGGCGCACGCCGACCGCTGCGGGGAGAGACGGGCGGTTTCCAGCCCCGACGGCGGGGCCCGGTGCACAGCGGACGGCTGGAGGCCCCCCTTCCCCCGACGCTCCCGTCAGCGGGCGACAGCAAAGCCCGAGGGAAGCGGCAAAGACGGGCGGTCTCCCTTCCCCTCGGGGCTGCGGGTTCCCGGGCGGGCGGGGCACCCCCCGCCTCCCCCGAACGCCCCGGGAGCGGCGCCACAAGGGGCAGTGCGGGCTGGCGAGGTGACCCCGCAGCCCACCAGAAGTTACAGCCCGCGTCCCTGAACAGGTCCGTCCCGCGGGATGTGGGAGTGGGGCTGGGCCGAAGCGCGACCCTCGACGTCGCAGCCGCACCGAGACCCGAGCCAAACGTTGCCTCATAGCTAAGGGCAAAGCGGAGCTGGCTGCTGACATGCTTTCCTGCTGTTTAAGAATTCCTCCTCCTACCTACCTTGAACAGCGAAAAAAGGCATTTCGGAAAGTTAAACACAAAGCAGAGAAGTTCGGGGCGTTGCTTTAGTGCAGTTTGCCAGCTGCATTGCTGCCCCTTCGCCGAGCAGCTCACCCACAACCCAGCATCTGCTCCCAGCCAGCCAGCACCAGGCCAGGCGGGCAGAAGCATCACCGAGCTGCAGCATCGCTCTCCGTCCCGGCGTGCAGCTCCAGCAGCATCCCCACCTGTTTCTTCTCAGCACAGGTGCTGCAGGAGGAGCTCCTCTTATTTGTAAAGTAAGGTGATCTGCAGGGAATTAATCTTGGACTACATCCCAAAGCTGAAAGCAAGAGAAGATCAAATTTTGTACCACTCCGGAAGACACAAAAGTGCTTTTCTGAGACTGAAGAAATTTTAGTATCAGCAGGCAAACAATCAACCTCGTTCATATTTTACGTGCTGCTGTCTGTCTTCCCTTTAATTCCGTCATGTAATTGCAGATAATTTGGTTTCTAGACTGTAATCCGATACTTGCATGAAAGTGATATGAGTATCCTGCCATTACGCCCCTTTTACTCTGAGGAAACAGTTCAGGTATGAGATGCTTATCAAAGCGCAGGACCTTTGGGCTCCCAGCTAGAGCTAAGCTATTCTGACCTTGTTTGGATCGGGCAGGGCATTTGTGTACCTGCCTGGATAAGCAGAGGATGTTCTCCTTTCTGGAAGTATCTCAGCCTGCACCAAATATGTGCAGCAGGAGCAAAAAAAGCAGTGCGAGCACATGTAAGAGAAACCCCAAGTAAGGCAGGATGACTACAGACAGAGAAGGTGTAACACAGAGAATGAGGAGATTCAGGGATCAGACATGGCTTGGGAAATACACAATAGGTATTTGGGAAGTGAGTCAAGCTCTCCGCTGGACCAATCTGTTTGCTCCTGCTCTATATCCGGTATCAGACTTACTATTTCATCACTGAGCAGAACAGAGGGACCACTGAGAAAAACAGGGTGGAAAAATGAAGCTGGATTTCAGTTCTCCCATTGTATAGCCTTCTTGATCTCACAAGTTTTCCAAGAAGGCAATCACCAGTTTCACAAGAGTGGAAAAGTATTGCGAGCTCAGAGGTCAGCAGAAACAATGCAAAACTTTACAGTTATAAACAGAACGAGAAAACCCACAGCCCATGCTGTGCTGGGACTCGCACAGCCATTCTGTCAAGGAGAGAAACAATAGCCTCTAACTTGCCAGCACAGTACGCATTCCAGACTGCCACCTGGGAATGGTCGCTGTGCCGCCGACTGTCAGCGGCTCCAGAGAGAGACTTACCCGCTGGAAACTTTCACCAGCCAGCTGGAAGAAGCAGCACAATGCATAGTTTTCTTACTGCATGAGGGAAGGAGCAAAGATATTGTCAGATGTCATCTGGTTTGTTATTCAGTCGTCTCCAGTCATCTGTTCCAGGAACTGTATTGGGACAAGAGGGGAATTCCTCCACGTAAAGCAAGCAGGGTGTGCTTTGCATTGGGGCAGCACCTCGTGCACTTATCTCTGCCATTCTTATCTCAGCAGACTCTGCTATCCACGTAAACAAGGCACAGTTTCATTGTCCTGGGGACCCTACACATTATACAGACGTGTCAAAGGGCATGAGAAAGATGCCTTCACAGCAAGATCAGGCACTGGCTCCACGCTGGACAGGAAGGAAGCGCTTGGCAGAAGTGGAGTTGAGCACAGCTCTTGTTTACATCCAAGATAAAGGGCAGAGCTGCCATCGAAGGTGTAGAGGTGATGCTGCATTGTGCTTTCAGACACAAGACAATCCTGCCCCAAAATGCTCAGTATCTGGTGAACTTCACCGAGCCCTTACTCACAGCATTGCTGCACCAGCTTTGTGCAAGCTGGTCAGAGCCTTTGTCGGCTGCAGGCACATGCCCTGGCCATTGCTTCTACCAAGAAAAGCACACGACCTTCTCCTCCAGCCCTTTCTGTTGCTTGTCCCCAATTTTGCAACCAGTTGGAAGTCAGTCTGTCATCCCAGCCTTGCAGGGTGGGGATTTCACACCTCAGCATAAAGCTGATAAAAAGGATTCTGTGCAGGGCACGTTGGGTTTGGTTATTGATGGTGCACATTCCAGCTTCGGGAAGTCCTTGGAAGCCTGCTGTTCATATTTCAGTCAAGATTTATATCCAGGAGAACAATGCTCTGTTATAGGAGGGCTTTGCTCTCCCAGCCACACCAGTAATTCTCAGCAGCTTTTTCCTGAGCTCTTTTCTGGCTCCCCACTTTGACTTATTGTCTATTATCACACATCTGTCAAGCATAACAAGGAGAGCTGTGTACATGCCTCATCCACTGCAAGGGAGTTTCTATATGCACTGAAATTTCAGTGCTCTGCTCTCTTAACCCCTACAGCACCATACACTTGCATAGAAGAACTGGTGAGAACTGAAGTAGGGCAAGTAGACATTTCATTGCCTCCTTTCTACAGTCCTTGCTTAAGGATAAAAATCTCTTAAAAAGCATTGATGTGCTTGTATGCCACAGTACTAGCTTAACCAGAACAACGTGACCATGCAGCGCATCTCCAGGGACAGATTCCCACCTGCATCCATCCGAGCAGACAACTCTCTCTGGTCTGATCCCGGACTCTGAATTCACAGAACATCTTTATTAACGATGGACCATGAGAGAGCGCTTAATTATTCCAACGCTGACTGTTATACAGCAAGCAAAAGGGATCCAGGAAAATGTTTTCCTGCGAGTAAATGATTGTGAGAAGCTGGCTGTAAACACAGCGCTTGGAGTCCAAACAACACAAAGCTGAATATTACCTGTCGCAATAAATTGCCAGCCTCAGCCTGCGTGTTCTGGGAGGAACCAGCTGGGGGGAGCGGACACCTGGCGTGCTGTTGGTTGGGCAACCCAACCGCGGTAATTCTCTAAAGGAGGGGAGAGACTGCAGCCCTCCACTATTTGGAAAGAATAATATGCAGACAAATCACAGAGCTTTTCTTAATGCTGCCATAATATACAAATAAGAGACTTAAGTATAATTATAGGTTGTATAATCAGTGTGAATAAAGAAATATGTAGTAATTGATGCCATATTTTATAAATATCCTAACTGTTTAAGAAACTGAAAATGTTTTCAAGAGAAATACTTTAGCATAATGATTATAAAACCCTTTAATGTGAGTGAGCTGCTTTCTGAAGCCAGTTTTAGATTCAGTCTCATGAACATAGAGTTAATTGCCCTTCTGCGCGAGTTGGATGTTAGCACATTCCAGCAGAGTGTGCATTTTCCAAAGTGCCAATTCCAACACATTCCACCCCGTGCAATTTCTGCCTTTTTATGCACAACACAAAACACACACACATCTGGGCAAGGGTAAAGTTAAGTGTTTATAGTAGTGAGCCTTGGAAATGGATTGAGACATCAACTCCTTGCCCATATGTTATTTGGATATTCAAGTGCAAATGTGGCTTTTCTGAATTCACCCCACAAGGGAGAGGACATTGATGTGCAAATGGAGACAGTGGGGAGAAGGGATGCAGGGTGCCTCGGAGGGTGCAGGTGGCTCACTCCTTCTTCCTTTTCAGAAATAAGCAGCTGCCCCATAGGGGCAGGGCAAGGGGACGATGCTCACCGGTGCGAAGGGGAAACCCTCAGGAGACAGATCCTCAGCTGAAGGAGCGCCCAGGGCAGCTTGCCTGCAGGTGCAGCGTGCTGGCACTGCTGGGAGAGGATGCTCAGGGAGAACAGGCAGGTGCATGCTTTGCCTCTTCCCCAGTGCATCATTCCCTCCTGCCCGAGCAGGCAGCGAGACACGGCCCCTCCAGTGTGGGCTGCACCCAGCCATCCTGCCAGTCCCATCCGCCACGGAGCTGCCATCCCGCCCTGATCCCATCCAGGCCACAGTAATACCGGTAAGGGACATTCCTGTCCCCTGGCCATGCACAGTCTCAAGCACAAAGCTCATTTTCTGTATACAACTCACATACCAAGTTATAGAGGAAAAATGCAAATGAAAACACGACACAACTCTATCAAGAGGCCTTGCAGAAACAAAGCGTTTCCATCTCCAAAAGTAAGTATCACCTCAGGTTTGGTCCCGCAGGATGAAAACAGAGGATACTTTGTAAGTAATGCTAAAAATAATAAAAACGTCCCAATTTGGACGTGGCTTTGGGGCACAACACAATGTGTATTCACAACTGCCAAACAGCGACTGCAGAGGAGTTTGTGCAGATGACCCCTTGCAGAGGGCTGTCTCGGAGCACAGTGCTCCCCAGGGTGTTGGGTTTCTGCCTTTAATAAGCTGGTGATGAGTGACCCCTCCTTCACTCCTGGGCCTTCTCCCAGGAGTCAGGCAGAACAATTTTAAATCCAATTTCCTCTTACAGATCTTCTGAGACTGGGGGGCGAAGCGCACTGCTGAGCAAGCACAAGTCCTGGCTCCGTGCTGCAGCCTCGCTGCCTCAGCCAAGCGTCTGTCACCACATAGGACAGCCATGCGCCACAGCGGAGTGGCATTTCTGCCCCCGTTTCAAGTCCCAGCCCCGGGCCTTGGGAAGGTTGTGTTTTCCCAGGGCACATAGGCTCAGGGCTCTAACATCAGGATCTTTAGCAAAGAGCAGGGACAGCCACCATGCCCAGGCTCTCCACACAGCCCCTGCTGCTGGCCAGTGCAGATGGAAAGGCTCTTACAGCCAGCAAAAGCCCTGCACCTCCACAGCGACTCTGCTCCTCATGAGCAAACTGCCTGCAGGATGGCAGAGACAGGGCGATGCACCACGGACTGGCTCTGCCAATGGCCAGCAAATAGACACCGGGGAAGCTCCCGGGGCAGCGGCGTGGCAGACAGGGCATGCTGTCCTCCACTTGCTTTCGTTCAGTCCACCTCCACTTCCCTGCAGCTCCACATCAGCCCAAGGCTTGCACCAGCGTAACCACCAGAACCACTGCAACCTGCTGCAATTCTCTTTGCTCTTGCAAATGAATTCTACCAGCATTCAGGCACCTCCCTCCCAATCAGCACTGCATGTCTCGCATGCTCTGCCACAGTCAGGGACATGCTGAGAACGGCCTTGTGCCCACTAATTACTTTGGCATGTGGGCAGTGGGAAAACAGCCAGGCTCTGCATTGAGTTAAACCATTAACCATTTTCTCTCCTTGGAATCACTCTCCTGTCTCTGAGCTTTCACAGTAGCCTTTCTGCAGCAAGGCACAAAGGATTCATCACTGCATGGTGTATCCCAAGTGTAACGTCTGGTGTTCATCAAAACGGAGCCAGTTCCCCTGTTCCTAAAGGCCACAGCATAAGCAATATGGTGCAGCAATACAGCTGCTGATCAGCAGCCTGGGGCCAAAAGGCTCAGGGACTGCGACCAGCCAGTTTGCATTTGCACCTTCGAGCACTTTTCTCAGTCTTTCTAGGCAGGCATGATGCACACAGAGTGCAGCAGCCTACAGAGTCATGGTGCCATAACTGGGCAGCTAAAACCACCCTCAAAAGGGCCAGCATCAGCAGCTACCACTTGACTGCAAAGTAAATATACTTGAAGAGTCTATGTGGTGACACGATGCTGCGGTGGAGCCGAAATGCAATGACGCAGCATGCTCCCCAGGTAGGTCATGCTCTGTTTATAGCCAGGCTTTTCTGGACCTGAACGAGGGTTTGCGTTCTCAGTCACCAGCAACTCTAGTTTGGGAAGGACAACATTACATTTGGCTCTGTCTCAGAGCTAAACACTGCCCCATCCATCAGCAGTTTGGCTTCTCATTCATATGATGAGCTTGATCTTGAAACCATCTGTTTTCCCTCAGCTTGCATCCAGCTTTCACTCGGACAGCAGAGCCCTCTCCAGCTACAGCCCCTGGGCTTGGGGGCAGGAAAGCCACTTCACTTGCTGGTCTTAGCAGCTGAAAACCAGGGCTGACTGCAGACACACACCAATGACCCTTCTTTTGCAGGTAGAGGTGAGACTGGCAGGACTTGCTAGCGAGGAAGACCAGAGACGTAGCCCTGGGACAGAGCTCAGAGGATAAAGTCAGGGCTGCGTGGGCCAGATCCTTGCAGCAGGGCAGATGCCATGCAGCTTGGAAACACCCAGCCATGCGACCCTGCAGCACACAGAAAAGGTCTCCAGGAAAGAGGTGCTTGGCACAGCCTATGACTCCAGGAAAGGAAGATGCTCTCAGCAGTGGGAAGAAGCCTTCAGCAAGTCTGAGAGTCTGTGATGAGTAGTTTCCTTCTTGTAATATTTGCTTTAACCTGTCAGTGTGTTTTCTGCTCCCAAACAACCATGGTCTGGATTCTGTCACCGAGAGGCTCCAAGTGTGCTGGTTGCGGCTTGGGGCTTTGTTTCTTTTCCAAAGAGTGGAACCAATGTGAACTTCACGGAATTGGTCCTTCCCTTCCTCTTTGGGATGCTTTTGCTTTATCTCAAGGCTGTAACGAACTGACAGGTTGGAGTAAATGCACATTTTGAAAGGCCCTAGCAGACAGCAGTGCCTCTCCGCGCTGCACACTCGGCACTTGGGGTCCCCGCAGCAGGGATCACAGTGAGGATCCAACACGTGCCCTGGCCAGCAGCTCGTGGCTCCAGCATCCAGGTGGGAAGAAGGAGCAGGGCTACGGACTGTGCCTCTTGCATGGGCTCGCCTGTGAAGCCAGTGGCCTCAGGCCTGCAAAACGGGCCATGGACAGCCTCACCTTCTGATCACTGCCCTGCAGTCCCCACCTCCCCAGCCAGACCTGGCCTCGGCAGCAGCTGCAGCAGCACCCCATCACTGGAAAGGCTTCTGGCACCGCGGAAAAGGCTGATCTGCAGGTTGTGGGGAAAGCCCACGAGTGCCTGGCACTGCTTGGTCAAGGGCACTCTCCTCCAGACTGGAGCTGGTTTTGAGCCCAGCTCCTGAAAACCCTGCAGCAGAGCAGGGCAGAGGGAAGGAGCTGTGCACGTCCATCAGCCGGTCTCCTTGCTTCGGACCAAGCAGAGTCTTGCCATCCGAGCTGCACAAACCAGCTCTAAAATCTGCAGAAATGAAGTGACAACCCTGCACACTCCTAGTGCTGCAGGATGGAAAAGAGTGTTTTCTGCAGATGTTTCCCATTCACTGGGCCAAATCTAGACTGGCACAAGCCTGAGCAACACGCAGAGGAGCTGTATCAGACAGCCTCCCACGCTGACAGCCAGTACAGTAACTCCTGTCCAGCCCGGTGGGGACACCGCGCAAGGCTCCTTCAGCCTGTCAGTGGCTTTCCATGCCAAGTTTGCAAGAGCAGGTGAGGTACCACATAGTGACGATAACGAAAACCAGCTGCTGGGGAAGTATCTGGAGACAGCGGCAAACTGTCAGGCTCAGGATAAGTAGTGTCTCCTACAGCATGGAGACAAGATAGCTGCATCTCTGGGAGGGCTCCACAGAGGTCATTTTGCAAGAATGGATATGGAGGAGATTCTCATATTAACCCTTTGGTTGACTTGAAATCTCACAGTTGAAATCTTCGTTGTTTCTGCCAAGAACATTAGAAGTTCAGTTGCTGAACAAGGGAAGGTCCCTTGTCAGAGTCGGAGCTGCGCCAGCTGCCTCCTGCCGCAGAGCTCCCCGGGCAACGCCGACCCCCAGCCCACTGCCCCCACCCAGGAGCACGTAACCCCCTTGGTGCTTGTTTCCTCGGCTAGAGCCAGCAGGAGCTCGCCTGTTCTGGCTCCTGAACCTGGTCATAACGAGAGCAACCGCACAAAACTCGGCTCGAAAGCTCCCCTCTCCTCTGCTTGAGTTACCTTTGAGGGGACTCCTGTGAATCTCATAAATCAAACGGAAAAAACCAACACAGCACATGCTTTCAATCGCAGGCGTAGCCCACTGGCAGCAGGCACCCAAGCCATCAAACTGCATTTCTGGGAGCCAAGAAACACCTCAGGGAAGTTGAAGCATCTCCGCTTCTGCTTAGTCACATACATTGAATCCAGGTGCTTGGAGGACACAAACCAGGACCTCCAGACTCAAAAAAGTGATTTAAAATCCTAAGTTCTCTATATCTTAAATTCATCTTCTGCCTTTTAACCTTTAAGTGACTTTGTTCAGCTTTCCTAGCCCTGCTGCCAGAGAAGTTTCCTCCTTTAGGAAACAGAGAAAGTGAGGACTTTCTGCACCAGCTGCCCACAGCAGCTGAGGCACTGCAAGTTTCCTGACCGAACTGGAGAGGGTGGCAACAGGGCAGCCACAGACGTGCTCAGGGAAAGGCTGCCAGCTTGCCGCCAGCTGCCCAGTTGCAGGTACGTCCAGCCATCTGGCATCTCCTTCCACGTCTTCCCCCACAGCACATCTCTGCCCCGAGCACAGCTGCTGGCAACAGAGCACCCTGCAAGGGCCAACTTCGGGAGGGCACGACAGCAGGGAGCATGCTGGCATGCCAGCAAGCAGCCCTGGCACGTCAGTTTAACATCTCCAGTGCATTAGAAAAACAAGCATAGCTCAGACATTTACCAAGAAAAACCTAGGGCTTTAAAAGTCTCTTCCTTGGGCCAACCAAAGCAAGCCCCTGAGCTGAGACGCCAGGACAGCAGCCTGGAGACCTGGATGTGCCCCACAGGCCAAGGTGCTGGCTTTGGAACAACATGTTGCCTGCTCAACACACCGGCCCAGACAGCCACGGTGAAACACATTAAACCAGTTCTTTTGTGCTTAACCTCCTGTCAAGAAAACAATTGCATTTGCATCCGCTACAAGCCAAGCAAAGCCAGAGAGTCTGCTGGGAAAGCAAAAAAAAACTGGAAGGGCTGAGCTGTGTTTTGGGTTAGGGCTGAATCCCTCCTGGCTTTCCTTTCAGCCTGCACAAACCTGCACGTGTTCCCGAGGGCCTGGGAAGGTGCTGCTCACGAGGACACGCTTGATGCGCGGTACCCGAAGGGAAGCCTTTCTGACTGCACTAATGGCAGAGAGCGCGTAAGGAGTCTGCATCAAACCTGCCTGTATGGAGGGACCGAGATGCTAAAGCCCAGAAGGCAGGTGACAAGGAAACAAACTGAGCATTTTGGAAAGACATCATGCATTTCCAATAGGATAACACACTATCTAGGTCCCCGCCCTTAGGCTGTTTAATGATCTGTGCAAGCAGCATGTCAGGCCCCCTCAGCAGTGGCATGTAATGGGTCTTCAGATCGCTGTGCTACACAAGGCCATGCTGTGCAGCGTGCCCAGCTCAGAGCCACAGCCTCAGCTACTCCCAAGACTCACATCAGCATGCAGGAACCCAATTGCCCATGTAATGCCTCCCTATTCCTCCTGCTGTTCCCACACTGCTGCAGGACAGCAGAGGAAGCACTTCCTCCTCCTCAGCAGAATTTGCCCTATGCAGCTGAGAACGCTGTAGTTCAGGAGGAGTAGGATGTATCCTGGTATATGCACCTGGGCACCCAGCATTAAACACCCAACTTCAAGAGCTGGCAGGCAGCCAGAGGCCATGCAGAAGAAGTGCTGGCATCTCATCAGTCCGTGCCACCCTCCAAGCCGTGGTCCAGTCACACATGATGTGGGGCACAGACTGCCTGCTGCACAGCGCCAGCCCTGCAGTCCAGTGCTTTGCGCTGCCCGCTGAACCGCTGCACACATCTATTGCCAACAGACGCTCTCAATCACAGCACAGCACTGTTCACATTTAGCAAGTCAGGACAGCTTTCAGCTTAGATATGCTTATTTCTGCAGCTGGCAGGGCAGCTTGTTTTGCCCCAGACACCCTGCCAAGCTCCCCACCACATCCTTCGTGGTCTCACTTCCCTGCAGCAGCCCCCTCACCAGCACTGAGCCCCCCGGGAGCCAGCGTACGCAGGGTGCCCGAGGCCAGGCAGTTTCCAAGCAGATGAGGAATGAGGGAATTAAGAACTAGGAGGTCTTTCTAATGGGCATGAATAGTCTCATTATTGAGAGAGGGCAGGCACACGCTGCCCCTGCTCTTGCTGCCCTCAGCACATCCCTGATCCTGACCGTGCTCCCAGCTGGGCTCTGCAGTGACTCTGTCGGGTTTGTCAGGGCTTTCAGCCCCAACCCCTCTGCATTTGACTCATCACCATCTCATCGACACTCCTCAGCCTAATCTTGCTTATCTGTCCCCAGACCAGCCAGCCCTTGCTGGCCACATTTCCAGCTCCCTGGTCCTGCACCATTTCCTCCTCCAGCCTGCAGCTCCCCCAGGACAGTGCCGGCTCTGCCAGTCCCCAGGCAGAGACGGGTCCATGTATCTCCTCCACCCTTCTGCTTCTCCCCAGGGGCATCCAAAACACTACAAAATTACTGCAAGGACCTGGGGCAAACCGCAGAACACGCCGCCTTCCCTCCCTCCCAAAAAACTGACAGTCATCAGAAACACTCAACATGTGAGCAGAAAGTGGTGCAGATGATATTGTATTAAAGAAATCAAGTGTGAAGCACAGGGCTATTGCATTTTAGAAATGACCAAAGGATTGTGTGCTCTGTGCGTAGCAGGAAGCATCATCACTAGAGCAGCTGTTTCTAACTGCAACCTGCTAGGAGTAAAAGCAATTTATGCCAGTGATCCTTGACTTTAGGGCCCAAAGTTGCACAAGATCAAACCACAGAGAAAGAAAACATCGAACACACATTGCTTAGAGCAAACAACAGGAGGAGAACTGCCAGTCACCAGCTAATTACTGCAGAAAATTGTGTGAAATTACCAATGAAAAGATCAATATGAACCAACTAGATTTGTTGCTTTCGGACACTGTAGGAAGCTGGCTGGCTGAAACTCCTGCACGCTCTCCACCTTCTCACTTTTTGTCTTGCTTTAAAAAAGCATTAGGATTTTTTGGGCAAACGGGTCAGTAATGCTGAACAGAAATAGTTATGGCCAGTGAATCACAAGTTAATGTAGTGCAGTTGTTATAACACAAGACAGCCCAGAATGCTAATGCTTCTGCTCTCATTGAGTCCTGTGGGATTTATGATGCTGACAACACAAATAATATATTCCTTTGGGAGCTCAGTCAAGAGTTGTCAGTGCTGCTGCTGGAAAGTCTCCTCACTGGCTTGTTACCACATCATCTATGACCTGGGCAATTTGAAGAGGCCAAAGACAGGTTGTGAAGAGTGGAGCCTGCATCACTTCTCTTCCCACACACAGAGCCAGTCTCGTGCCAGCGAGATGCCATCTGCCCAACCTTCCCCAGGCTCACCAGCACTTGCCAGTTTGGTGCAATAACATCAATCCCTGCTCGCGGCGAGCGACAGCAGAGCTGGTCCACATAGCCACACTGATGCCCGGCCAGACGGGTACCCAGGAGCAGGTTGGTTCACGCAGCCCCACAGGCTGCAGGGTGGTTTTTTGGCCACAGATTGTGTTTCTGTGGGTAGGGGAAAGGATAGTGAGACCACACAGGCTCCGAGCAACGTTTCACTTCAGAAGCTTTTATGGAAAGGCTCCACCACAAGTCTCCTTCTTCAAAAACCATCTTTGTCTTAATACAGAAGTGCCACATACATGCTGCTGAGCTGCCCCCTCCTCCCGGGGGGTAGACCTGCAACACAGCTGCTTCCCACCCCTTGCTCCCACTTATTTGAGCCAAGTGCTCTCCACTGACAGCTCCCATCACCGTTACCGTCTGATAAGGCCCAGCAAAAGGCAGCGCTCGTTGGGGCTCAGGCAGCCAGGACAAGCTCAAAGCCTGCACACATCCCCAGACCTCACTCTGCAGTCCAGACCCATCCGTGGCACTCGGCAGGGTGACAGCTCTGTCCCATCCACCTCTCCTGCAGCAAGCAGGTTCCCCTGTGGGACCCAAATCTGCAGGCAGTGCCAGTGGTGTCGGGGACAGCTCAGGGGCCTCAGGTGGGCAGGGAGAGGGACCCTCTGCAATGGCTGCAGTTGGTCTGCAGGGAACATCCCAGCATCTGCAGGGAGCTCAGGATGCTGCGGGGGCATAAGGGCCACCGGAGGGCAACGTGATGTAAGGGACAGGGCCCGGCAGGAATTAGCCCCTCCTCAGTCATCGCCTCTAATAAGAACAACCCGTGGTCAGCACAAAGTCCTTCACATTCACTTACAACATGTATTTATAATACCAACAAAACCACAGGACATAACGGTCTCAGACACACTCGAGAGCATCCAGGAACTTCACACAGAAGAGGGTTTCCACCAGCAGCAATTCCCCGGCAGAGGCGAGAGGGTTTTGTGGTTCGGGCTGTGGACGGAGGCGCAGGAGACCTGGCTCAGCCCCACACCACAGCAGCCCCAGCCGTGCCGCACCACGACGGCTGCACGGGCAGGGCCCCCCACACGGACGCAGCTCAGACATCCATGGCAGCGGCTGCACCGGGAAGGCGTCGGGCCGCATTGCCACAGCAGTGCCCAGCCATGGCCCCTGCAGAACACAGCCCCGGCTCGGTCTGCACCCCAGCACTGGCTGCATGCTCGCTGCCCTCCCCTGCTCTGCTTCCACTGGATCCTGCACCAACCACTACTCCCTGTCTTCCCCCCCCCCCCTTTTTTTTTTTTTTTTAGAAATAAAGTAGTAATAATTAAAAAATGTCTCCTCCCGTTTGGAGCCAAAGGTCTCTGACTGATGGTTGGGTTTAAAGCAACTCCTGTATCTGCCAAACCATATGGAACACCCAGATCTTTTCAAGAATCCCACCAAAGCTAGGGCACACAAAAGCGAGTTCAGTCACAGAAATAAATATTTCCTTGGGATCCCTGAGCCCGGACACAACCACGTTCCTTCAGGGTTTCGGGTCTGGCAGGACTCCTCCCTGCATTTTGCATTTTTGAATCATAATGTCCCATTGCTTTGATATGTCAGTGGATGTCCAGTGTCTGCCTGAGCCACGAGCATTCATGGAAAGGCACTGCCATTTCTCCTCTAGCTTTGCAGAAGTCGCTGCCTTTCCAAACCCAGCAGCCTGCATCCATGTCAAAGCCCTGGAGTTTGGTCTTTCCTTGCATCGGCTTTGTCTCTACACAGCAGCACTGGCAGAGCAACAGAGACAGAGAACCCTCCTAAGGAAGGAGTGTGAACAGCCCCCAGGGCACCCCAAGGTGTGGGTCTTGAGGCAGCGATGCCAGACTTCCCCAGAAACAGTTTTTAACCCCCAGATACATTCAGGATCATCCAAGGGGCTGCTGTTGCCACAGAGCTGGGTGGTTTGGCAGATACAGCTCTAAAGAAAAAGAGGGGGGAAAAAATGATGGAAAAATGTCCCCTCCAGCCCTCTTGTTGAATTAAACCACATGTATATTTTTAAAATAGAGCGGAAAGGAACGACTCTCCAGCACATGTTCAAGAGCAGAGTCTTATTTCAGAGATTTCAAAAAATTAGTGGCTGAATGCTGAAACAATATAGCCTTTAGATGAGGGCATTTGGAAGTGATTAACAAGCCTGAACTCATGCATTCAAAATAAAAAGTTAGTACCTCACGCTGGTAACAACTGTCAGCTACTAAAAATCCAAGGAGGGGGGAAGAAATCAAACTCAATCCTGCATAATCTAATGCTCCACATCAGCAGGAGACCACTGGCAAGCCCACCAGCCCACACCTTCCTCGGGCACATCACCTGCAGCCCTCGTGCTCATCCCCACCAGACACCCCGCGTCCTGCCTTGACGGGAGGGCTCAGGGGGCTCTGCACCCCAGACCAAGCAGCCCCAGCCCCTTTTTGGTGCCTTTCCAGAGCGAGCAGACCCAGCCTGGCAGCCATGTCCCCCAGGAGCTGCTGACCAACTCCTGCACAGGGCACGGCCCCGGCAAACCACCATGGAAACAGGTGAGGGGCTGAGCCGTGAGGGCTGCGGGCTGCAAGGAACTGTCTGCTGCTGCTTCCAGCCTTCTTGTCTTAAGGGATAAAACATGAAAATCCACCCAAACCTGGCTACTCTGTGCCCTGAAGGAAGCCCTGCCAGCTGCATGCTTGGGCATAAGCAGGGCAGAAGAGAGCTCACAGCCCCTTCGAACATTGAACCTGCTCGCTTCTCAGGGACTTCTCAGCTTAGCAGCAAGAAACTAAAGTGATCCAGCGCTCTGCTGGTGGTATCAAGATCAAGCAGCTTGGGAAGTCTTCATTAGCAAAAACTCACACCTTGCGCTGTGACATAGAAGCTGCTTCTCATGCGCCCATGTCTGAAGCAGTCAAGAAGGACGTTTGTCCTCCGAGGCTGCCAGCTGCAACAGCGACTGCCAGCCCAGGGGGCTCGCTCCTGCTGCAGGGGTGCTCTCAAAGCTTCTCCCACACCCGCATGCCCAGCAACATCCCCAGCACTGCAAAAAGATGCAAAGCCCAGACCTCTTGGCACATTTTGCCTCTCAGTATAACCAAGACCAGGGTGAATTCCCACAAGAGCAGCACAGCAGGTGACAGAGGACTACATCAACGGCACACCAGTGCCACCTCACATAGCATCTCACCCTGCTCCTGGTGCTTCTGGGAGGACAGGCACAACAAGGAGACCCTGCAGTGTGGGAGTACCCCCAGATACAGCCGGGCCCCCACCTGCAAGCCAAGCTCCGAGCTGCAGGGCCAGGCTTGCAGCCTTGTTCACAGCCACGTGGGGGTTTGGAGAGCTGCAGTCAGCATGGACTGCTGGGGACACATCTGCCAGTCCTCCACAGACAGGCTGCAGAGGCAAGAGCCTGCCAGAGCCTGCTGTCCCAACAGTGATTCTCGTGTGCATTCTGGGCTGCCCACCCCATCCCACAAGCACTGGGACCCACAGAGCGCGCGCACAAGCCACGGAACATGGTCTGCTGCAGAGTGGGATGCCATGGCACGTCCCTGCCAGGCCAGGGCCAGCCTGTGTTTGGCCTGCGAGCTGCACAGAAATGAACTTCTCCGCATGTCATGTCTGAGAACTTAAAGAAAAATAGATGTTTTGAATTTGCTTCAGAAAAAAAAAAAAAATGTTGGTAACATGACCAACATCTGGGAGCTTAAAGTGAAACCAGACTGTTCTTCCTCTGCAAGGAGCAGACCCATCCTCAGCCCAGGGAGCCTGGCAGCTCCCTGTCACACACGGCTGGGCCCAGTGGGTGCACCGGTGACGGGAGCCCTTGGCTGAATGGCCGCTCTCCTCTGCTGTGGGACGAGGCCCTGGACTCTGCCTGCATACCCTGCTGCAGGTTTTCTGCCTGCCTGAATGAAGATTTGGCCCTTTCATCAGCACCCAGAAATTCATGGCATTTTAGAAATCAGCCTAGGATTTTCCACCCCTCTCATTTCTTTGTTTTGTTCTCAAGTCCAAATGGCACGCTGCTTCACTGTTTCTTCCTGGACTAGGCAGTAGCCAGGAGCTAGCAGCAGCACGTGCATGCTCACACACATGTGCACCAGTAGTGCCATGAGCTGGAGAGTCCAGGATGTTTCACATCCCTGGAGCAGACCAGATGCTCTGGCAGAACAATCCCAAACACCCGCTAGCTCAGCTAGATCTAGCTCCCCAAAATCCCAACCTGCCCCCATCCCCAAGAGATTTCTCAGGTATCCGTCGGCACGGTGCAGCACGCAGACCCCGCTGTGCTGAGTGGCCTGTCCTGCTGCTGCAGGACAAGAGAAGGGGCTGCGAGGACCCCCCTAAGCCTGACAGTCGGCTCCCTCCAGCCCACACTTGCAGACGCAGCATCTGGTGTTCTTCCATCAACGGGAGCGTGCTGCGAACGCAGCCGACGAGCCACGCTGCAGCCCCTTGCCAGCCCCACAACCAGGAGAGCCGGGAGCAGCAGTGCTGGACAGCAGCAGGGACACCCCTGCACACCGCAGGGCACAGGCACAGCAGATCTCTGCAGCGCGCTCGGAAACAGCCGCCAGCCTTCGCAAGCTTTCAGACCCAGCTGCACCATGCTTTAGCCCGGTGCTGCGGAGCTGCAGCACGTCTGCCTGCACAGGGCACTCCAGGGTTTCTGCAGTCAGGTTCCCACCAGACTGTTCTGGATATAGAAGAACACAACCTGACAGCAGCACGCGCTGCTGCTAGCGAAGTGCTGTGCGTACAACCCTCGCACGCTGCGGCACACCTTTCGCTACGCCAGCCCGCACACTGCAGATCTAGGCTTCGGTACCAGCCTGGAGGTAGGAAAGGAGAGGTTTCCAGCAACGAGACGCAGAGCCACAGCAGCCATGCGCAGCACCCTCCACATCCACCCTACGGCACAGTTGCATCCCCTGGGCTCTAGATCTGCCGTGCACTTTTGCCTCTCGTACTTGCCCCGAAGTTTCCCACTGAAGAGTCTCATCCTTTGGGCACAAAAGTTGTCCCAGGGGAGGGTCTCAGCCCCACGTTTGTTATCTTGCTGTGAACAGGGAAAGCATCTCCATACCAGCACGGAGACCAGCTGCCAGCACCCGGACCTCATGACCTCTCTTGACATCAGGCATCTGTGTCTCTCCTACATTCACAGAAAATACCCACAGTCTCCACGGACAGACGCACCCTCCGCCTCTCCCCACAGACCACGATCCATAGCCAAGCAGAGGCATGTACAGTGGGGAACGGGAGTTGGTGCTGTGAGAAGAGAGCACAGAAAGCTGTCAGAGCCAGGGGACGTGGCTCCTGTTAATCTGCTAAGGCTGAAGCATGAATGGCTTTCTTAGCCGAAAGGCATTGAATGCCATTCTGACTCCACTCGGGAGCATTCCTGAGCACAGATCATCATTATTATTATTTTTTTGTTTTTTTAATGATGTTGAACATGCTCTGGGACCCTTCATCACAGAGGAGATTACAGCAGACTCCCGGAGGGCTGACGAATGGGCTGAGGAAGGCCAAGAATAGCTGCGCTGACAGCACACCCTGCCAGGAGCAGCCTTCGAGGGGAGATGGAGGGGTCAGGGAGGGGAGGGGAGCAGCCCCTTCCCCACACCCCAGGCGGGAGCCTCCCACCCAGCTCCCTCTGTGCACAGCAAGAGTGGAAGGAGCAGGCACGGGGGAGCCCGTGCTGTGACCACAAGCCTGTCCTGGTGCGTCTCGAGCCCCCCGAGCTCCCCTCCCCAGGCACATGCACTGCACAGGGGGGTGGGAGCCCCTCACACCACTGCCCGCAGCTCCCCAGGCACGCGTCCACCACTGCCACCAGCACTCTGGGGCTGGGGAAGGCCAGGATGGAGCGTTCTGGCCCCATGGCTGTTCCCGCAGCTGCGAGGACGTGCCGGGACTGCCCTGCCAGCTCAGGAGAGGTGCTGGCCCACAGCAGCTCATCTGCAGCCACTGACACCATCCAAGAGATTCTGGTGCTTTGAGCACTGCGTTGGGGACAATTTTTGTGTTTCAGAGCGCGCTGTAAAGCCTGCAGCAAGTCATTCCCAAAAGGATTCACCCCTCTGTGCACATCGTGAAAGGCAGCAAGGGAACCCTTCAGAGTCCCCCTGCTCCCCAGACCAGCCCTCACCCGCTCAGAAGTTTTCGTGTGGGAAACCCAGGACTCGCTCTGTGCAGAGCACAAGGCATTCTCCCTTGACATCAATCTCATGGTTTATCCTTTAATTTAGTAAAATAAAAAAGAGAATATTTGAAATGAAATATATTCCTTTGTATGACACAAGGAATTATGAATTGATAAAGATTTCCTATTATCTTATAAAATCTACCACGCCAATCCTTCAGCAAGGCCATGCCCATAATTGCAAGCAGATGTCTTTCTCTGCTGACACATTAAATAGAAGCAGAAAGACCCGCTGCTATCTCCCATCAACAATTTGCACTAAAGCAGAGAACAGATTTTCACAGAACAGGACTGCTGGAGGAGAAGGGAGATTAAGTTCCTGCAGACCAGGCGTCTAAGTGTTACAGCAAAACAAGGCAGCTCGGGAAAACAATGAACTCTAAACAGTCCCTAATCCCAAAGTAACCAAAAGCTTTTGTGAAGGAAAATAAATTTGCTGAAACTAATACTGCCAGAGCCCAAGGAGAGCTCGGAGACTGAGGTAATGCGCCACGAAGGCAGGATTATCCAGCTGACAAGTCCTCACATTAGCTCTCCACATACACTGCGTGGGCACAGTTGGCTTTGGGGTGTCTCTGTCCGCACAGGTAGAGCCAGGCGGGAAAGAAACAGGACCCCGAGGATGGGGCAGCAGCTGCCCACCCTGCGCGACCGAGGCTCCTCCGGCCCCCGGATGCCAGCCGGGTCCCTGAGCCGCCCGGGGCACAGACGAGGGGTGCCTGGCCCTGGCTGGCCCTGGCTGCTCCGAGGATCCCCGTTGGCTCTGTTCCTGGCAAACAATCCATCTCCCAAGCCCCCGGGGACAGAGCTGCGCGACGGAGGCTGCCCCGTCTGGGCACAGCACAGAGCCCAGCTATTCTGCAGCAGCCCGGGGATTGTCCATAGAAGTAGAAGTGACAGAGCGTTTAGCAAACATTAAACCCAGGAAGCTTAAAAGGTCTTCCAGGATTATTGAATAAACATTTAGGGTGACTGAGAGGAAAGAATATGAAATGGTAAAGAAATTGTAAACACTCTGGAGCAGGCGGTTAGGGTCTACACTAATTCAGCTGGGCAGCACAATGTTTAATTATTAAAGTAGTATCACCCATAATTATGCCTCAACTTGCCAGCAAGCATTAATTCAAGGGGAGTGACTTTTATAAATATTTAGCCTGATATTAACATTTTATTATGACCATTTAACATACAACATTAAACACACCCTCCCAGCCAGCCTGCCTGAAGCAGCAGCCTTGGGACAGCATGGGGACCTCTGGGGTCGGACGAAGTCCCATCCCTCGTGGAGGAGTGGGGTGCTCAGCTCAGCCCCACAGCCAGCCAGGGTCCCCTACCAGCCCCCACCACCAGCCTGGCAAGGACAGCATAGTCATCACTGTCACACAAGCCCCGCAAGAAGGCACATGGCCACATGCAACCACACTTTAAATTACCTTGGAGCTCCCACAGACGATCTCAGCCTTCTCCTAATCAGTTATTTGCCCTTGCTGTGCAATAACTAGGGAGACTGTCTGGGCTGGGTGTGATCACCTGCCCTTGAGGACAACCGATTTAAAGGCATCACATTTGCCTTTGCCTAAAGGGGTTGCAGTTCATTATTTGTGGGGTTTAAAGTAGTTCCGAGTGCCATATACGAGAGACTATGTATGTGCTTGCCAGCCTGCCAAAGACAAATGCCCTGATCTCTTCATTTCTTTTCACATAACAGCAGAGACACCCACTCTCCACCATCCTTCTTGGGCTGTAATTTATTTATACACAGCACTATGCCTCCTAGTAAATTAACCTCAGCTAGGTTCACCACTCATGAGTTTGGAGAAAGTCAGACTGAGGCAGTGAACTGCAGGAGCAGAGATTGCCAATAGCACAACGTGCCCCAAGCTGAACTAAGCCAAAGAAAAATCAGAGCAGTTCTAGTAACTGTACCGAGGTACCATCACAGTTAGGGTTCCTGGTGGTGGCTTCGGAGCAGCATGGGGAGCTCCTGCTTGTCTCTTCAGGAAGAAAGCTACAAACAGCAGCAAATTTCTGGGCTGTGCACTTTTCTGCAGAAAAGCAGGACTGTTTGCTGATTGCTCGCAGCTCCCAGGACCTTGGCAGGCTGCGAGCGAAGCCCACTGCGCGGCAGAGCATCGATGCCCTGGCAAGCAGAGATGGATCCGTCACAGCGAGCGGAGCCGGGGCCAGGCCCCCTGGCACTCGCGGTCCCTGGCACACCCCATGCCCGACGGCAGGGCCGCCACAGACCCTGCTCCCCCCACGCAGGCAGCATTCTTGTGGCAAGCTGCCGGTCCAGAGGAGATTCCTGCCTCCGCTGGGAAGGTCTTGGAACAAAGCCCTCATTTTCCAAAGGCTGGGAGGCTTCTGCAGAGCAGCCGGCCACCCTGACAGGTTGATCTGCACACCCCTCCTCGCCGCAGCGTTCTTAGGAAAGCCACGTGCTGCAAAGCCCCTGGACCCTGTACGTGGGTCCGCCAGCAACACGGGCGAGAAGCCTCACAAGAGCCGAGGAGGCAGCCAGCTCACCCCGCTACCCACCCAAGGAGGGCATTCGAGCACGACTTGGACACCTACAGACTATCAAAAGGGAGCGGCTTGGCCAACAGCTAGCGTGCTCAGAGGCTCAGACGGGATGAACTGGGAAGAAATAGTAATAAAAAAGGTCTGTTCCTTTGCAGAACAGAGATTTAAAAATCACTTGCTGGAAGAGTTTTCTCCCCACTATGCTCTAAGAGGCCTTTCTCCACGGCAGTGCCACTGCAGCATGCACAGGGTTTGGCTCGGTATTGCTTGGCTGGAACAGAAAAAATGAGTCAGGGAACAACGGTTTCCAAACACAGCTCTGGCCTTGGGGTGGAGGTTGTCTTTATGTCTGTGTGTGTCCTTTTTAAGGGTCATCCAACCTGATTCAGTGAGAAAGCAGGAGCAGCCCCTGAAGCACAGCAGAGCATTTTCTCTGCAATGCTACTGGGGTTGGGGGGGGGGGCAAAGGAATGCTTCAGGATGGCTTTGGAGAACATTCCAGAAGAGACCCAAAACTCGCCTCAGAAGAGCTCTCCCCTGTTCACTCAGCAGCCCCTTGCTGCCTAGCCCATCTCTTTAGCCATGGGGGGCTCAGGAGTCCCCCCGCACACAGCAGCGTTCGCTGCAAACGCAGCTCCATCGGCCAGTGAAAGCAGGAACGTGTGATTTCTGCTAATATTACTGCAGGATCCAGGTTACCCATTTGCAGAAAAGTTGATTAAATAGAGAACTTGCACAGAATGGTGGGTGTCTGGCTGATGAGCCCAGATCAGCTGCCTGCGAGCCAACAAGCCAACCCCCACCCCAGACTTATCTCCAGGACCCCATGGTGCCCTGGCTCCCGGCTCCTGCTCTTTCCAGCCCCCGTTGTGGCTCAGCTGATGCTGCCTGCAGATTTGCCCGCCGATTCACTCACAACCCACAAATCCTCCACTATCCAAGCACAATGGGCAGCCGTGCCGCTGCTACACCCAAGGCAGAGTGTTCCTCCTGGCTTCTTGGATGGAAGAGTGATGGCCAAGACACTGGCAGGGCCCCTCGCGCCCCTCCTGCCACCAGCTGTGCGGCAGCAGATGGCAGGGCAGCGGCCAGGAGCAGAGCGAGCACAGAGCAGCGCTTCCCACATCCGCTGGCCCTCCCGAGCTCAGGGCTTGCTTCACCAGCAGTGGGAGCATTGCATCCCGCTATTCTTGATGGATCTTTTTTCCACAAAAGTGTCTGAAAGGAAAGGAACTATTTCTCTCCCACTTCCTGCTCTGTTCATCATCTCAGACATTACAAACTCGCTGCTCATGCTCTGTATGTCTATGCTAGTCTGTGCTTTGCATGGCCACACGCAGAAAGACACCCCCTGCTTTGCTGGGGCTTGTCTCCCTGTTAGAGCATGAGCATCCTCCCTGTTTGTGAAAGCAATCTACAGAGCTCTCTGCCACTCCTGGAGGTCATTAAGTCCTTGGTCAGGAGTGCGACAAGGGTGAGCTGGCATTTGGCAGCACAAGGCTGCAGCAGCAGCATGTGCCCTAGCAGAGGCTGAGGGCCTCCAAAAGCAAAGAGCTTTGACATGAATTACTGGCAAGCCCTGTGGAGAGGGCAGCAGCTCCGCAGTGGGACCAGCGGGCTGCTCGCAGGTAGGCACAGGAGTCATTCTCCCTCACAGACTCCATCACCGGGCTGCCCAGAGCAGCTGGGCTGCGTCACCCCCTCGTCCAGCACAATGTCAATAGAGCTCCACTGCAGACACACCAGACTGGTATCTGCTCTTCTCCAAGATAAGAAATCCTCCATAATTGCTCAACTATTCTTTCCAGCCTCGCATTTCCCAGCAGGGGTCAAAGCAGAATGTAGACTGCCAGTTACAAAAAAATTGAGGGATGGAAAATGACTTTTCTATAGCATGCAAGAAAACTGTATTTGTTTATAACTTAACTACGAACTGGAGGCCAGAAACTCAATTAACAGGCGGTACTCAGCAGAAGAGACACTGGAGCAAACAAGATAAACATTACTGGGAGGATAAATTGAGTCACAAAAAGATGCTACTTTATGCAAGATTCATACTTCAGACAAGCCCAGGCTGCTAGCAAGCCTGAGCATCCTTGTGTGAGGGTTGCAGCTGCTAATCTGGGAGGACAAGTCAGAAGCAGTTTTCGACGGGGGGCAACCTAGAGACATGATACACACACTGCTGCGAGCCCCAGCAAGACCCAAGCATCAGCAAGTCTCATTCTCAGCCTCCTTGAATAGTGAAACTTGTTTCAGAGTCAGGCCTTGCTCCCACTGAGCATGGGAGCCTAAAACCAAGCACATTCAAGGTTCAAAGCTGAAGCTCTTCCCAAGCTTTAGGCATTTCTTTGCACCCCCAGGAGTTCAGCAAGAACTGAGCACACACCATGCTTTGCACAGCCATAACATCCCTGAAAGTATTCACACAGACAGGGGGTGCACAATATTTGTATTAAATTAAGGCCCCATTTATCATACAGCAGGGCTTCAAAAAGCAGCAGGTACATCCAAGACAACACATTTAGAGTATCACATCCCACAGACAGCACATTCCCATCTCTCAGAACACCCTACAGCCCCCAGTGAGGCAAAATTGGAGATTGTCTCCCAACAAAACAAGGTATGTCTTAGTTTAGACTGAGCATTTACACAAGTGCTTGTAACTTAAACTAGAATTTATTATAACAATCAGCATTTGAGCTACTGATGATGTAAAATGTACCCATGAACTGCTCAGACACCAGCCTTTCTGCTCCCAGGGAATACTGTCGGCAGACACACACTTTCTGATTTAAGCAGCCTCTCATGCTTCCATGTTCCAGTAAAGGTGTTTGCTCCTCCATACAACCCTGCACAAGCACGACTCCAACCCCTCAGGTGCTCTCCCCACAGTTTACACTTACCACATTTCAGGTTTCAGTAGACTTTTCTTGTCAGAGAGCAAAACAACAAAGGACAGCAAATGCACCCATGCGTGCAACAGTTGGGCTGTCTCACTTTTTACATGACCCAAAAATACTTCAAGAATTGCCAAATTCTCTTTCCTAGACAGATGCTACTAGAAGCTAGTAAAGGAACTGAGTTTGCAAATTTTCAGTAAAGACATGGACTAGCTTCCCGCATCTCTTCAAAACCACCCGATACTCATGCTTTGGTTAGTAACTACAGAAGACCCAGCAGCAGGTAAGCACAAAGCAAACAGCCAGCCTTCACCCCAGCCCCTGAACTACCCCAACACCAGCTCTGAACTGGGAGGAGACACCAAGCAGCAGACCCAAAGCGCTGACCTTACCTGCTCCCATGGTGGCAATGGAGCTGCAGCCATTGTCTCTGGCCAAAAGCACTGTAGATAAAGAGCTGGCGGGTTCCTCCCAGCCATCGGACCTCCCACCCACACCTGGGATCGAGCCTGGGCTGCAAGGCACTGCAGCACTTGGCTACCCCTCACCTGACAGGTGGGTTAATTACCTTGATCAAAACGACCCGAGAGATGAAGCCAGGACTGCCAGGCCTGTCGTGTCACTGACATGGAGTCAACGAGAACAGGACAAGAAGAAGAAAGGCTGAATGGCCACAGGTTTCCTTGTGCAAATCACACTACACTGAAGAGGCAACTGAGCTGAATGCCAGAGCAGAACGTGCCGAAAAGCTGGCACGGGGGTTTCCCTGAACAGGACCAACAGCCTCAAACTTACACCTGTGTGACCAACCACAGCGGTGCCGCCCCGAGCCCTGCTGCCGTGTGTGGGCAGCACGCACACCTGCAGGACCCCCGACAGCCCCCGGTGCAGCCCAGCACACCCTCAGCCCGCCACCCGCAGCAACCCTCAAACGCACCGACACAGGTTAGAAAACATCTCTTTATAAAAAGGGGGAGCGGGGGAATCACATTGTAATTGATTAATTCAGCAATTTTAGTTAAGTGAATATTGATACATGGAAGAAAAATCATTAAAGAAAAAAGAACCGATATTAGACTTTAAAATAAGTGTAAGTCATAACATCAAGAACAACTGCTAAAATAATGGAACATGAACACACTGCTGAAATTTGTTGGTTAAAAAACAAGAGCACTGAACATTTTCACAGTGTCTGAGCTTTTATACACATCAGAGAAGTGCAAGCTGACCCATTTTGCAGAGTCAGGCTTGCTGCTGTAGGCCTGAATCAAACCCACTGGTGTCGAGGGTCCCTGGCGCCTCGGGGGTGCAGTCTAAGGCACGCTGTGGCCACAGCAGGGGCTCGAGGGGTCCCGGGCGGCAGCCGCAGCCCCGAGCCGAGGTGGGCTCCTGCCGACCACTGAGGCGTGCACCGCTGGGCAGCAGTCACCCGAGCACGCCCATGCCTCTGCAGAGCGAGCGTTCATGGGGCCAGGCGATGCACGCTGCGAACACCAGACCCTGCTTTCCTCCAAACTCCCCAGAATGCGCAGGGCCTCCTCCCAGCGCCGGCACTGCCGGTGTTTCGGTACCTCTCTCCCGCCGACGCCACGGTCACCCTCCCTTGAGGTGGCGATTTCACAGTATCACCCACCAAACCCCCTCACTGCAACCAAGCTCCCCCGAAGGGACAGGGAAAAAGCTCCAGTTTCCAGACATTTAGCACGTGCTTCCACACCAGATTTCTCTTCCCAAGTAAGAGCTGCATTAGCCTTCATACTGCTAATTGTTGTATCTGTCAGCCTGTAAAAGGTGTAAGAATATTCATAGAAATAAAAAAATCATGCCAGCTGCAGTAATGAAAAGCTTCATGCTTTTGTCGCTGCCCAGAGAAGGCTGTTCTCTCCAGTGCTGATTTTCACAGGTCTTTTACATTTTCTCTTTCTCAAAACTTCCAAACAGAAACACAGTCCCCTCTCATCTGCCACACTTCTCTAAATTAACTATCTAAAACAACATTAAACAAAATGTAAAGATACCTTAACTGCTTACAGCATGATGTTACACCAAACGCATTTCTTTTAGTGCTGTTATTTTCACCAAAAGCCTCCACATACCAAGAGAACACGAGGCAAGCAGAGTGACGACCGGTCAACCTACCCACTGGATCCACACAGGAACGGCTGGCAGAACACAGAGCAGTTTGGCAAGAGAACGGTAAAATCACATTCCAGGCACACGGAAATGCCCAAAATACCATGTCGGAAATACAACGCGCCAACCTGCTCAGCACCTCTGACCAGCTTTTCAAGGACAAACATACAGGGTCAGAGCAGTCTGAAGTAACTGATAGAGCAACAAGTAACATACAATTATATTATGCTTTAAGAAGGCAATTACAGAGATAATTTGTTCTTCCCACAGGTAGCTCTAACGTGTGGGGTTTCTCCAGTCCCGGGACGCAGTCAGAAGGATTGCACAGTCCTCGCATGACGTCTGCCACACGCCTCGGTCCAGGGCCGCTGCTCCTCACGTCCCCACGGCACGCTCTACGCACACGTGAACTGGTTTGCTCTTTTGTTCGATGCTTCCTGCTGAAATACATATTTTTACAATAGTAATTCAACAGCCCGTTACACAGCAGGTTTCTGGAGGTGGCCAACAGGACATGAACCAGCAGCCTGGGCGACAGCATGAGAACCCAAGCCCAATTAAATGTTTAAGCATCTCTCTCTCACACAAAACCAGTTCCTCTCCAGCGCTGCCTCTCCAGCCGCCCGGCTGTGAAGCAAAGCTGGTGGGGTCAGAGGGTCCCTGCCCCGGTCCCTGTGGGGCTTCGCCGGGCGCTGCTGCTGCGGGGGCTCCGAGATAACCGGCCTTCAGCTCAACGGATCCCCACCCTGGGCCACGACCTGCTTCTGACACGGCTGGATTTGTCAGCCTTCCTCCTTGTTTCACCTCATCAATCTGTGATGTTAAAGCCTATGGTTTATTTATTTTTTTTTAATTCATTGATAAAGCACATTATCTACAATGATTAATTTTGCATCAAAGAAACAACACTACTACAAATGGTGGTCTAAGACAACCTAGTGGGACTTTCTACAGAATTTACGTCCTAAATCCATCTCTCTGTTAGATGTGAAACATCGTTCCTCAGTGTGCTTGGCTTCTTGCTGGAATTCTTCTACAATCAAGTCCATGGCTCTGTCACCACGTGGGGAATAAACAGCAGTCCCAAGCTAAAGAACAATTGATTTACCAGCTTTGAGCGGGGTTGGTTTAAGCCTCAGAAATGAGGATTTGTTATTTCACTTAACTGCAATACAACAGGATTATCTCAGATCGCAAGATATTCATCCTCTCAGAGTAATCATGATTGATGACAACACTGAATGGGAGCAGGATAGTACAATTAATGTGGAGCAATACGGGTTAATGGAAAAAAGAACCTGTTCAATTAACGGAATAATGAATTTCAGCTTGGTCGATAAAATGCATTTGGATGCAATATTCTTTGTCTTCCATAAACTATTTGACCTCACACTAACATGACATTTTGATTAAGGAAAAAAAAAAACCAGAGATACAAAGCCATGTTGTCACACATCAAGCTGATAAAAACCTAGAAACTGATGGGTCCCACAGCAACTGCGGAGGGAAAGACGGAGACGACGCATTTCCCGAGGCGCTCCACAGGGACCAGTTCTTGGCCTTCTGCAATCTGGTGTTTTGCCAGCAGCCTGAAGAAACTGTAAAAATATCCCTGGTGAAGTCAGGGAGCGACACAAGCCGGAGGAGCCGGCCCCGAGCCCTCCCACAGCGGGCAGTCCCAGGCTGCAGGGCTGGCCAGCAGACTGGACACACCTGCACGTGGCTAAAATGGAATCACATCTGGGCACAAGCAGCACCAGCCACATGTGCAGGGAACGCTGCGGCGGAAGGCTGAGGTGGGCAGCACGAGGGTGGGGGACCTCAACCGAATGCTGCTGTGGCCAGGGGCTGAGGCAGACCCCCCTGCCGCAGGCTGCTCACCATCCAACAGGGCCAGGAGGGATGCCACAGCACGGCACCGGGCTCAGGCAGCTCAGCGCACAGTGGCCACAGCGGGCGTCACAGTGACATGGTACAATGACACTGGTAAGGGAGGGCTCCCCAGTCCAAAGCAACACAAGGACCCCAGGGTTAAGGCTTAAACTAAGCAGGTTTAGACTACAATTGGAATTTTTTTTTTTTTTCTTTTTTTTTTACAGTGAGCGCAATTAGCTATTAGGTGGTTTTATCAGACGTTGTAATGGGTTCTTCCCTACTCATTTATCAACTTTTATTATGAGGATGGGATGTTTTTCTAATTGGCCAGCTCTGGTTCAAACTGGAATTGATGCAGGGCAATCCTGCAGCCATGAAGACAGGAGTAGTATGGACATAAGGGTCCTTTCTGCAAGCGTGTAATCTCTTGGCATAATTTCACACCCCTCTGCTTGCCTTCTTTACCTGATAGCTGCTATTTAAATGAATGTACATATCCATACAACAATAGGTCTTTGGATATCACAGACATAAATCACGTGTGACCTCAGCAACTGTTTGGTGCCCGCACGTCACTCGCACACCCAGGCGATCAGGCAAATGCCAGCAGCAGGGAGGTGGGAGGGCTGGGGTCAGCAAGGGAAGCTCAGAGGGGCGCAAAGGAGGAGCACGAGGGCTCGGCTCCAGCGTCCCCGCTGCAGAGGAGCGAGCCAAGCTGCCGTGCCAGGCTGTGCAAGGTCCAGGTGGCCGCTCTCCCGGCGCCCACCGCATCATTTGAAGACAGATGGAAACGTCGGGCAGTCAGGAGACTTCATCTTCTTCATGAACTTCTTGAACTCCTTGTTCTTCTTGTCCCACTTGTAGATGGCTGTCAGCAGGTACTGGGTCTTCACCTGACGGCCCATGATGAGGAAGTAGTGGCCGAGGTTGTCCAGCTGATGGCAGGGACAGTCGGCCCCATTCTTCAGGAACAGCACAAGCTTCTTCAGGTTCTTCTTCCGGATGGGCCCCAGCTTCAGCGCCTTCCTCTTCCGCGGGACGATCATCTTGTCCCCGTTCTCCTTCTTCACTTCCTTTATGGTCATCTTGAGAGCTGAAAAACAAGCCAGAGAGAGGGGAAAACACACATCAACTCCTGAGCAGCCTTCGCTGGCACAAAGCCTTTGCCAAGCAAGGCTGGGGGCGAGGGGGCAGTGGTACCTGTGCCCCAGGATGGCAGCAGCCCCTGCCCAGCTGCAGATGCCCACTGCCCCGCACCACGGCCCCCCGTTCCCCTTCCCGTGGCACAAGGGCCCTCGCGCCCAACGCAGAACCAGCCCCCCACAGCAAGGTAAAACACAGACATCTCTGCTTCACTTCTGCCCAGTGAAGCACACTGGGCGCTTTTTACTGGAGAGGGAGACTCGTTCACCCGGCGATACGCTCTTTGCTAGCAAAACCTTAGCTGAGTAAACAAGGCAATTTTCCTGCTCTAGACACATGGAGAGACTCTTGAAAGGGCCATTTAAAAGGTCAACTTGGCTTCTCGAGCATTTGTTTGCAGTCGCTCCTGGCCCTCAGGTGCCTGCGAGACAAGTTTCCAGGCACTGAACATCCCCACAGCCCAGCAGAGAAGCCCCTGGCAAACGGCTGTGCTGGCGGGACCAGCGTGCAGGAGGCAGAGCCATGAGGAGCAGCCACACGCCTGCACCTTCCCCAGAGAAGGGGAGCCAACCCAACACAACTCCCATGGAAAATATTCACCTCTTTGGGGTCAGCATTTTCCCTGAGTTAACCAGAACCACTCCCCCCCCGCCCCAAAAAAGTTCCTTCGCCACAACCATGAAGAAGAATTTAGTATACATGGGAAAAATGATGAAAATGTGTTGTATATTAAAGTATCACTTCTGTGCCATTTGGCTCTGCCTCATTTTTGGGGAAAAGCACACATGGCCAAAAATTACTAACATATTTCCATCATTTGGGAGTTTACTTCAGAGCTGCAGATAAATAGTACTCGGATAGGTGATTAATTGTCTGCTGTCCCTTCTCATTTGACTGTGAGCAGTGCAGCAGACAGCATGCAGAAGCCTCTCGCTCCAGCAGGACAACGGGTCCCCACAGCATCGCTCCTTGAAGTGTTGCTCTGCTGGAACTTGTAGCAACGAACACAAGTTGCTTTCTGGACGGCAGCTCTGCTCACCATTCCAGACTCGAATGGCAGCAGGACAGCACGACAACAGCCCTGAGAAGGCAGCACAGTCTCCGTATCACACTCACACTCCCAGCCACTGTGCTGGCAACAGGAGCAATGGTATTTATCTGCCTGTGTGCCAAAAATGCCTGCTGCGTCTGCCAAGAGCCCTGTCATGTTATACTGTTACTGTACAAGAAAGTAAGGCAGGGCTGGAAACCTAAGTGAAATTTTCATCCTATCTGTTTTCCAAATTCAGGATGGTTAAGGAGCTAAAGAGATGCAAGCTTTAAGGAGCTAAAGATGCTGAACCAGATCAATTTGCAACAAATCTGGAAAACAGAGCAAGGAGTTTTCAGGCAGCTCTCAGATCCATCACATTAAATGGGCAGCAGCATCCCTCAAGATGAACCTCAGTTTCTTTATCCGTTCTGACTTTGAACTTTTGCCCTAAGCACAGTGGTTGCCAGTGCAGGAGGAATGGTATCAAACCACTAATAAGAGACTTACCAAAATGGCTTGTTTGCAAATTGCTTTGCTGTGATCGCTGCAAGTTTAGATCCTTGTTGCTAGAGCAAGAAAACAATCTGGCAGCTCATGGAGGTGCTGTTCTACTCCAAGTATTACAGTCTACAGAAGACAAAGAGGGTCTGGTAATCCTGTGCCGTGGGAGCTCACAGCTGCTCCCTTCCCTGCACTGCTGCAGTTATTCATTTGCAAGCCAGCCATGCAGGTCCAGGGAGCATGGGAGCTGCCTAGGTGAGCCATAAATCCAGATGTGAACTAAAAACTCACACAAACCTCACTCGTGCAAAGCAGCACACAGAGCCAAGATCAGATAACTGGCTGACCAGGGGTGCAAATAATTTGTGTAGGACTCTGCTATTCACAGCAACGATGCCCTTCTTGTCATCAGCAGAGGGAGTTTGCAGTGTTGCCCACGTACAATGCAGCCTGGCTCAAGGACTACCAAGTTTCAGCTGCCTTGCTGCGGACTAAGCAATCACATGAGCCAATAAAAAAAAAAGAGGCATAATCACTACTCAGTTTTCACCCTCCTGCCAGTGACCTGGCTCCCCAGTCCCCCCTAGCTCCCCTACCCGGGCCGCCTTCCTTTAGCTCAGACGTGCTTTCCAGGCATGAAAGGCATGCGGGCAGCTCCGGCATTTTCCACGCACATCAGAAAAGTAGTGCCTCAGGGCACGTTCTTTCCCAGCTGCACAGCTGACTCCGAGAGCACAACACCACGCAGCTGGAGGCAGCCCCTCGCCTTGAGGCTTTCCCAAAACACAATGGATTTGGCAGGGGGGACCATCGTGCTTCGACTCGCCACTGCTGCAGCTCGCCTGGCATCCCCCTGGCCCCAGGAACACCTCTGCCCCGGCAGCCGGGGAAAGGCTCAAGCAGGACGGATTGAGTCTTGGCTCCAGGATCCAGCTGAGCTGCCAAAACAAACAGCTTCCTCCATGGGAGCCCTGGCCTTTCTGCTCCCCCCACGCCGCACCAAATCCATCTCAGTGCCAAGCAGGAGAAGAGCTGGAATTGCCTCCAAGATCCCGGGATGTGCTTGCTCACACAGACTAAATCTTCAGCCACTGCTGCCAGGAGAGAGCTGACCCCAGGAGGGGACCTGGGGGATTATTCACAGCACACAGCGTGTGCAGTCTTCCCAGCCCAGCAGCCTGCCCGCACCATGGCCGTGGGACTGCCCTGGTATCAGTCTTGGCATCGACCCATGCCAGCCCCTGTGCTGCAGCAGCTCTGCATTGCTGCAGAGGCACGCCAGCCACAAGCCTGTCTTCCCCTTCACTCTCACGTGATACACACACGTGCCAGCACAAACTCTTACCAAATGTGTGCTCCCTCACTAAATTGCAATCACATCTCCTCACCTAACACACTCGACACCTTTCACTTCCACGCAAGCGCCTGTTAACCAAAGCATCAGCCACGTTCCCAAAGATGCTGGTGGACGTACTTGCACGGAAAGGCCCTCACTCCCTCCATCACGGGCACCTGCAGACAGATGGCAGCCTTGGGGCCTGCGGAGAGACCACGAGCTTCCCTGTGAAGGGAGCACCAACAGGACCAGGAGCCAACTCCCGGCCACACCACGCTCTCCTGACGGCAGCGGAGCCCCGTTCTCTGCAGCACCGGTGGCCGGCTGCAGCCAGGACCACACATAAAAGCAGGAAAGCCCTTTCCAGCCAGGCATTGTCTCAGCTCTCCTTGCAACATTGCCAGCACTGCCGGGACACAGTGCCGGATACGGTGCAGCACGGTGCCAGGACTGCAACCCCTGGGTGCCGAGGCAGGAGGTGAGGTCCCCTCCGCTCCCCTCCGGCAGCATGCCCCGGGGCCGTGCAGCTGGTGCCACTCAGGGTAGAGGGGACTCCTGCACAGCACTGGAGAGGTTTTATGTCCATGCCATACGCGGTCCTAAAGCACCCTCCCCGTGAGCACTGCCAGCACATCTGCTCACGGGCGAGTCACGGCAGGAGACCTCCAGCACAAGCCAGCATCCGGCCGCCCACTTCAAAGGCTCTTCCCAAAAAACACAGAAGTGAAAGCATTAGTCAGGCTGGGAGGGAAAAACCGAAACACAATAAACGCAGATTTCAGGATTAAATTCAGGACTCAACAGCTCTCAGCCATGTTGTGATTAAAACAGCAGAAATCCTCCCAGGGCACTAAAGCCACACTTGCCCTTGCTCAGCCTGTGTCAAGAAGCCGATGTCTGCCCAGACACGAGCCACTCGCCAGCACTTAGCCGCAGCCAGGAGAGCCGGTGCCAAAAGCCCAGCACAGGCACTGATCCTCTCACCAGACCTTGCCCACTGCCACAGGGAGCTGCCAGCACAAGAATCAGATGCAGCTGCACCACCCTTAACAGCGCAGAGACTCCTGCATGCACCAGCCTGCAGCTACAGCCAGCTTTCCCCCACCATCCCTGCTCCAGCGCAACACCACAGCACCAACCAGCCCTTCCTTCTTCCAAGGCACCATGCAGCAGGACCACGTCACCAACGACCATCAGAGTCAGAGAGAAGGCCAGCATGGGCAGCCCCATCCCCTGGAAGGTCCTCCTCTGCTGCGACCCCAAGCTGCCTTGCGCTTCCCTCTGGATCGCTGCAACTCCAGGATGCCCGGGGGGGCATGCAAGAGGGACAGCAGGGGCTCTGGATGCGCAGCTGCCCCATCACCAGCCACATCTCCCATTAGCAGAGGGTCAGACCCTGGCCCAGGGTGATGCACCCCCATCAGACCAAGCCACAGATTTGGCCCCAACTACAAACTGCTCGTATCAGATGGTGGCATAGCTCTGCTGTCTCTAATGGAGAGAGAGTAGGGAGCACTAGAGACAAAAAAAAGGCTTTTTTGTATTTCTACTAATATGAAACGGGGTGTATGAAAGTGTGTGCTCAGTCAGAGTGAAATTACTCTTGGCAGCAGCAGCTCCAAGAGCAGCAAAGGCCCCGCAGAGCTGGTTGGGGTCCAGCCTGACAAAGCACAAATCATATTTCATCACTTGAAAATATTCTTATCGATGTCCCTACAGCTCCAGCTTTCCACTCCCACCCCCAGTGTGGGGAAAGAGGAAACCCAGTCTCCCAGGCAAACTGGAAGCACTGCATCAGTGCCTCCCAAGAGCAAAGCACCCTCCTTCCCCGACCCCAGCACCAGGGCTCGGACGCCGTCTCTGAGGACCGCACTGTACCAGGGGCTGCCACAGGCTGGGACGCGCAAGCTGTGCGCCCCGCTCACCATCCACCACCGCACCATGCCCCACAGGCTCCTCCACCCCCTCTTTTTCAGCACACAGGAGCCTGGGACCAGACACCGTCTCTGCTGCTCTCCTGCCTGCACGGGCAGGGGCCCCACTCCAGCACCTCGGGGTCAGGGAAGGGAACGTGAGAGAAGGGAAAGCTCTGCTGTTCCTTCAGCCTCATCGCTCCTTCCTTTAGAAATCACTCAGAAGGAGGAAACCTGCCAGAAGACACATTAGGGCTGTAACAGGAGAAGGCTGCAGGCAAGGAGCTGTCAGTCATGGGGAAAAATAAACATCATGTATTGATTGTACTGCAGTCTCCAGTGCAGCGAGAGCCCGTTCAGCAGGATCCCCTCAGACCCCAGAGAAAGGGCAGAAACAATAAATAAAATCACCAAGAGAAACAGAGAGAGGAATGAACTCCAGGGCCAGCCCAGCCTGCACAAGGAGTACGAAACGAACCCTGTCTGCAGCCCAGGGAGGCTGGGGGAGACAGATGCCAGGGCACAGGAGGGCAATCTCACGTTCTACCACGCATCCATCACTGCCGCCGGCACACCAGAGCTGCACCAAAATCTGGACTACAATTAGCCCATGCATACCTGGCTCAGCCCCTGGCGCTGGTCTGTGCCCCATGCTCGCCGACACCCTCTGTGCACTCACACACCTGCCCCAACCATGGGCGATGCTCCCAGCCTTGGCACCCAGATGTGGAGCAGCACTCACACATAGCCAGAGGTGCAACAGGACCTTGTTGCATACCACAGGGACACGGGACTGCTGCTGTGGTGAGTAACCGAGCAGCAAACCAGCTGCAATGCTGGGAGCTGCACGCAGAGATGCTGAATCAAAAATGTTCCCCCTTTCCTGGAGGCAGTTTGCTGGTGCTTCCAAGGAGAAAGCTGGGGTGGAAGAGAGGAGGCAGCTCCCATGTGCTGCTGAAATAAAGAATGAGAAGTTAATCTCCAAGAGCCTGCAGCAGTGCCAACACAGGTCCCTCTGCCTACAGGCAGGATGGCCACAGTAGCAGGCAGGCAGTGCCAAAGCTTTCGCCGGGGGAGCACGCACATCGCTCCCACCGCACGGCTACTGCACAGCAAGCCCCAGCCAGAGCCATATGGACAGCAAGTCGTGCTGCCACCCCAGAGCTGTCCTGCTCTCCAAGGAGCTGCCCTGCTCTCCAAGGAGCTGCCAGGCTCTCTCAAACCAGCACCCAGTGGCCCACATTCACCGCAGCTCGAATGAATGCAGACCCAGAGTCCTGCTGGCCCACAAGGCTGGCAGCCTGCCGGCACCCCTCCAAGTCCCAGTGTCTCATCCAAGGTCCTCTCCTGGGCCAGCGAAGAAGGGTCCCTTTTCTTTATGGTCTTCCTGTGTTGATAACTGGATGCAGCTCTCTTCTTTCACTGTCCTCAATGGACATTGCTCCCAGGGCTGTCACACAGCCACCTCCTAGCCTGGCGTGGTTGCACATTGGTGGTAGGCAAAGCGCTCCGTGAGTCTTGTCCGTAAGGAGCCATGGGGGTGTAAGTGAAACCTGCAGTAACGCCTCTGCGGGAATCAGCGCAGGACCCACCAACAGCTGCCCCGTGCAGCACATGTTAGTTTAAACATTTACTGTACATGTCTGGCTTTGATGAGGATCTGTAACCTGTCAGCTGCCAGTGTTTACCTTGGTGGATGTGCACGAGAAATCTCAGTCTGAAGGGCTGGGAGTTCATTTTAGTGCCAGATAAACAGCTCTCCTTGAGAAATAGCCCCATGACAGTACCCCCCCCCCCCAAGACTAAACAAAGATCCAAGGGCCACGCGCTGTGCTTTGAGGAAAACCTCCTGAAGTCGATGCCTTGTGGGCTGGCTCCGCAGCTGGGCCAGCCCCAGAGCACCCTGCACTGCCCTCCCTGACAGTGCCCAGGCAGGGCCCACATCGCATCTCCTCCCTCGTTCCAGCTCCCCAGCCAGCCTCAGACCAGGCACGTCTGGAGGCAGCACTGCCAACACCCTGGACCCTCGGAGATGGGGAGAAAAACAGTGACAGAAGGAAGAAAACACCAAATGCAGCTATGTGAAACCTACAGCACTGAAGGCCCACGCAGGTGAGCTTCCCACCGCAACCGAGCCAGGTGACAGGGAGGAGCAGGGGAACAAAAGTATATCCAAGACATGACCAGCTTTCCATTGGGAAGACCGAGCAATGGTTCACACGCAGCAGACACCAGCTGTGTAGTGCTCAGCTGCCTTTAGACTTCTCTATAGCAGGGAGGTCATCTCGTTTTCAAATGAAAAACCTTTTTCTGAGATGACAAGAGAAAGCAGGAGTGGGAAGGAGGAGGAATGGAAGCAACCTCAGCATTAGCAAGAGTTCTGACATGTTTAAAAAAAAAAAAATGAAGTTACATGTTGGAGTTCTGCTGATCCACAGAACAAAGAATGATCCCAAATTCCTTCCAATGCTCAGAAAAACCATCAGACTCTGCTTTGGCATAGAAAACAAATGACTTCACACAAAACTGGAGAGACATGTTGATCTGGGTGAGTCAGGTGGGTGCGCCAACGCAGTCGTGATACCTGACATTACGACTAAAGCAATCCCAGGGGCTCACACAAGCCTTTCAAATCTAGCTGCATTTGTTTGTGTGAGCTGCTGTCACCTGGATGTGGGCATCGGGCGCTCAGTGACACCACCGAGCTCCCCCCACAACAGAGAGGGCCACCTTTGGCCCCTCAGGCAGAGTGGAGCTCCTCCCGGCGAGCTGAGCCTGCTGACCGGGCTCCCAGTGCTCTCCCTCCATGCTGGGACCCAGCATGGCTGGCCTAGGAACAGGGACCCACCCAGACCAGCCAAACCACAGCAGGAGGAAGGCTTCTGTATTGGGTTGACTGGGGGTAGGCACAGGCGCTGAGGTCTCCTCTACTTGCTGCTCTTGGTGCACATAACACTATATCCGGGCACACACCGCAGCCCTACCCAGGGAGCCGCCTGCCAAGAAATATTTCCATCCTCTGGACGCCATCACCACAAAATTCCCCAATAACCAACTTACTCTGTGTGCAAGTCAATGTCTCAAGCCACTCCAGCGAAGCCAGGAATATTTCTGGTTTGGCCTCTGCTCCCCGTTGTGTAACTGTCCCAGAGCATGGGGAGGATACTTAGTGGCAGAGGCTGATGACAAGCATGTGGTTAAACTTGTGTTTCCCTTCCCAGCACTTGTCCACCAGCGGGACACCCATTCGGCTTGCTCCTCGTGTGCCCCCGGCCCTGGAGGCACTGCTGCCACCCGGCCAGCACCCCCCGCCCCTCCTATGGGAGAGGTGTCCCCAAGCTGAGCTTCTGGACCAGGGCGATGCCTCTGTGTCACCGCAAACCTGGGCACACAGCCCCTGCCCGAGCCACGCGTGCTGGTCCCGGAGGCTGCTCGCTCCCTCTGGTCTCTCCCACGGATGCAGTGGGGCATGGGCAGCGCCAGTTCCTCTCCCACCTCATGCCTGTCTGGGGCAGAGCTCAGGGCACACTGGCTCACCCACCGTGCAGCACCCACCCAACAGTCGGCTGAACAGCACTTCCCGCTCCCCAGCCAGGCTGCGGCACTGAATTCGTGCGTCCGTTATTCAGCCAAGCTAGAAGTACGCACATTCCTGGGAAACCATTACATGGGTGTTCCTGTTCATGCTTTTCCCTGTTAGAAAAAGTCTGCTCTGAACTTAGGACTTCTGGCATGCCAGATCTGCAGGAGAGTTGAGAATTCATTTCCAGCAGAAAGGGTAATAACACCAGCATGCAGAGCAGGTTTGGGTTTGCATAGCACGCTCTGGCACAGGGCACAATCAAGTGCTAATCCCCAAGGAATGCACACCTTGTTCAATATGCCTTTAATAACCTTCCGGGAAAGTTACATACACCAGCAAGGATGTCAAAACCAGTTAATTCTGGGTTTGATCTGAGAAAGCTAATATTTTTCCCTGCAATACTTTTTTTCCAAATGAAGTTCTGTTTACCTATGACTGTCTGACTGACTCACTCAGTCATAATATATTCAGGACACAGCTTTCAAGCAGCTCTGCATTTCTTAAGCTCACTGCTCGGCCCTAGCTAGATAAGGACTGGCTTTGGGTTTTTACACCTAAACATGACAAGAACAGCATAACTTTGCTAAAAAGAAACCCAGCCGTACAAGCAATCTGGGGGAAGGAAGAAGCTGGTTTGCTCCTTCAGCATTGCAAGCAGAATAAGGGTCTGTCCCTCCTACGCATCATTTCTGCAAGCACACAAGAGCATGGGAACACCAGAGTTAAGTTACAAACACCCCCCTCCCCGAGTTCACTAAAGAACAGGCACTGCCACTTCTGGCCCAGACTCCAGACCAACACCATCTGGTTCTCTGCTAGCAGCCGCGGGGCCTCGCAGCATCGCTGCTTCAGTGGGTGATCCCGCACGTGGGGGCCTCATCCCACACGGTGTTTCGTCAGCCGGGGCAGGAGACACTCAGCACCACTGCAGCACCGCGGCCAGGGCGATGCAGGAGCGCAGACACTGCCACCAGCACCCCGCTGTCCCGGGTCCGCTGTCCTGGTCCCCCATCCCGCTCAGCTGGAGGAGCCGGACATGTCCCGGACCCGTCCAGCGCCTATGCACGCCAACACTGACATCTAGAGGCATGCTCACCTCGGGGAAGGACCATGGCTGCCCGCAGGCGACGAGGCCACGGCGGCCACACTGCCAGCCACACCGCACTCGAGGTGGGCAGGGAAATGCAGTGGTTCCAGGATCCAGCCCACATAAGGTGCACGATGCCCTGTGTCCCTCAGGAAAGCCCCCCCGTGCCCCCAGCACTCCTCCTTACCAAACTCGCTGGCACACAGGTGCTCCACAATGGCCTCCGACTTCATCTCGTTGTCACAAGGCGGACACACAGTCGTCCCTGGCAAGAGGAGAGGAGGTGAGGAGTCAGCTCGAGAAGCACCACAGAGCCAGGCTGCCCTTGAGGGGGGCACGCGCCCAGGCACCCTGCCACGGGGTCCCAGGTCCCAGCCCCGCGGGACAGCACGCTGCCGGGGTCAGGAGCCATGCCCCTGCTTGCAGGGCAGTGCTGGCCGCAGGCAGCCTCCCGCCAGCCCGGCTCCAGCGCTGCCGGCAGCCCCAGGGCTGGGCACGGGCAGGGGAGGCACTGCCAGGAGCGGGAGGACAGCGCTGGCAAGGAGAGGGGTTTCCAGGGCCAGGCACTCAGCTGAGGGCGGCCGCTCACCACGGGGCACGGCCTACAGCCCGCTGACGCTCCCCCTGCGGCTTGCCACCATGGGCATGCAGTGCCCAAATGCCGGCACAGTGGGAGGACAGTGCCCAGGGACAGCTCACGCCCTGCTCCAGCTCGGCGCTGGTTGGCAACGGACCCGCACAGCTCCCATGCGTGCCGGCCCCCCTTCCGAAGCCCCTCCGGCACGACCCCAAGAGCGGACATCTTCTCTTCTGTGACCCGCGGGGCAGCCTTGCAGCTCCAGCAAGGAGAGCCAGCTCTGCTTGCCAGCCGCAGCCAACATCCTTCTCTTGTGAAACACCAGCCCAGGACATTTCAGCAGGATCCATCCTGGGAAGAAAGCACTTCACCCAGAGAATAAAAATGTGTTTCCGGGTTCCTGTCTCCAGCCGGAGCAGAGACCACCCAGCAGCACAGATGCAGATCTGTGCTACTGGCAGATGAATTTATTGAGCCAGGAGATGCTGCTTCTGTTCCTGGTCCAGCAGAACACAGGGCTCTTTCCCACACAAGGGAGTTAATCTTGGGGAGAGTGCTGCAGCAAAACATCTGCCAGTCCCTGCGTGCAGACAGAGCACTCACCCTCTTCCACCCTGCAGCCAGGCCAGCAAAACCCGCAGCGTTGCTAGACAGAAAGAACAGAGAGGTCTCCCAGCAAGAGGGGTGCAGAGCCCGAACGGCTGGTGAACGAGGCACAGCGATGACCCATGCCGACCGCAGAGTCGAGTCTCCTCAGTCACAGATACCCCACAGAGTTTCAGGCGAGACGTTTGTTTTCTGTGGCTTGTTCTTTCCTTCTCACCCCCCCCAGATCTGTTCAGACCAAATGCTAATTCCTAGGGTCATGCACCACGTCTTTATTGATTGCACATGCAGAGCAACTGGCCCTCCAGCTGCCCCAATGTGCAGTCACAAGGCAACCTGCGCAGCATCCAAGAGCTGACCCGCTCCCGGTACCCCCGTACCTGCGAGAGCCGCCCATCACCCTCCAAAACCCTAATGTGCAATCGCCACTATTACCGTCCTAACTTAGAGTGACAGAGACAGAAGCCAGCCTTTGGGGACATGATGACGTCCCCAGCACTTTATTTTTAAAATCAGCAGCCAGAATATTTCCATCCACGCTGCACACTTAATGAGCTCGTGCTGAGGGAAAAGGGATGCTTGTGGGAGGGCGGCAGCCCCAGCACTCTGTCTCTGCTGCAGTGCCAAGAGTTAGCTACAGTGCTGGGCACCACCCTCGGGAATGGGAGGGGGTACCTGCCATGCATCAGCTCATCTCCACACAGCCCAGCACGCAACGCACTCTGCCGTGCCTCAGCAGCCAGCGTGCATGCTAGGAGACTGGGAAAGCCTACATGGGCCCAGCAAACAACGTGAAAGCCACCGCCGCGTCCACCCTACGAGCTTTCCAGGCAACCAAATTAAGAAAACCCAAAAATGGAAAATAAGACTCATTGTTCCCTGACGAAAACACAGGCTTTGTTTCAGCTGTGCTGTGGCAGCCCCTGGGAACACGCCGGCACACCCAGGACGGCAGGGACCCCCTCCTCACTGCAGCGAGGGCCTAGTGCCAGCAGCCACCCCGCTCCTCTCCTACGGGACACACACCATGCCGAGGTCAGGACACAAATGCCAGGGGCCTGACCAGCTCCTGCACAGCTCTGCTGGTCCAAGGAGCCACAGTTGCCCCAAAACTGCCTGCCCCCCCTGCTCCTGAGGCACCATGGTCAACGTCCCGCAGCCCACAGCGCTGCCCAGCACCTCGCCTTGCTCTTCCTACACAACCCCAGGCTGAAGCAGCCAACACACAGCCCAGCCAGGATGCATGTCCTCATCCCCACCGCCACAGTCCAGAGGCAGCCAAGCCAGCACAACGATGGGGGTCCTGTTCCCTGTCGCCGCAGCCCAGAGGCAGCCATGCCAGTACAGCTCACGGCACCGGGCACAGCCAACTGCCTCCTCGCCTGCCGCAGTTCAGCTGGGGCCCGTCTTCGGCCGCTGACAGCTCTACTCCAAGCACAACCTCAGCCTACTTCCAGCTCACTTTTTCCCTGCTGACCATTTTCTAACGCCTGGCTTTAGAGCCAGCTTACTCCAGGGGTAGGAGAAGGAATGTGTAATGCTATATTAATCTGCAACTCCCCTGACGCATCCTGCGGGCCTGCAGGCTTTGCTGCCTCGTGCTTAAGGAGAAAGGAATTCAGCAGGTCAGCTCTTTGAGAGGCAGAAACAAATTCCAGTTTCGAGGTGTTAACAGGGAAAAGTACTGAAAAGGCCTGTTCTTATTACCGCACAGAGAAATGGGGGGACACTGCTGGGTGCTGACTCTTTGAATCACGAGGAAACACATCCCAGTGCCCGAGACCAAAGGGGCTCCAGGAGCCGTCACCCACGGCAAATGCACAGGAACTGGGGACAGGGTCTCCCACGGCAGAGCCCCGGCCAGAGGGAAGGACCCGGCACGCACAGGGATGAGGGGTGAACCGTGACGGCACAAGTGCGGTCACCCGGAGGCACCGTTGCCTGCACGGGCGCATCGCCAAGGCCAGCCTTGCCATCACCGCCGGCCACGCGCAGACCTGCAGAGCGCAGGAGACCCGGCTGTGTGGGTTACAGCCGTGGTCGCAGTGAGCTTCAAGTTCCCTCTGTTCACTCTGAGCTGCTTGGGGCAAGTGTCCCAGCACACAGCATGTGCAGCACACAGAGCTTCGCCAACCAAAGGCTACTCATGGGAGAACACATGCCAAATCCCTCTGCTGCAAACAGAGTTAACACCGTGAAAGCTGGCACGCCAAAGGGCCGCAGGTCCAGCCCAGCAGGTTACCGAGGGCCCCAGCCTTCTCACCTTGAAGAAGCATCTTCTAGCAAGACGGCTTGTCCCTTCACAGAGAAGTGCCGCAGCCGGTGCGACAGGCACAGGGAGCTTGGCCTGACACCTCTGAGGCTGCTGGGGCTCAGCTACATGTGCAAGTGTTTCTCCTGAAATACTTTCCAGCAGCCAGGGGATGCGAAGATGGCTGCTCATGCTTTTCCACTGAATGCTGAAGAGAGTTCACATTTGCATGGCAATCTTAAAGACTTACTTTCTGTAAACATCCTTGCGAACAAGTTGCTCATTTAGAAGTGCTTGGGACACAAGTTTTGCAGAGCCACTTAGCAGACAGTGGTTCATCTGAGTGGCTGCAATACTTCCTTGCAATATGCACCCAGCTCTGATTTACAGTTCACTCTAACACACCCTAAAGCTTGTGCAGAATGAAGCCTCTCTGCACACCAAACAGGACCCAAAACAGATCCACAAAGGACTCAAACGTGAGCCAATGTAATTTCTTGTAATAAAGTCACTTCAGCAATGCCTGTGAACAACAGCATGGTGCCCAAATGCTGTGCTGATGGGCACATTAGCAGCACCA
This sequence comes from Opisthocomus hoazin, assembly GCF_030867145.1. Classification (NCBI taxonomy): domain Eukaryota; kingdom Metazoa; phylum Chordata; class Aves; order Opisthocomiformes; family Opisthocomidae; genus Opisthocomus; species Opisthocomus hoazin. Next base: position 9,235,850 of record NC_134441.1, read on the forward strand.
AAAGAAAGCACCAACGCTCTGTCAAGACAGGTCTGAAAGGCCATCAGAAAGCTGTCGTTCCCAGGTCTTGGGTCACTAATGTCTCTACAATGAATGACCTGCAACAGCTCAAACTCCGTTTCAGACCTGGGAAGGGGCAGCTCTACAGCAAGCAGCTCAGACCCAGCTGCTGCAGGAGCATGCTTGACTGCAAGTCCCCGAGGAATAAAAGCAACCTTTGTACCTGTAACACAGGACACGACTGCAGTCTTGACCAAGGGTCTAGGTTCACACAGGACGGATGATTTTAAAGCCTTCCTGGCAAATAAAAAGCTTCCTCCACCAACTGCATCAGTAAGCACAAGCCATGACAAAGAAGCCAGCGTGGCTGTGCTGCCATCGGCACCACACAGGGAGAGGCTACGTCCCCACGAGCAGCCAAACCTCACCCCCCTGCGTGGGTACACACTTCACCCCTCACCCGCCTCTGGATGCCACTGCCAAGACATGACAGGGTTTCCCCATACAGCTCCAGCAGGCATCAAGCAAGGGCTCCAGCCGAGCGCGACGTAAAACCTTTGTCTGTGAAGGTAACGGCATGCAAGCGGCTGCTGTGAAGTGCAACCTTCCCTCCAGATGAGCTGCGCACACTGCGCAGAAGCCACAGCGATCACACAGCCCCCGTCCCTCAGCTCCTCCCCAGTGCCTGCACTATCCCCTCGTGAAAGTGCCCATCCCTTTCAGCAAAGCCCCGGACGCAGGAAAGCACTGCACTCTTTTACAGCCCTCCGCAAACACCCCTCCTGCAAGCCTTTCAAAGCGCCCTAATGCAGAATGCCAAAGCGACAACAGGGTATTTATTTGTTTTAAAAGTTTTCAGGAACAAGCCAGACTCATTACAACTCACACAAACAAGCCAGTCGAGCACTAAGCAGACCTGCTGCACTTCACAGGAACGAACAAGAACCACCTCCACTTTCCCCAGTCATTCCTTGGTCAGTCTCTTGCGCCCTCGCCAGCACGCAGTCCACCTGAGACGACAGGGCTGGATCTCCACTGCACAGGCAGCCACCGGCCACCCAGCCTCCCCCCCAGCGCTGCCTGGGGAGCGGGGTGCCCTGCCACGACTGCTGTCACCATCTGCTCCGGTCAGGCAGCGCTTTCTGCCGTGGGGCACCACACGTCCCACTGCTGCCAAGAACAGCCCCGCAGAGCTGGGCTGCGAGAGGGACTGCTGCCAGGGCGCTGCAGCAGCGGCAGGACAGAGGGTCAGAGCCCTGGTCCACCATGGGCTGGAGCCCAGCCCTGGTGCCTGTGCGGGCATCGGAGTGGCTGCTGCGGTCCCTCACCATCCGCTCCCGGGCTCAGCTCCGGGATAGGGGCGAGGAACTGGCAAGGTGTCCTGCCTTCCTCGGGACAGTAGCGCTGGCAGAGCACTCAGAGGCTGAAAGAGTGGTGCCAAGCAGCAGAGTTCAGGTGAGCCTCCTCCTGCCACATCTTCCCTTCAGCCCCACATGGCCCCTCCTGGGCTAATGCCTGCCCCCTCAGCCCACAGAAAAGCACCAGGAGCAGAGCCACGGCACTGGTCATGCCTTACCTTTGGGCCGGGAGACCTCGGTGGCATTGGGAGTCGTCATGGCAATGCAGACGTCGTCCTGGGGAAACTGGTCACACTTAAGCATCTCGGGCCAGAAGAATCCGAAGAACTGCATGACGGGCTCGCAGGAGTCACGCACGGCCTCGCAGAGCCAGCGGCACGGGTAGACAGGCCGGTCCAGGCAGACAGGGGCAAAGAGGGAGCAGAGGAAGACCTGGGTGCCCATGTGGCAGTTCTTGTTGAGCAGCGGCACCCAGCTGCTCGCCTGGTGCTTCACTTCGGCCATGGTCTCGTGGTCCAGCAGGTTGGGCAGCACCATCTTGTCGTAGCCCACGCTGTGGCAGAGCCGCAGGTCGGCGGGGATGGCCACGCACTGGTGGGGCTTGGCGTAGAAGCGCCCGCCCGGGTACGGGCCCAGGTCCGACTGGTAGCTGACGTAGTCGTACTCGCTGGCCCGGCCGCACGCCAGCAGCCCGGCGGCCACCGACACCAGCGCCCGCAACGCGGCCCCGGCGGGCCCCCGCGCGCTGCCCATCGCCGCGCCCGCCCGCGGCGGCCCCGACGGCGCCGGGCGCCCGCTGCCGCCCCCGGGGGCCCTCCCCGCCGCCCCTCCGCCGCGGTCCGCCCGGGGCCCCCCCGCCAGTGCCCGGGGCACCGACCCGCCGCCGCCCGGTGCCCGCTGCCGGAGCTCAGCCGCCCGCTCCCGCCACCGCTGCCCCGGCCTCGGTCTGGCCCCGCCGCGCCGCGCCGAGGGTTTGTGAGCCCGCGGCAGCCAATCAGGGACACGCCACCCGCCGCGCGCTCGCCCGCCGGTGTCAATCAGCGGCCCCGGCAGCCAATCCCGGCCCGCCCCGGCCCGGGCCGCCCCGCCCCGCTCCGCCCGGGCGGGCCCCGACGGCGCCGCGCCCCCGCGGCCGACCGGGGTCTCGGCGCGCCGGGGACGGCCCGGGGCGGGCGCAGAGGGCCCCGAGGGCGCTGCGCAGCCGGGCTCGCCCCGGCGCCCGAGCGGGCGCGGCCCCGCGTCACCTGCAGCGCGGGCTGCGGGCGGGAGCGGCGCCGCGGAGCCCTGGCCCGACGGGGAGCCGGGAGGCGGCCCGGGGCGGCGGCGGGGACGCGGGGGGACCCCGGGCTCGGGTGCGTGAGCACGCCCCGTCGCCGCGCGCGGCTGTGTCCCCTGGGGCGGCCCGATCCCGGCGGGGCCGTGCGGGAGGCCCAGGCACTGCCGAGCTGTGCTACCGAGGCTGCAGATGTGTCCGAGAGCCTGGGCCGGGCCGGCAGGCCTCACTTCCCCGTGGACAAATTCCAACAAAAACTGTGGTATTTGCGAGAAAAAAAAAGCAAAGTGCACCAGAGGGAGAAAGAGCGGGTCCGTGCCTGACAGAGGTGTTGCGCCGGGGAAGCCTGGCTCCGGCCCGGCCCGGGAAGCAGGGGCTGCGCCACAGCAGCATCCGCTGTTCCCCCCAGCAGTGCCAGCCCCCCAACCGCCCCCGCAAAGGGTGCAGGTAGGGCAGCGCTGCCTGCCACATGCTGCCACGCGCTCCATGGGGGAACCGCTCCCAGCACGTCTCGGAGTGGGAGCCAGGCCAAGGCAAGCCTGAGCGCTTGCAGCCGCAGCCGCGCATCCTGCTCGAGACAGGCAGGGGATGCTTGGCGCGGCACAGCTCTGCGGGGAGACAGGACAGGAGCACGTCGCAGCCCTGTTCCCCGCAGCAGGCAGGCACAGGGCCTGCAAAGACTTGCTGCCCTCCAAAGCCAGGAGCTGGACGCGCTGGGGACGGTGGCCGTGAGCCTGCCCGGGTGCCAGTGCAGCGCGCTGTGCCGCGGCCACTCTGTGGGCAGAGCAGCGTGCTCCTCCGCACGAGCCGGCCAGAAGGAGCTGTCTCAGTCCCCATGTGCACGAGCCCTTGCCACCGAGCAGCAGCGCCCACCGTGTGCCCACGCGCCCACGTCCCGGGAGCTCTCCTGAGCTCGCTCCTCCAGGCTCACACTAAGCTCCTGCTGCCTTTTGCTGAAACAGCTTGTGCTGTTTAATACAGGAACTACAGCTCATTGAAAGGGGAATGGAAGAGGCTCTGCACTCTGGAAGCGTGAAAGAGCCACGTTCACTTGAGGGCCCACAGAAGAGAGAAGCCAGTTAGCACTGCTAACGAACTGGAGAATTCAGCAGTAAACAAGAGAAATCTTTGCCATAAGGTGCCAGTAGTGCTGAATGAAAGAGGGAATGGGATGGAGCAGGCCTTCTCCTGCTGCTGGGGCTCAGGAAACCGCAGCAAAGCACTAAGCACTGTTTGCACCAAGAAACAGCTGCAAAATGGACTTCTCATCCCTTGGGAAATTCTGACACCCTAGAATTTGCTTTTACCGAAATCATTTTAGACTGAAACACCTCGTTTTGAGAATGTAGAAAATACCACAGCGTCCCAGTAGCGTGTTGTAATGTGGCACCCGGAACACAGCACTGATCTTCTGTTGGGCTGAATTTCTCTCAAGAATCTTTATTTGCACCCAAGTGTTGCATCCTCAGGCACGTGTCTCTGGTCCCGAACATGACCTTTGCTTATGTGGGGCACATAATTTGGTTCATATTGTGCAAGTAACTCTCCATTTTCAATTGCAAGATCGTAAGAAAATCTCAGAGCCTCTGCATTTTCAGAATGGCAATGGGTGTGTTTTACTTGGCAGTGCTGTAATCTTTCTGTTCCAGGCTGAGCAGTGTGATAGAAACATCATAGCCAGCCAGCCAGGCAAGATGGGAACTTAGGAAACTCTTGTTCGAAAGTTGGGGAGCTCTCCAAAGGCAACAGCAGTAACACCGCGATAAAACTACAGTCAGGATTCTGGTCGTCCCCTGCTCAGCAAACACCACACGGAGCAAGGTAAATGTCCTGCCATGGTCACCCCAGAGATGTGTGCCACCACGTACCTGGAGCATCCCACGCTGATTGCTGGGCTGGCTGCAACCCTCACACGCTGTACAGCCGTCGCTGAGCTTGACGGGCTGCCCGCTACAGTTCAGCGCTCTTGATCCAAGCAGGAAAGCTGCAAGACAGCGTGCCTTGGCTGCTAAACCCATCCACACTCAAAGCATGGACAGTTCTTGAACTCAGCCCATGGAAGGTCTGTGCTGGCTCCCTTCTCTTCTGTATCTGATACCCACATTCACAGCAGCAGCGCCTGTATGGGAATCCAAGAGTGAATTGTAAACTGAAACAGAATTGCCCAGAAAACCATTTTTTTCTTTAAAAGAGAAAAAGGAGAAGGAAAAAAAAAAAGAAAAAAGGCATCAGCTCTGGTCTAGACCACTAAATCGCTCAATACACAGTATAAGGCCTCTTAAATAGCAGCTGCTCAAGAAGGGCTGCTCTTCCAACAAAGTCTTTCCAAACTGTGCATTAACTTTGCCGAGTGAAGCCTGTGCAGCCATTTCCATTCATAATTACGTAGCCCACTGCTCCTTAAATCTCTGCATAGTCTCTAATGTCATCATTTAACTTTGCTTTATAGCCATTTATTGCTGCCTCTCCCACAGGGGCTAACATATTCTCATAGAATAATGAGATGCTTTGCAACATGCACAATTTTGGCTATCCCCAGTCCTCTCCTACCCTTTGAAAAGCCCAGCCCAATTAACCGTGCTTATTTCTGGCTCCATTGTTCGTCCCCTCAGCCTGCGGGACCACGCGCTCTGCCCCCCACCGCAGCTGCCCCTGCTCGCCGTGGCTGCTCCCCTCCACATCCACCTGTGGTGGCACTCAGCGTCGAAGGGACAGCTCGAGGCCGACGTGCCCTGCACCGCTGGCACCCACCTCGCTGCTCGCCGTAGTGCCCTCCCTCCTGCCCTTTCCAGCCGCACTGCCCGCCGGGCACGCTCTGCCCTGGCCACCGGTGCTGGAATGCGCGCTTCCCTCCGCACCGCACCGGGAAACAGGCAGGCGTGGGATAATAGAATATATTAGCCCTGAGCCCATTCAGCCCCAGGCTCTTTATGAACAATGCCTGCTAACTGAGCTGATTTTTGCCAAATGACTGGCTTCGTGCATGAGCAGCAAAGTGGAGCCCCCAAACAGTCCCACGCAACAATCTGGCAAGCGCTATTGCCCAGGGCCCATTGTTTCACTGCTGCGTTTGAGGGCATGGAGGAGTCATGGCCTTGCCTGCCCTGGCATTTCTTCCCCAGTTTCCCACCACCGCACGAGCCCCATCCCAGCCCCAACAGAGGCAGCAGTGATGGGGGAGCTGAGACTGGAGGCCACAGGCATCTGCTGTCCCTGCCCCAAGCCAGGCGACATGAAAACCACCAGCAGCTGCCCCACGCCAGTGCTCGCACTGCCCTGGGGTGCCCGTGCCCCTGCCAAGGGGGGGACGGGAGGCACGGGGGGAGGCAGCCCACCAGCCCTGTCCCCGCACAGGAGCCCAGCGTGCAGCCCCCCATGCTCCCCTGCAGGGGCACGCCGCTCCTGCCCCACCTCACGCAGCAGGACAGCTCCTGGACACCCCGGGAATGTTTGCTTCAGATTCGATGCCCCTCGGCAGCCAAGAGCCCGTCGTCCCTGCCGGGGCCAGCCTGCCAAGGAGGATGTTAGCTTTGCGGTGTTTGTTTTCTGGCTTTCTCAGCAGATATCTCCAAGGTTCCAATAACACTGACACAGCCAGGAACGCTCCCGCGCCAGGGGCATCTGCACTGGGAAGCTTTGCAGCCATGGCGACCCCTTCTGCCGCCCCAGCCCGGTGCCTGGCACTGCCCGGGCTGCAGAGGATGCTGACACCAAGAGCCAGCCCACGGCAGGGCCAGGATTAAGGCACACAACAATTCCAGTCGATGACTCCAGTTAGTGTGAAATTAGCACCATTAAATGCTGTAACTAAACACAGTCAACAAAGAGTTTACTAGCTGAGATAACATATAAAGAACTACAACAACTAATGCCTTCAGCACCACTGAAACTCTGACCGTCTGCCCCTAGTCCCAGGAGGGAACCGATGGCAAATATTTACAGGGGTTTATAAATATTTATCCTGTAATAACTTGCTGCATTACAGCACATTCTTCTCTATGAGGCTCAGCTTTGCCCTGGACCAGGTGCAGGCTGCTGAGAGGGTTTGTAGCATATATAAAGTTTGTCTGAATAACATACAGCGAGTGCTGGCGTTCAATAAAATAGCCAGCAGCTGAGCTGCTTGCGTGAAATGCTCTGCAAGTCATTTCTTACCCAACAAAAGAAAAATGTGGCTGGGGAGCACAGGTGTGCAGGCACCTCGGTGTGGGTGCAAACCCCTTCTGTGTTGCCAGAGTAACCTGGGGAAGTGCTGCAAGTCACCAGTGAGCTATAAATCCCACTGCCAGGCTGATGTGATGGAGGCCTCAGCCCAGGAGCAGCCCTGTGGTGGCTGAGCACGCAGGGACCCTTGGCTGTGCTGGGGGGTCCCCAAAGGAGGGAAGCTGGAGACCTGCCCACCACGAGGAAACATCTGTCCCCTTGCTCCATGGCAATCCTCTCTCCTAGGAACCAGCCTACTGCACCCCAAAATCCCCAGAGATGACTGAGATCTGCCCTGCATGCAGCAGCTGGGCAGCAGCTCCCCACAGCACAGCACATGGAGGGGTCCTCTCCAGCGGCTCAAACCTGTGACATCCACAGAGGGACCAGCCCACGGCTCTTCCCGTGGTCCCGCAGGCCTGGCAGACCAAGCCTCGAGGGGACCACAGGCCCCTTAACAGGCACCCACATCAGTCACCGGGCAGTATGTGAATGATCTGGGGGTCTGAGAGCTCACTGGGTCTCTCGGCTTCGAAGGAAAGCCGGGCAGTTGGCTGCAGTTTCTGGGAGCTCTTCTTTGGACCCTCCATAAGAAAACCCAGAAAATAAATGGGTTTGTAATTTTACCCTGACTTTCCCCCAGTGAAAGCCCCCTCTCTGCTCCTTCCCAGCCCTGCTCTGTTCAACGTAACGCAGCACAGATGGCTCTGGTGCAGGTGTCCAGGTGCAAGCCTGGAGCGGGCAGCGCGGCAGCACTGCAGCAGTGCCGGGCGCTGCCGGACCTGCACCGCTCAACCAGCACCACCCGGCTCCCCTTCCCCTGCCCGCAGGGAGGATTTCCAGCCCTGCCGCGAGCCGCGCGCTCTCTTCATCTCTTGCCCGGTGCAAACTTTACTTGCTCCGCAGCAAAGAGAGCCTGGAACCAGCCTTTGTTGTGTTGTTGTTTCATTTGTTTGGAGACCAGATATTTTTCTTCCCTCTAATAATTTTTTGAGCCATCCGTCCACATATTTATTTACCTTTCTCATGTTTAATGATTTGCAAGACCATAAGCAGCCTGTGGTTTGGAAACCATACGACAATCTCCGAGCAGCACTGGAGATAGAGTTCTGAACTACTTTCTAACATGAATAAATAAATAGCGTGGAAAGGCTCCATTGTGTATATTCTAGGTTGCTATTTTCTTAACCCTGTCTCATTAAGATGGATGGAGTTTCTGCCTATTAGTAATTTGGCAAGTTCCTCTTTGTGTACACTCTACACTTCTCACTAATGATGCTTTGCTTCAGTGATTAACAAAAGAGACTTCCAACATAGTCAGTGAAAACACAGCCACGCACTTGGGGCACTGGGACGGAAACCCAGTGTTCTGGAGATGCCGTTTGTGGAAGACAAGAAACGGCAGGGAACCCAGAAAAGGAAACGCTGCCGGTCATAAAACCTTTTCTGACATTCAAATAATTTTGACCTAAGGACATTGGTTCTTTGATTTACACGCACAATTGCAGAGCTGACAGAGCCTATAACAAAGTGATTCAGAGCCCTTGCACTGCTGTTCCTAACACGCGTCCGATGGAGATGAAGCTGGCACTGCTACTGCCTGGATTTACAGCTGGCTATTAAAGTATGTTTACAAGCCTTTAGTACAGTGTACACATCTGGTAAATCATTGATTGAACAAATAGCTCCTGGTGTCATGCTCCCTGACAACTTTTTCCACTACTGTTACCCAGCACAGAATCATCTGCTCCAGACCCTGCCAGCCCGCAGGCAGCCATGTCGCTTGTGCCCAAGCAAGCAAGCAGCCACCAGATCCCCAGATTTGCACACATAGCCCGGGTTGTCACTGCGATCTGGATGCTGTTGGACACACACCTACACACAAAACCCCACGCAGGTCTCTGGCACACCCAGCTGATCCATGCCTTACCCACAAGCAGCGAAAGTGGTATCACCTGCATGGGACAGAGTCCCAGGTAGCTACGCAGTGGGCAAGAACGAGAGGGAAGGCCATTTCTTCCTAGGGATGCACACCAGAGCAGAGCAGGCCATCAGGAGCGCCTTCACCAGCCTGTCGGCTGCCTTCCCGCAAGCTGGACCCACGGCAGGCGCTCACCGACACCCGCACGCAGGACGCGCTCAGCTCCTTGGCACTGCCCAGAGCCACAGCCAGCTGCCGGCATGGCTGGCTGGCATGGCACACCCAGCAAAGGGGGACGTGAAACCCATCCTGAGAGTAATCCTGCAACTGGACACACTGTGGGCAGACCAACACCCCGGAGACTCACCAGCAGGCAAGACAAAGCTCCTAATGAAGCGTGATGTAGGATGACAGCTCTTCTCTGCCTGCAGCCACACAAGAGCCAAGCAACACACCCAACCATCCCGTCAGAGCCAGGCTGCACCAGCGGCACAGGCGCCGTCCCTCCTGCCCCCGGCCGAGAGCTGCCGGAGCCGCTGTGGCACCAAGGGCTCACACCGAGGAGTGAGAGCCAGGGCTGGCAGGGCCCCGGGTTTGCTGTGTCGGCACAGGCGCAGTGGAGGAAAGGCAGGATGGAGACAGCGCAGCACCGCGAATGCGGGGGGAGCAGCACCCGTCACCCGGCACTGGGGTGGCATTGCGCGCAGCCCTTGCACAGGACCCGCACTGAAGTCTCCCTTGCAGTGGGAGAAAAATGCTGTGTTTGGTGTTTTACCAAGTGTGTCAGCGCCCGGGGCTGGGGAGCCGGAGGAGCTGCAAGCCCCTGCCATGGCTCATTGTGCCTCCATGAGAGCATCTGGCCAGCTGTGCAGTGAGCCAAACCCTCAGTCCCCTGGCCACGGAGCTGGGCAAAGGCCAAAGGGTAAAGGGCAAACCACGGGAGCAGAAACAAAGCTAGATCCGCTCATTCATGCAAGCCTTTTCAAGAGCTTTTGGGCGACTGGACAGACAGACATGGGAGAGCAGGACTCACCATCCATGTGTGAATCGCCACAGGCTGACAGGTCCGTGCAGTCACTGTGCAGCAGCTGGAAGGAGGTGCAGGATCCTGCACTCACGGCAGGCTTTTAAGCAAAACAAGGGTGCAGGGACTGCTACCAGCTAGACACAGAGCTTAGAAAGGCAAGGGGAACAGTAGCAGCCTGGGTTTCTGCAGGGAAGGCACTGCATCCAGCACAGCTCCCGCAGCCTGGGCGAGGACAGCCCAGCCCTACCGCAGAACGGGTCCGAGTCCGCAGGGCATCTGCCAGGGCTCAGGCAGCTGCAAGCGCTGGAAATCACATCAGGGAAGGGGGAATTGCCAAAAAGGAGGGGAGGAGAGTCCACGGGGGAAGCCTGGAAAAGCCAGCCCAGACAGCAAGCAGGGGAGAGTTCCCTGCTGTCATCCCACTGTGAGCCGTGACCCAGGGGAACCCAGCCCGGAGAAGCATTTAGCCAGCTTCCAACCTGCCCGGATCACTCCTGCAGGCAAAATGCCCGCTGTGCATCGTAGTCCGTGCCCACAGACACCGGGCGACATGGGGACTGGGAAAAGCCAGCACAGAGAACCGAGGCAGATTCTCTCCTGGGCTTGTTGAAATTACATATTGGACAAGCACAGCTGCTACGAACGGTTTTAAAACAACAACAAAAAAATGCAGTCAGATTTAATTGTTAGCAATAACCTCTTAAAATAGCAGCTCATTAGCCCGAGTGCAAACAGCTTAAAAGTGTCGGCACGATTTGTGGGATCCTGTGGGATCCTCTGGGATTTTTTGGGCTTCCCGTAAAACTAGAGTGAGGAAGAAACACAGTCCCTCAGTCCTGAAGAGGAAAAAAATGTATTTTGCTTCATATTAGCACAGGAAAAAGCATCTCTGATACATGGGAGGCTGCCATTTTGTTGCAAACCCAGGCTCTCAAGGGCTGCAGGGATAGCAGTGTGGAAACACCGGGCAGCACGGAGCAGGGCAGAGCTTCAAGCAGTTCGCAGCCAGTAAGGAGGATCCTGCGGCAGGCATGGGCAGTGGAGGAGGGCAAGACGCTTCCAGCTGCTCGCTGCAGCCCAGCGGGAGCACAAGGACAAAGGGCCCCCGGCTCACCCCACTGCACCCTGTCCTTCCCCCACGCCGCTGACCCCATTTCCCCAGGGCAGAGCCACGTTTCCTGCCCCGCTGCCCACCGCGGCCCCGCTCAGATGCCTGGGTGCAAGGCCCACCAGTGCCTCAACCCTACCACGCCAGGGAGCTTCAGAGCATCCTCGCAGTTAAGGTCTTGCTTAAGTGCTTTCCTGGATAAAAACTTCTTAATTCACCAGGTAAGTGCCTGCAGGGCAGGAACAGCCCTGCTTCCCTGTCCTCTCTTTAAGGGGTGGGAAAATGCCGTGGCTTTGCCTGGAGGCAGCTGTGCCTTGGGCTGGGAAGGGAAGAGGCTGGGCTCTCCCCCTCCATCCCTACTGCACCCAGCTGGTGCCGGTGCTGGCTCCGAGATGGGAGGCACTGGCTTGCGGTTGATTTCCAGGGGCACAACAACCCATGTGAATTTCAGGTTTTTAATGGGCTGGCAGGGCATCTGGGAGGGAGGAGAGGGAAATAGAATTTTCCTTCCCCCATAAATAATTTTATGGAAGATTTTAAGAGAGATTTAAAGAAGAACCTCTTCCCTCCCTCCCCCCCTACTCAATGGTACTGTGCATTTTAAACAGTTTGCGGAACGGAATTAATTAATGCAGGCAGCAGAACCCGAAGCTCTGCAGCAGCCTGTCCTCTGCACAATGGAGATCCTACTTTTTCTGCCCTGCCTGAGAAACACATGCCCAAAATCCAAGTACATAAATTTCTTCTAACCTAATTCATTTTGTAGATTGATGGAGAAAATCCATAACAAATATTTATGACTTTGCCATAAATAACCCTCACAGAAGTTACAAAGAGCTCTGGCGAGTCTCAAGGTAACTTTCAGCGAGTTCCAGGGGTCAGGGCAGATCGGGATACTGAGTCTATAGTGTTCGAGCCTTTGGCTCATCTGTTTTGAATTATTGGTATTACTCAGTCGAGCAGCACTCTCAATGGAGTAGCTGTGCTGTGATTCCACACCATATTTTATTTCTATGGTAGGAGAGAGGCTTCAATAACTATTAGTTGTACTCTGTCGCAGCCAGCAAAAAACCAGGCCCCAGCAAGCACGGGTGAGTCCTGCCGGTGTCTGCAGGCTGAGCTGTGCGGGCTGCGGGACGAAGGTGTCCGTGCCCGAGCGAGACCTGCCCGGACTCAGGGCTGGGCACTGTGCATTCTGCCGCCAGTTCGAAACCCCGACCTGCCGAGATGCTCGCAGGCTGTCTGGCATGGACGGGTCTGGCACTGACCAGAAGGTGCCTGTGTGGCCCCAGGGTTTGCAGAGGCAGTGGCCGATGCTGCCGGCCAGGCTGGCACCAGGCAGAGCTCGGGGCGCCCGGGGCAGATCTGCCCTGCACAGACCCAGGGAGCTGGCAGTCCCCTTCAAAGGGACGTTAGCGGTGTTTCAGCCGCAGCCTTTGCTGACTACGGTGATGTCTGCCTCGGGAGCTGCCGCGCCTCACGACGCTCAAACCACTGGTCCCAGGCGCAGGGCTGAGGTGCAGCGGTGAGACCGCACAGCCGAGGGCCGTGTTCCTCAGCCTGCTTCAGCCGTTTACCCTCTGCTTTCTGTTTGCCCGCGGGAACCTCATCTTTCCACCCGTGCTGAGCCCAAAGCATGCCCAGCGCTGTGCCAGGGGCCACTGCCGTCTGCGCCGCAGTCGGGTGGAGCCGTCGCCAGGACTGTGCCGCCACGGCCATGCACACTCGGGCAGCAGCAGCCGCCGGCCCTGCCCGACGCAGCCGGGCGATGCGTGCACCGGGCACCGCTGGAGCAGGCGAGGGGCAGTGGGCGCCACGGGGCAGCTCGCCGTCGCAGCACCGCATGCCGGTGCACAGCACTGGGCTGCCACTGGGCGCCATGGGAGAGCTCACCGTCATGGCACCGCGTGCCGACACGTGGCACCAAGCTGCCACTGAACCCCAGCACCCGCTTCCTGGGAGCCAGGACCGGGGCAAGCAGGGAGTGAGCCCATCCCTGCTCCATCTTCCTTAGCTCTTAATCATGACAACGGAAAGAGAAACTGCCAGCAGCGTCACGCTGCTCTCCGGGGTGCAGGCTCCTTTCAGGGCTTTCAGAAAACAGGGTCAGACATGTCTTCTGACCTGTGACCTGTTGCTTCCCTCCGCGCCATAATTATCTAATACAGCGCTCTCCCTGCCAAGTACAATGAAACAATTTGTCACTTCAATTGTCTGTCAGTCAACACTGGGGCCTTTTCAACAGGCCAACACATGTTTTTTGAGAGCTTGTCAGCAAGGGCTGTCTGGCCAGGCACATAACCATGGAAAATGGAACCTTTGTTAATTCTGGTTCTTAGAAAAGTAAATCCATTCACTTGCTTTTTTCAGGCCTTCAGTTTGGAATTTGCACAAGAAGCTGAATTGCCCCTGATCCCTAAATGATTGGTCAGAGGATTTGCATGAGGAAGCAGAAATTAATTATTCTTTTCTTTTCTTTTTATTTTCTGTAATTGTGTGTTTAGAAATGAGATTACATTCTACAGCAGCACGAGGGGCGGGGGGGGGGGAATTGCTTTGCATTTGTTTAGCTCCTTAGAGTTAAGATCACCTAATCGTTTCAAGCATTTCCTAAGATTCCCTCTCTCTTTTTCTGCTTTAATGACCAAACAAAGATTGTGCTAATTCCCGGGGAACTTTTCTGGCAGCTGAGCTCAGCAGTGGGAGCCAGGGGCTTATCCCTCTGTTCAAATGGTCTTCTTGCTGCTTTCGGCTCGCAGGGCACAAAGCGCACCCCAGAGCTCACGGCTGGGGAGCCACGGTGGCCCCTTGCGCTGGAGAAGGGGCAAAACAGATTCCTGCCAGCTCAGGAGGAAGACGCTGGTCGCTCGAGTCGCGCAGCCAAGCAGCACGAGACGGAGCGCGAGGTGGTCCTGGCCCGGGGACGAGCGCTGGAAGCATCTCAGGATGCTGAGATGACGCTGCCAGGCCCCAGACCCACCGTCCACAAGCCCTGCGGCCAAGCCCCTCTTCAGACCACCTCAAAACACCGTGGCCTAGGCGATGCTCCAGGGCTGTCCTTCCTCACAGGGAACAGTGCCATGGCTCCGGGGACTTGGGCGAGATGGCGGAAACCAAACCCCCGCGAGCCAGCACCAGGCCTGCGTGTAGCTCACGCCGAGGCGTCGGGGCAGCAGGCACCGCAGGACGGCGCGGGATGGGGACCCACGGCTGCGTGGGCAGGGCAGCTGCCCCGTTCCCGAGAGCCGTGAAGCACCAGAACTATGACTGCAGCAGGGCTGGGAGAGTCACCCCGCCGTGAGAGGAGCATAAGGGAGGAGGGCCGAAACTGAAAAGCTTGTGGTGCGTTGCTCTGCCACACAGTGTTTTCGCTGTAGGAACTGGCAGAGGCTCTGGTTCTCAGGCGGTTGCACAGAGACAGGAGCAGCCGGAGCATAGTCCCTCGGAAACCTCAGAATAAAGCGGCTGCGCCCTTTGCGGGGCCTAGGGGAGCACCTTCCCCACTGGACCCTGCAGCCTGCCCGACAAAGCATTGTCCCTGCTGAGGCTTCACACAGCAGCTCCCTGCAACTTTTATGTTTTGCACAGTCATAGACAATAAAGCTATTAACTTTGTTAGTAGCACAGACACCAGCTGGTAGAGAAAAATATTTCATTTTTTGGTGCTACTTAGAGCTTCCTTCCTTTTTTTTTTTTTTCTTTTTAAAGCAGCACCCTTTGCAATTCCCACTTTCTCTGTTGATACATGTGTGGAATCTTATTCCTAAATATTTCATACAAGATAGATACCTCCATGTTCAGGTATTTGTAATATTCTTAACCATGCGGAAGCTTTGTTTTTGGGCAGACATGGAATATTTTATTTGAAAGCACTGCAGAAATGCTAGATGGCCCCTACTCAATTACAAACGCCCCGAGTAAAAATCACTCCAGATCTAGCTTTCCATAATACCGCTACCCAAACCTAATTCAAACCATACAGGGACCCCTGACTTAGAATCTTTCAAGCCTATAAAATGAAACAAATTGGCTTTGCACGCGTATCTCCCAGTCTAAGCTATGCCTGTAAATTCGATTTGTCCTCTTGGATCTATACTGCATTAGGTGGCCTGAAAGACTCTTT
This sequence comes from Opisthocomus hoazin, assembly GCF_030867145.1. Classification (NCBI taxonomy): domain Eukaryota; kingdom Metazoa; phylum Chordata; class Aves; order Opisthocomiformes; family Opisthocomidae; genus Opisthocomus; species Opisthocomus hoazin. Next base: position 9,250,863 of record NC_134441.1, read on the forward strand.
GTTTCAAAGTCCTTGTGTCTCCTCCACGAGCCCCAAGTCTCGGTCATGTCAGGCTGGAGAACCCTGTGCTCGTTAACAGCGAGGGCTCGCTGGCCCTCCGGCATCTCAGCCCTCCTGCAGGTCTCACAGAATCACAGAATCAGAATCACAGAATAGTAGGGGTTGGAAGGGACCTCTGTGGGCCATCTAGTCCAACCCTCCTGCCGAAGCAGGGTCACCTACAGCAGGCTGCACAGGACCTTGTCCAGGGAGGTCTTGAATATCTCTAGAGAAGGAGACTCCACAACCTCCCTGGGCAGCCTGTTCCAGTGCTCCGTCACCCTCAGAGGGAAGAAGTTCTTCCTCATGTTCAGACGGAACTTCCTGTGGCTCAGTTTGTGCCCATTGCCCCTTGTCCTGTCACTGGGCACCACTGAAAAGAGCTTGGCCCCATCCTCCTGACACCCACCCTGCAGATATTTATACGCATTTATTAGGTCCCCTCGCAGCCTTCTCTTCTCCAGGCTGAACAAGCCCAGCTCCCTCAGCCTCTCCTCGTAGGGGAGATGTTCCAGTCCCCTCATCATCCTTGTAGCCCTTCGCTGGACTCTCTCCAGTAGCTCTTCATCTTTCTTGAACTGGGGAGCCCAGAACTGGACACAGTACTCCAGATGAGGCCTCACCAGGGCAGTGTAGAGGGGAAGAAGAACCTCCCTCGTCCTGCTGGCCACACTCTTCTTGATGCACCCCAGGATTCCATTGGCTTTCTTGGCAGCCAGGGCACACTGCTGGCTCATGGTTAACCTGTCGTCCACCAGGACACCCAGGTCCCTCTCCACAGAGCTGCTCTCCAGCAGGCCCACCCCAAACCTGTACTGGTGCATGAGGTTGTTCCTCCCCAGGTGCAGGACCCTGCATTTGCCTTTGTTGAACCTCATCAGGTTCCTCTCTGCCCAGCTTTCCAGCCTATCCAGGTCACGCTGAATGGCAGCACAGCCTTCCGGTGTGTCTACCACACCTCCCAGTTTGGTGTCATCAGCAAACTTGCTGAGGGTACCTTCTAACTCTTCATCCAGGTCGTTGATGAAGAAGTTAAACAAGACTGGGCCCAGTACTGACCCCTGGGGGACACCACTTGTTACCAGCCTCCAACTAGACTCAGCGCCGCTGATGACAACTCTCGGCAGGAGGAGCGGGACTGTGCAGCCTGGCAGCACGCAGGACCTTTGCCACCAGCACCCCACGCTCAGAGCGGCTGCAGAGACTGCCCAGCCCGTGGTGACACAAGGAGAAGAGTGTCTGCAGGCAGCAGTGACATTTGGTGCTTCCCAGAGGCAGGACCTGCAGCCCTCAGATCAACACTGGTCTGACTCACAAATAACAAATACAATCCTGTTCTTGGCACTTGTCTTTTCTCTGTAAACACTGAGCGAGATACCCACCAGTACCAGTTCAAATCACCTTCACTGGGCAGCAGCGTCGCTGCCTGCATGGCCGGTCCCACAGGAAGCGTCCCGGTGTGGAGCCAGGGGCTCCTGCCAGCGGGGCTGGGGTCGCGCCCGGGGCTCTGGGGACATGCAAAGGTGCTGGGGGCTGTGAGGGTTTGCTCTGCTGACCTCCGTGCAGTGTCCCAGGCACTTGGCCTCTGCCAGCTCCCTGACCTCTCCCCAGCGCCGGGAACGAGCTGCTGCCCTGTGTCAATGGCATTGAAGCAATCACCGTGGCACTGGGGGCTGGGGGGGGCAGTCCCTGAAAAACAGCACCCCAGGACAGAGGCATGGGCAGGCAAGCTGTCCAGACCCCCTGGCTTTATGCATCCCTGTTTTCCTTGGAGGTGTGTGAGCTTCCACACAACGCTGTAACTGCGTGCAGCTAACACAACTGTTTTAAGCTTCCCAACTTGCAAACACGCTGCTGCGTGACCTTCACGGGGTGTCCAGGCGGAAAGGCCTGGGTTCGGTACCAGCACAGGACAGGGCTTCCTGTCCCAGTCTGCAGCAGCGGTGCGGGCAAGGACGGGTTCCTGAAGGCGCAGCCCTCAACAGCACCGTGGTCTGTTGGAAGGGGCTGAGTCGCTTCGGGTCGGCTGACGGTGTGCCGCTTGTAGACAGAGCCTGGTTCTCTCTCTTTAACCAAGTAATTTACTACCTTTCTTTATGATTCCATCCACACTTGCTATATAATTTTAACAGGCTTATTCTAATTCACCATCTTTGAACAGGAATAAGCCTGTTAAAATTATGAACTACTTACGCATGGAATCATAAAATCCTGTAATGCAATACGTGGATCTTTCAGAAACGGACAGATTACACGATCAACATTTCCATGCTTAGCCTTCATGGTCACACAGCAAACCTAAAAGATTCCCAGAGATTATAGTGTTTGCCATCTTTTCCATTCCAAAAGCACAACAGTAGATGTCTTTACACAAATGTCCATTAAATTCCATTTATCTCCTTTCTTGATTCAGGTTTTTAGTTAAGCCAGGGAAGAAATATATTCTCACTTAACATCTCCGGAAGCCTGCCTACAAGAGGCTGCAGTCGCCATGCAGGATAAGGGAGATCTGTTCGTACACTCGCTGGAAGATAAGCTAAGCAACTTAGTCCAGTGAAGAGCTGCCCTGAGCTCTGAAGTTGTATTTTTAGTACCTGATTAAAAAACCTTCATGTCTAAAGAAGCCAAGCCTTTAGCCCCCGACAGAAAGCAAAAGAAGGTTTTGGTGCAGAGATGGAACATATTTATTCTTAGCTGTCCCCATTTTAACCATTTTCAGAAGTGACCAGATACAGGACTGAAGAATTAGCACACTTGCCTAATCATAAAAATCCCGGAGACATCTCCCATGTAGTAGCAACTGTATTCCACTGCAAGGGCTTCAGAGTTTACTACGCAGGACAGCACCATCTCAGGCACCCTGAAAACATATTTTTTATGTTTTTATAAACTCTAGTAAAATTGTAATTGGATAAAACCTTGCATTCAAAAGCACATTCTTTAAGAATATTTTATATGCACATAAAACATCTGAGAAAATGTTAACATTACAATCTTAACTGTTTGCACATTGGAACCAGCTAAAGGTTAGGAAAACGTGGCCCATCTGGTACAGTATTTTAAGCTGAATATTTATGAGCGTATTTCCTTCAGAGCCTGGGCTCTTACTACTTTACAAACCCAGCTACAAAAGACTGCGGACGTATTACAATGCACAAGCCAGATGCTGATCACAGCATTCACAGGAAGAACAAGCCTGATTTGTTTTCACCACACTGATGACCTGGGTCTCCAAAGAAGGGACAACACCGGACAGCATCACTGGGTTTCTGCAGCTTGCACTCCGCCATGCTTGCTGCAACACGCAGAGCGGGGAGAGGTCTGCACAGCGCAGGACCCTGCTCATGCTCGGAGCAGAAGCCCCGCCGAAAGCCCAGCGCCCCGCCAGCCAAGCTGCATGGCTTCTGGCGAAGAGGGACCAAGGGGACCGAGCCCCGCGTTGGGCGATGGGAGTGGGCAGGGAAGGACAAGGGTTGGAAGGAGCTGCAGCACTGGGGCACAAGCAGAGAAACCCTGCCTGGGAAGGCGGCGAGAGGAGCAGCGCAGGGCTGCTGGCACTCCCGGCTGAGAGCCTGGGCGGCCCGAAGCCCGTTCGGAGCAGGGTCCCCAGCTGCAAGCAGCCAGGCACAGCGGGACCGGGCTGGGGGACCTCGGGCTGGGGGATCTCAGGCTGGGGGAGCAGGAGGGGAGCAGGAGAGGGGAGCCAGGGCAGCTCCAACCCTGTGCTCCCTGGTCTTCAACCACACCACGGGACTGAGGGTTTCCTAGGGCCTGTGCAGAGGTTGTTTGTTCAAGCAAACCCATTAGGTGTTTATTAGCCTTCATTATGGAGTGCTAGAGGGTTAATTAGTTCAGGCTGTCCTGTGGAAGGGGGTGGGGGGCAGGACGGTGAGGCAAGATCAGCAGCAATGGAATATCCGGGTTCCTAGGGCAGCCCACCACTCAGTCTGGTTTCTTTCTTTTCTTTTTTTTCCCCTTTATCTCTTCCCTAAGCAAATTAGGAGTCTCATTATCACATCTGCAAACTGCTTAGCACAGAAAGAGTGCCTGGGCAAGAGGAGGCTGGAGTGCCCAGCTCCTCTGCCAAGCCCGGGGCAGGGGATGGGGAAGCAGCCTGGCTCCGTGCCCCACGGGAGTGGTCCGGAGGCAGCGCGCAGTGAGGGCAGCGAGGGTCTGTACCCAGGCTATGTGCCTGAGCTTGGCTCCGGCTGCCAGAAGCCTTGTAGGGCCCAGCCGCCATGGCCATGTCCAGCTGACTTCTGACAACCTTTGAGAATTGTGAGCAATTCTCCCAGAGGTGATGCCTGAGCAACCAGAGCATCCTTCCCAGGTGTCCCTTCCCCGGCTCGCGGCAAAGCCCAGCCTCCGCCAGCCTGGCCACAGGCTCAGGAGACCTTCCAGGGAGCCAGCCGGCACAGATGTGTCCCAGAGTATGTGTCTGGGGACAGTGACAGCACTGTTTATCATATTAGATTGTTGCAAAATTGCTGCTTTTGTCCAGAGCATGACATTGAGACTGCTTATTATATTCTGTAAAAACTAAACTAAATAAATCATTCTTGTGTTTATTTCTTCCTTGTTGAATTGTGGTGTGGTTGGCAGGGGACAAAAAAGGATTCCTCAATCTCAGCACCAGGTGGGACGTAAGGATGTTGAACCCTTGCAGATCCAAGAGCCCACACAGGGCTCCTGCACCAGCCCACTACTCACAGCCTCTCGGCCTGGAAATGGGGAGATGAGGGGTGATGGAGGGTGCTTGCCGGCCACCGGCAAGCTGTTTTGACAGTTAATGACCCTTCCACTAAAGCCTGAGTTCATCTAGCTTCTGCTTCCAGCTGACCTCAGTACATACACATTTTTGTCTGCTTTCATCAGAAACCTGCTCCCTCTGTAAACACTCACAGACTGTGGGAGAGGGGTAACTTGCAGCCTCACAAATCCCAATCAGCCATGCTGTCCTGACTTCTGCAAGCCCTTGTGCCAACTCTTAGTCAGGCATAACAGAATCCATCCCTCCTTCTTGGGAAAGGCTTAAATTGACTTGCAACAGCGCAGAGAAATCCAAACCCAGAACTGCTTTTCTAGAAAGACAAGCCTGGGTTCTCTTCCCTTGCTTACAGCAGCAGGTAGTCCATCACCAGCTGCGCTTTGCATCTCTCTGCGTCCAGCTGGGGCTGGACACTGGCAGGGCAGCAGATCTTAAGAAGGTGTCCTGCGCTGGGACCAGGCAGTGTGGGCTGTCCTAGCCCGCACATGTGGACAGCCAAGGGGAAGCTGCAGATCCCTCCCTGCAACGGAGAGTCCTGCCACCCCAACCTGGGTCCTCTTACTGCTCGGCAGCCCCCCAAGCCGAGGATTAAGGGTTAACGTTTCCCGCTGTTCCACTGGCATTGAATTCATCTTGGCTATCAAAAGTCATCTCGCAGAGGAAGGACAATGCTGCACCAGACTCTGGTGGGATGTGAATGAAACAGCCTGGCTGGGCCAATGCGCAAAGGGAAATTGCAAATGCTAAAAACGTGGAAGTCTTAGCAACTCCCAGGCTGGGCCCCCCAGCTCTCTCAAGCCGTGCTCAGCATGACCAGAGAGGGATGGCGATATCCACCCTTGCTGGATGCGTCCCCTCCCAGCAGCCTTCCCAGCCTCCCACACACATTAGCGCAGTTTCCACTTCAAGAACAAAAAGACAAAGGTTAAATGCAAACAGAAAAATGTACCTTGAAAATGGTGTTGTGCTGCTTCCTTTCCGCCCACAGGCCCAGTCTGCCACTCCTCTGTATATTCTCTGTTTAGCCTAGCAGCCCCTCCTGGGATTTATTTGCCCACAAACTCCACAGACCAACTTTGGGTGCAAGAGCGGCTCCTCTGAAAACAGATTTCTACATCCCTTGTGATGGGAGGAGCAAATATTATCAGCTTTTTAGCAAAAGAAAATGAAAAACTAGCAGAAGAGTACAATGAAATAATCCCTGCCAGACTGAACACTGGCAATCAGGTACAAGATAACAATGGCTGTGGCCTTGCTTAATTATTTCTGCTCCAGCTAATTGTGAAAAAACAGTCATTCCCACTTGAAAGACACCTCAGGAGGGTGGTTCCCCTGTGGAGCTGCAGCTTCCCCAGAGGAGCCATGGCCACAGCCCCACAAGGGCTTTGAAGAGGGATTCCCTGGAGGGTGGGCATTAGGCATTAGCATTTTCTAATTATTGTGAGAAGTCTGGCTCAGTAGGAACTCCCCTGCAACCCAACACTGCTGTCCTGTACCGGAGAGCTGGAGACCCACTGCAACGGGACCGCACACCACCGGGCCTAGGCTCCATATGTCCCGCTCACAGTGCCTGGCGCGAGGTCTTGGGGTCCCAGGACCTCTCAGAAAAGCTCCCAGGGGCTCAGGACGGCTGCTCCGGACCTTGCTAATTGTACAGCTATTCTGCAGCCAATCTGCAAGCACTCAGGCATCCCGTTCCCCTGATACTTCCAGCACGAAGTTTAGAAACAGCACCTGCATTTTGGGGAGTTTAAAGGAAATGAAGCTCCCAAGGGGATGTCCACAGAAAGTCTGAAATGTCCTCTCTTCTCTGCAAACCCAGCTCCCAGAGCACGGCCAAAGTGCCATCCCCTCCCGCCCGCTCCTGCCCTGGCAAGGGCCGTGCGGAGGTTTATCCTCCTGCAAGGGACGAGGACGACAGCTCACAGCCATTTACAGCACTGCCTCCTGATGAGCGTACATAAGCCCCAGCACATACTCACCTCGTGTTGCAACACACTTTCTGCCACTGCTGTGCTGCATTTTTAAACCACGAATACAAGCTGAGCTGCCATGGTCCTGCAGACAAAAGCTGAACTCACGTAACCTGGGATTTACCATTGCTACGTGTCCAAATTTGTAACCAGGTTTGAAAAACCAGAAGATGTCCAGGGAAGCTGTCAGTGTCCTGTACATCAGGGAACGGCCGCAGTCTCTGTTCAGGGGGACAAAAACCATCTGTGTTGACAGGAAGCGGGACAGTTTTCAGGTAATGCCTGCCGAGGCAGCAAGGGAGTTTGTCTCCGTGGAGGGGCGGACAAACAGCAGCAGAGCGGTGTCTGAGCAGCCCAACAGGGATGCTCCACAGCCGGGCTCGGCCCCACAGCCCCGGTCCTGCAGCCAGCACAGGTCCCACGCAGCCGTGGCACGGGGCCTGGCAGCGCTTCCTCCCTCCCTGTGTCCTGCTGAGGTCTGGGCACCCCTCCCTGCTCGGCACAGCAGCCCCAGGTTCCCGGGTTCATGGGAAGCAGGTCAGGCCCTCCAGTCTGCTCTGACGCTGACCCCGCAGAGGTGGAGCGTTGCCCAACCCAGTGTGTCTGCACTGGAGTTCATTCCTCCTTGGGATGCCTGGGAACTCTTCGCCTGGATATCATCTGCAGTGGAAGCTTTAGCAGACTGAGAAGGAGCAGCTGCCATAAGCAAATAATAAAACCGAACATCCCAAATGCTTTGCTTCCCTTCACTTTTCATTCACGAAGTGATGGTTTCCAGTAATTGTTTAAATAAACATGTCACTGATTAGCTAACTTCTGAACCTTGGAACAGTGTCTTCTGATCTTCTATGATTTCACAACTTGCAGATGAGAAAAAGACTCTCAGGAATGTTGAAGGCGAGAGGATCATAAGGGAGGGCCCAACCAAGACATGTCTCCTAACTCTGGCTGGTAGTGTGTCTGTAAGACCTTGCTGCCACTGGACCCCAATCTCCTGCCGTACTTCTGTGACAGACCTCGTTAATTAATGCAGACATACACTGCACAACTCACTGACGGCTTTTCCAGAAAGGCTCGCTCCTAGCACGTCTCCTGTGTGACCGTGGAAAATACTCGCTGAGGACTGTGCTGCAGCCCAGGCTCAGTAATTGGGCCGTAATTAGTGTCTGCTTTTTTTTTAATCCTGTGGGCACAGCTTCCCACAGAGACCTCGGAAATCCTTGATTAGTTGTATCACTCTCCAGTTCCTCTGGTTTCTGGATTAGCTGGAAGGGTGCTGTCATTTTCCAGGGGTTTTGTGGAGGCCACAGCACTTGTTAAGCTAAAGTATCCCACCTCCGGGGCAGGCCCACCTCCACCCTGTGTTCTGGTTCATTTATCACATCGTTTGTAAACAGTCATCAGACCCAGAGCCCGCTCTGCTGCAGCGCGTGGCTTTGCTCACTGAGGTGTCCCACTCCCCTGCCCTCAGACGGGGGCACAGGGAGGGCACAGGAGTTGGTCTGAGGTCACCCCTCACATCCCTCTGCTCACCTGCTTTTGGGGAGAGTTTTAATGTTCTCCTTAAACTAAATGACCTTTCACCTTGCAGAAGCAGGACTCCCGAGGTCAAAGGTTAACGGGCCTGGCAACGATCGCACGTCTATCAGACACCTCAGCTGGGCGCAAGCCTGGCGCGAGTGCCGCTCCGATCCCGCCAGCTCCAGTTCCCGGGAAGACACCGGGGCAGCCAAGGCCGAGGGCGCGAGCGCTTGCGCAGGCAGCCCCAGTTCCAACCGCACCGCCGAGGCCTGCCCGAGGCCCTCCGGAGCCGCCCGGCCCGCCTGCGCTGTGCGGGGACACCGCGGGGAGGCAGCGCCGCCCGGGACCGACCGCGAGGCGGGGCACGTCGGGGGTAAGGGGGGTGGGGTGGGGCAGGGAGGGGCAGGGCTGTACCATGTACCGGGGGGGGAGCGTCACGCGGGCTATACCACGCGGTGTGCACGTGGGGTAACCATGCCCGTGATGGGAGGAGGAGTCGCCACGCAGCCAATGGGAGGCAGGCGGTGCGCACACATGCGCAGGCTCCGCCACTCAGCTCCTGTTCCCGCCCGGCGGAGCTGCGCCTGCGCGCTGCCGCTCCTCGAGGTTCGGTGAGGCGGTGGCGCGTGCGCCAAGCGGCACTTCCGCCCTTTCCGCAGCCCGGAGTCGTCCCGACGGTTTTGCGACAGCCGTAAGCGAGCGGCGGCGCCTGGCGGAGCGGAGCGGGCGGCGGCGGCGGGATGAGGCCGCAGCAGGCGCCCGTCTCGGGCAAGGTGTTCATCCAGCGCGACTACAGCGGCGGGACGCGCTGCCAGTTCCAGAGCAAGTTCCCGGCCGAGTTGGAGAACAGGGTGAGGCGGGGCGGGCCCGCTCCGGGCCGCCGGGGCTGGCGGCGGGAGCGGCGCTTCCGGGGCCGCTCGGTGTCAGCGCGCTCCGGCGCGGGGCGGCGTTCCCGGGGCTGCGGGAGGAAGCGCCGCGGTGAAAACCCGCGCGGGCGGTGCCGCCGCGCGCCTCTCCCCAGGGCCGGGGCCGGGCCGGTGTCCGCGCTGCCGAGGCGGGCATCGGCGGGGCCGGGCGGGCCGGCCGCGCCAGGGGACGAGGCCCGCATTGCTGTGCTGCCGTGCCCGCGCTCGGGAGCCGCCTCGGCGGGCTCTGGCCCAAGTCCTCTCGCTTTGACGCGGTGGGGTGTGAGATCTCCGAGCGACAGCAAAACAAGCCTCTTTGGTAACCGCGTTGCTTTTTCTAGCTGCGCTGCTCTTATCTTCCTCGTTTCTTCTGCTTGTTGTTTCACTGAGAGCACGTTTGACCAGCGCGGCAGCAGCGGCAAAGCATTGTTGATGTTAAGAGTTGGCTCTGTCAATCCACTCCCTAACTGCTCTTTCTAATCTAGCAGGCCTCTTCGCATGTGACTTGAGCTTTCTTTTTTTTTTTTTCCCCAGTGAAATTGCACATTGGTTTAGTTATGTTACCCGTGCTTGTTTTCTGTTCACATTGTGCTGGAACTCGGCCTTGGTCCAATCACTTGGCAGGTGTTTGACAAAGAACTACAGGTCTGTAACTCACAGCGTCCTTCAGACTTTGGCTCTAAACACAGTGGCTGCAGGGTGTGGGAGTGCAAATAAGTAATAAATGAAGGTAGATATCCAAAGATATCAGCGAGTTCTGAAGTGTGCAGGGCATGACAGCTCATGACAGCTAAATGTGACTTCTCTTGCAGATTGACAGGCAGCAGTTTGAAGAGACTGTCCGAACACTGAATAACCTCTATGCAGAAGCTGAAAAACTTGGGGGCCAATCCTACCTTGAAGGGTGTCTTGCCTGTCTGACTGCCTATACCATCTTCTTGTGCATGGAAACGCATTACGAAAAGGTGCGCTGCTTTTGTTTACCTTGTTGTCTGGAAGGCTGTGTGTCTCATAGACTCCAGTCAAAGACATTTCTTGGTAGGATTTCTGTGTACTGTTATCATACAAATTCCATATAGACTCTGGATCTTGCTGCAGAGTGGTTTCATGTATGCATCAGACAGACTTGTCTGTATTAGTCAATGTGAGTAATGTAACGATTGCATGTAATTCAGAGGAATCGCACAAGTTCTGTCTCTAGTGGTGTACTAGGCTCTTGTGACATTGCTGTATCTGTGGTGCTGGTGGGGCTCTGACTGATGTAGAGAAACCTGATTAAGGAACTGTGACTTCTGTGCTGTTCTGTTACCAGGTTCTAAAGAAAATTGCCAAGTTCATTCAGGAACAGAATGAGAAGATCTATGCTCCTCAGGGCCTCCTGCTGACAGACCCCATTGAAAGAGGACTAAGAGTTGTATCCTTCCGTAGCTTCTTAGATTGTCTGCTGGTTTGTCCATCTGTGATGTGCTACCTGTTTATCTCAGTATGGCACCCTCTGGTCATGCGTACGGCAGAATATGTGATTAGTCTTGTTACTCTCCATTATGGACTGTTCTCTAGTAAAATTTCAGCACATTAAGATTTGTTGCATCAAAAGGCGATGAATGTGTAGTATTGGAATCCATCCTCTGACAATTCCTTGAAAATGCAGTGTGTATAAACAGAATACTTCCAACACTTTAGCTGCTTCCTGTAAATCAATGACCACTAAAAATGCAGTTGGTCTGATTGGAAAAAAGTGACCAACTTGGTAGATAGAAATTGAAAACGTGAAAGCGACATATGACTGTTGTTTAGTTTGCAACCCTCAGCTTAGGTTCTGGTGAGGATTTCGCCATATGACATCACTGTAAGTTGATGCCAGCCTAGCACTTGCTCTTGGTTCTGGCATGGCTTATTTTAACATTTTTTTTTTTCTTCAACTCTTGAACCACACTGCAGGCATTTTATGTAGTTATTACTTTAGTTGTAAAGGCCTCACATAGCAAATCTAGGTGTAGAATGAGCAACACGTATCATTTTTTGAGAACGTTGAAACAGAATCAACTTGAAACACAATGTCAATTAAGTGCATGCTAAGGCTAATTCCTTGCAGTTGGGCTATCTGTGTATTTGTCTGGATAGCTTATAGCTGTCACCTACCTGACTTCATTATTCTCAATGTTTTCCACATTTTTCTATGTATAGAACTCCTGAAACACACAGCTTGAGTAAAAGCATTTTCAGTTTGGGTAGTGACTTAGCTGAACTGTAGAAGTGTTAACTTTTGTCTAGTGCATAGCCTTTCCTGAAATTTAGCAGGAGGTGGCAAGGCTCACAACCCTCCATGCACAGCATTTCCTGTTTGTGTTGTCAGGGCAGTCCTGGGCTGGATAGACCACTGATCTGAGCTGACAGGGCATCTCTTATGTGGACTGTTCCTTTTGCTTTGTAGCTCTGAAACTAGCCTTGAAACAGCAGGCGTGAAGCAGAAAGATCAAAGGTTCTAATATCAAAACGTTTTTCCTTTTTTTGTTTGTTTGTTTTCATCATCTTTTTAGAGTATGTTTCCCTCACAGCTTTTCTGTGCAGATTGAAATTACCATTTATGAGGACAGAGGCATGACCAGTGGAAGATAAAACTGGGGAGTCTCGGGTATGTGTTAATCTTACACTAGATCAATCTCAAACTGTTTTCTGTACTCAGAGGGGTAGATTCTGTGATACTGAGAGAGAATATTTATCCCACTACTGTATGTAATCAAAGGCTGTTCATATATATCTTGTATGGACTGGGTTTTCTGAAGAAGTAGAAATATTGATACTTGGCATTATGCTACTGAATGTAGATCAGATGATACCACATTTACCCTTAGAGAAATCCAGGTCTGGATTATATAAATATGCATAAACCTGTATTATGCTGTATTACGTCCAAAATTGTTCTCTCTTCTGTAGATAAAAATCTTTTTTTATTCTCTTGAAGTTTTTCTGTCATAAGGTTCTGAGCAGACAAACATAAAGACTAACCCTTAAATCTGGACTTTAAAATAGGTCACTATTTAAATGCTTATTTTAGATCTCTAGTTTTCAGACTAATAGCATAAGAGAGAAATAATCAAGAAGAATCGTTGATGGTGCTAGCACCTGCTCTTCCTATACTGCTGTGAAAGACACAGCTTTTCCTTTTCAGTGTTTTCCATGGTACCTCAGACCAGGGTCTATTTTAAAAGCTTCCATGTTTCGAGCATTTGTGAAATCAAGGTCATAACCACAGCATGTTAAGGATCCCCTTGTATTTTGCCTAGAAATCAGTATTATTAGCCCCAGAATCCTGAACAAATCAATGTGAGTAATTCCATTTTACCTTCTTGATTCTAAGTATATAGAAGATTCACCTCTGTGTGCTGTTGAATGGCAGCTTTTTTGTTCTAGAAGGGACTGAACAGAGAACTACTGTTGCCTGAGGTGACACTTGGTTTCATGTGCCAAGTGGTGGGATTCTTGCAAACCTCTTCTGCTCAGAAACGTCTGATAAGATGCTGTATTTATACAGTATATCTTATCTGCTGTCCTGGATCTTGGAATATTGCATTTTCTAAGAGTCAAATCTTACACGGCCTAAAGGGAAAAAGCAAGTAACTTGCTTGGTAGCATTACTAGATTCTTTCAGTGCTTTTTCTAAACTGCCTGTGGTACACATCTCTAGGATTTGTCTTTTGGTAGTCTGATTATGATTGACGCATATTTACAGTGCATATAAACCAGATTAATCTACTGCAAGCTGGAGCAAACCACGATAAGAAAGAAGTTCTGGTAAAGCAAAACGGTGAAGATTCTTGCGATGCATACCTGTTTCTAAACAACTCCGGCTTGTCAACTTGGCATCGCTTGTAGATGCCAATTCTATCTCAAAATATCCTTCTTTATCTGGTTATTAGCACTTGGGAATCTGTTTTATTGCGTGGCACTTGTGTTCTGCTGTCAAAATAAGTTTGTGTTTTACCAACTGCATCTGCGTATATTTGGCACAAGCCATTTCTCATGACTCATTTCACAGCAATTACTGCAGAATGTTTTTGTAGGTGATGTGGGTTTTGAGCAATTACATAAAAGCTAGTTCTGTCAGTGTTCAAACAACTGAGACTTCTAAAATGAAGAAAGACTAGTATCATGAAGCTGTGGATAGTTGATGATTTGCAAATAGTTGTGGACAGTAAACAACTGGCTTTAAAGGAGTATGAATACCCAAGTCAGCCTGATCTGGAACTGGAGCTTTATTAGGTAGTCATCTCCCCAACTGTAACCTGGTCATTTGGAGCCTGCACACTATCTGGGATGATCTGTTCATGAATGCAGCCTGTGTGGGCTCTGCAAAATGTGGACTGTCTTTCTATCCTGTATAGCAGTAGAGGGTATGACTGGCTAGGAGTAGGTGGCGTATCGTAGGACTTCTAATGGTCTCTGTGTAAATTCAGAGGAACTCTGAGTTCTGCTACTGGATTTGAGATCTTATCCTACCAAATAGTTTTAACTGGAAAAATCTTCGCGTGACTCTGTCCCTGAGTGTATTCTAGCATACAAAAACTTTTTATTGCAGTTTTTCAGCTGGATGCTGTTCCAGTTCTCACTTCGGTATCTTTACTCGTGATGCTCTCAGTTAAGAGTGGGCAGCAACCTCTAGCCTTGGTAGCTTTAACTGGGAAAAAGTTGCTGAAAGGCACTTAGCTTTCATGGTACTGTGTGGCAGAGTCACAAAGTGCAAAGAGTGCTCAGAGTACTTGAAAGAGAGGCTAAAATAAAGGATCATGCTAATTGTGTGCAGTATAGAACTGCAAAATTACTATCCCTGGGTTTACAGAATACCTATTGAACTTTCATTAAGCTTTGCTTTCGAAAAGCTCCAATTGAACTGGCTCCCTTGTCTTAGGTACTCTGCAGGTCCTGGGATGGTATTCTAAGTCTAGGTTGTTGGCAATGTCTGCAGAAAAGAGACTGGAAATATTTATGCATGTTATGCAGAAAGAAACAAAGAAATAAAGGTCTTTATTTCCTGTTAGACAAATGAAATCTATAGTGTTGTCTTCTGTTCCTGCTGCTTTCACCACAGCATCTAGTAACCCTACCTTTCCTGCTACATACCTCCTAAGATAACAAAATATAGCTATGTAGAGGTTTGCGTAGGGTCTTGTTGGTTTTATTCAGTAACAGTTTCTAATAATATGAAACTTCTTTTCTAGCAGATAGCTCAACAGTGGACTTGATGTATCAAAGTTCCCCTACCTCTTACTTAAGAGCATCATTCCTTTCTCTGCTGCCAGATCCACGGTGCCATCTACTACAAGGACTAACTTCCTAAAACTGCTCCGCATGGGGTGACCTAGCTGATCAGCATCCATTTTGTGGCAAACTTTTAAGCAATGAGATCACTTTTCAGTTTGTTTTCCTTCCCCCCCCCAAGAAAAAGCAGAAGTGGTAAAGCTATGTACTCTTCTGAAAGAAATGGGGCACTAAGCCCAATGGAAGTCTAGTTTTAATCACGTAAGTGCAGTGCTGTTCCTCCCTGGTTCTTAAATGCTTCTGTACATCAGTCATGCTTTGGAAAGCTACAAGTCAGAGTTGGGAATTTTCCAGAAATGAGGTCGGTATTGGAGTGGGGGGGTGCACACTGCTGCTGCCTGGCAAGTAGTGACTCAAGGCAACAAGCATTTTTCATGTCCTGTGCTGATTCTCATGGAAAACCAGAAGGCAAAGTGTTACTTGTTTCCATGTTTTGGTTGCTCCTAGAATGGGGAGGAATAGCTGGACTTTAATATTGGTGGTTTTTCTACTACTGTATCTGTGCTGTTATTGCATCTGTCAGTGCGCACCAGAAGAGCGGGGTCTACTCACTTATGAAACAGTAAGTACAATAAAATGGATGCTGAACCAATAAACATAAGAATTCCTACCCTACTCTGATTAATATGTGAAGTGTAAAACTGGTTCTTTATGGATTTATTATATCTAATTTATAGGAAAATATTCATTTGACGAACTGTTAGATGTTGCATAAGGCGGTTTCTTAATTCTGTCTGCTGGGCCACTATTGAAAAGTAGAACTGTACATTATTTAGTGTCCCCCACGCATTGACATTCCTCAGCAATACCTGCAAAAGTAAAGTTCCTACAAACAAAGCTGACTTAATATTTTTCTCTTATATCATTTTCCCTTATCAAAGCAAGGATGTCCTGGTTAAGGTTCTGAGCATCACTGTCCAATGGGCAGGCATTTAGAAAAGGAGGGGACTTCTGCAGAACAGATCGAGTGTTTTGGACTTTGGTGGTACTGCAGGTGCTAATACTGGATCTAAAATTCCAGGCTTATTACTCAGCCACTGATTTTTTTTTTTTCTGATATTTGTTTAATATTTTAACTGTGTACAACTTGTTTTTTCTAAACTGTAACAGTGTTTGCCTTTCACATCTGTTGCAATATTGGCAGAAGTACTAATGGATTAGTAAATTTTTTCTTAAACTGCGTCTGTGTCGTATTTGATAGCACTGCTTTGCATGAGGTAGCACTATGGGTGAGATCCTTATTCCAACAGTGGCAGGGTCTTGCTGGTGAATGACCACAGCTAGTGTAATTTCAAGATCAGTTCATCTGACAAGACTGACTTTGGCTGAAGCTAGTGTTTGTCCTTGTACTTAGAAACACGGTGGACTTGGGAGCATCTGACCTGAGAACATAAAAAGCACAGCTGTAGTCCTGGTGGGTTTGTAACCCAGATGCTTGTTCTCCTGCCGCCCCCTTCCCCTAAGCACGTTTCCATCTCAGCCACTCGCAACCAAAGATGACTTGAGCTCTGTGAAGGGGCTTCCCTGGGCAAGTCAGTGAGCAGGGCCATTAGCAGGGCTCTGGAGGTGGGGCTCGGCTCTCCGCGCAGCACGGCGCCCGGCCTTTCCCCTCCGTCACGTCACTGCGTGGGCTAAGAGGGAAGTGTTCTCTAAGCCGCAGTCGTTTTGTCCACCTTGAATCCAGCTTTGCTGTTCAACAGCCTCCCACGGCTACACAACGCACAGACCGTCCTCCACGCTGCCGCCATTTTCTCGGGGCTGCAGCGCCTGCGCAGTGGGGCTCGCCTGGGCCGCGCGGTGCGGCGCCGGGCGCCTGCGCAGTGGGGCGGGCCGAGCAGGCGCGGCGGGCGGCCGTGGCGGGATGGCGGCGGAGGGCGGTGAGCGGCCGGAGGAGGACTCGGATGGCGGCAGCGAGGAAGTAGTGCTCACCCCGGCGCAGCTCATCCGCAGCCTGGAGCAGGTAGTGCGGGCTGGGGAGAGCGGCGGAGGGCCGGCCCCTGGGGAGATCTGGGGGCGGTGGCTGGGAGCCGGGCCTTGGGCTGTCTAGGGCAGACGCGGGGCAGCTGGGGGCCGAGCCCCTGGGCTCGCCGGAGGAGGTGGGGAGGGCTGAGTTCCCGGGCTCTCCGCGGGCTGGGGCCTTTAGCCGGTGCATCCCTCGCTTCTGCTCACAGTGTGCCTTCTTTCAGGCCTGGCTGAATGAGAAGTTTGCTCCAGAGCTGCTGGAGAGCAAACCTGAGATCGTTGAGTGTGTTGTGGAGCAGCTGGACCACATGGTAGGTTCTGCTGGGCTAAAGCGGTGGTACGGGCAGGCCCTGGTTGCATGGCCTGGCAGATACTTGCTTGGGTCCCTCCTGCGGTTGCCAGGATTGTCTGCTCCTCTCTCCCTGAGATGTGGCTGTTCTGAGTACCTTTTCTGAGCTTGTTTTGGAGAGGGGACTGGGGGATACAAGGAAATAGTGTGCTTTGTGTCACCAAAAGCAGCTGCAGTCTGGTTTTGTGGGCCCTATGTACAAAATCCATCTTCCTCTCTGTTTCTCATTTGACATTTCAACCATTTAATTTCTCTTTTCCTTTCCTTGGAGGAGGCAAATCTGAAACGGGCAAAGAGAGGAGACTTGAAGGTCAGCGTTCACCGCATGGAGATTGAAAGGATCCGTTACGTGCTCATCAGCTACTTGCGATGTAGACTTGTGAAGGTAGTACTTGCTTGTGCTGCCTAGGGGATGAAGAAGGGTGACTTCAGGAGTGATTTTCGCCCATACAATGCCTCCTGCTTCAGGAAGGCAGTTGTAGTTAAAGCGCACTCTCTGTGTCCTCCGAAGTGCAATCTGAAGGAATTAATTGCTTGGACACGCTTTTCTGTTGTGGTGGAGGATCACAGCACTGCTGTGAGTGTTTTCTTACCTCGTCTAAGCACAGGATTGCACAATTGAATCCTAGCATTTTCTGCATGGGTCCTGCTACGTACACACGTGGTTGTGCAGCTTGGAGACCCCAGCTGACCGTATTGCTGTTAATTCGGGAGCAGATATTTGGCAGGCTGGTGGCTGCTGCACACACCTGTACAGCAGTGGACCGCTGCTGGCAGGGGAAGACTCTGGGGAGTGAGGGCTGTAGGCGCTGAACTGCTGGGAGAGATCTGTTTCAGTCTTTGGGATTTTGTTCCAATATCAGATAGAGAAGTTTTTCCCCCATGTACTGGAGAAGGAGAAGTCTCGAGCTGAAGGGGAGCCTTCCATTCTGTCACCAGAGGAGTTTGCTTTTGCTGAAGAGTGAGTATGCTTTGGATACATCTCCCTGCCTTTTTGTAGGTTATAGGACTCACCTGTGTGTTATACTGAACAATTCTTGAGACTGTTAGCCTTAGACAGGTTTGCAGTAAGAATCACAGGTTTCATCAGGAGGTTTCCTTTTGGACAAGGAAAGAGCTGAAATAAAATAACTCTGGTAACTCTGAGCCAGTTACCAGGGCAGACCATTAGGCTTGTCTCTGGCCATGCTGTGGGATCGGGAGATGTTGCTTGCTGGCGTTTTGAGTCAGTACTCTCCCTGGAAATTTGTATTTGATTGAACCAGTAAATGCTCCAATGATTTGTTTCAGGTACATGGCAAACACAGAGACTTACCTGAAAAACGTGGCCCTAAAACACATGCCACCCAACCTGCAGAAAGTGTCTCTCCTGAAGTCTGGTGAGTACATCCAGACTCCACGGTCATCAGACAGTTAGAGCAGCAGGGGTGTGGGGAAGCCTCTGGAAAGCACGAAATGCAAAGCCAGCGCCCTGTAGAAGCAAAGGTGACATCATGACTGTGTTGAAATGCTGCCCTCCTGTGGGGTTCGTGGCTTGATGCCGCTGTCTGAGGACCATGCTGGCCCCTGCCATTGAGTCTTGTGTTGAGGCTGTGCACACTGCATCTGATCAGAAGTGTCTGGCCATGAGTTTGCTGTCCCTTGAGCCCCCCTGTTAGCTCGTTGTCTGCAGAGGGATGTACATGAGTGCTGAGTTTGTGCTCTGATTCCCTTATCTGCAGTTCCGAAGCCCAACCTGGACTCCTTTGTGTTCCTGAGGGTGTTGGAGCGTCAGGAGAACATCCTGGTCGAGCCAGAGATGGACGAGCAGAGGTAAGGGCGTAAGTAAGCTCATTGCACGAAAGCAGCGCAGGTTGCAGCAGCAGCAGCGGCAGCTTAGCTCCCGTCTCTGGCAGGGAGTACACCATCGACCTGGAGGAGGGCTCGCAGCATCTCATCCGCTACAAGACCGTCGCCCCACTGGTGGCCTCGGGAGCGGTGCAGCTCATCTGAGCGCCAGCGGTACGCACAGGGCGGCGCGGCGGGTCACGCGTGGGGCTGGGCAGGCCATGGGTCTGTGGGGCCGTATCCCCTTTGGACACAGGGTGGCTGGGCAGGGAGCAGGGCTGTTGGCAGGGGTACCCCTGAAAGTGTGCCAATAAACCATCAGGACATCTTTCCCTCTGCTGATGCAGAGGGGCTTGTTGCCCCCACAGCTCATCAAACTCCTAATTGCTTATGACATGCCTGGAATACAGCCAGCCTCCCATCTCTGGTGCTTCTGAGCGAGGGCGGCCTGTGTCACAGCACTGCCTCCAATAAGGCTTTGCAGCAGCCTTGCCACAGTCCACTTGGAGTCCCGAGGGACAGACGAGTGTCGCTGCTGCCTTGACAGGTCACAGGCTGATCTGACAGCAGACGTGGACAGAGTGAATCTATCTGCAAAGGCAAATACAGCCTTTGTAAATAGCAGGATGCTCTATTTTTAAACCTGCAGCTGGGCGTTTATTCCTGTACCAGTTTGGCACTGTTCTTTCAAGTAGGCTATCAGGTGGAAGCTGACTGACTGAATGGTGTGGCAACCAGCGATGTAAACTCCACCTTCCCCCATCAGCTTTGATCTTGTGCCAGGGTCTGTGCAACCCTGCATGTTGTGCAAGTGGCCAATTGCGCTGAGGTGAACTGGGGGAATACCTCTGCACCGTCTTTGCCACATGATCCACTGAGCAAAAAATCACCACACATAAAGATATTTGCTGGCAGAGCAAATCTTTGTTCTTGTAGAAGGAGCAGAAAGGATTTGGAACACATTAAGGATGGAAACTGCAGCTCAGAGCAAAGGGAGTGTCATGGGTGAGCAGGGAAGAGCCATAAGGTTGCGTGGGATGCTTAGCACCAGCTTGTTACCTTGCAGTGTGAGGGGTGAAGAGAGTGAAGAGTTCAACAAGCTTGTTCCCTTTGTCTTTCTGCCAATACCAGCTGGGAGGTGGCCCTGAGCTTAGGAATTCAGGGTTGCTTCTTGCCTCAGGTTTCTCTCTTGAAGCATTGTTATGTGGGAAACAGCAAGTCTATCCTTCCTTGGAAAGTTGCTGCCTTTGGGGAATGCAGGCTGCGCAGGCTTCGTTCCGCCCTGCAGCCTGTGTACCAGTGTGGATACAGTTGCGTCTGAACAGCCTCTTCTGATATGGCCAGAGAGGAGTTAATGCTGCATTTTCCTGACATTTTGGCAATAATAGCACCATCCTTGTAAAATATTTACCCTTGCCATCACAGGTGTCTGGGATTTGCCGGCAGAGTACGCCTCGATTTGGAATTGCTGCCTGGACCTTGTACTGGTAATGGCATTTCTTGCCTTGGGCCAAGGAGCCAGGGCAGCTGCGTTTTCTCTGATCAGATTGCAAATGGTGCAGTCACAATCAAAGCTTTGGAAATGCCAGACAGCATTTGCAGGTTTGTCACAAACCTCTTAACGAGAGCAACTGTCTCACATTCAGGGTGTTTGTGCCAGAGCCATCGGGTCTTTATACTGCCCATGTAAAATTTGTGTTTCAGTCTGCCGTTCTGGTACGTGCACAGGCTTTGCATAAAGCCAATGCCAGAGCAGATCCTGCACGGAGGGTTTGAAGTGCTGCTATTTCACCTCTTGAAGTTCTGCACGTAGATCAAGTCTAGTGAGCAGGGTAAGAGACCTTGCTGCTTTTCCAGCTTTTTCCAGCCTGCTTCTTTGGACTGGCTGACTTCAGGGGAATTGCACCGCTGTTACAGCTAATCCTCCAGCTCAAGGCTGCCTTGGTCAGTGAACTCCAGAGCAAGCAGGGCCCTTGTACAGGATAGTCTGCGTGACAAGCACTGTGGAAGAACTCTGAGGGATTTTGTAAGCTTGTGGTGCCTTCATGTTGTTTAGAAATATGTTGGAGCATGAGGCTGGCAGAGCTTTCCCAGAACTGTCTCTTGCTGCAGGATGAGAACAGGAGTCTTGTTTTTGCCTTAACTTCTATGCTTTCTGTGTTACTCGTGTTGATTTCTATCAGGCCAGCACTCTGTATTTGATTTCTGCGTGCAGCTCTGTGTGTAGGGAGACTTGGATCAGTAGAACAAGCACTAAGTGACGAGTCAGAGGACGTCTTCTGGAAAGCTTCAGTGTGTAGCTGCTGGGATGCCTTATTTATGACCAGTGGCAGCCAGTTTCGCTAAAACGGAACAACTGTAATCATGGGCTCAGGAGCAAGCGTCTTTCTGCTATGTGTGATCTAAAGACCCCCCCACAGAGTGAAGGGTTCTGGTACAGTTTGCGATTGTGGTTGTGAGGGTAGAAACAGTCAAACTCCCTTCTGCTGAAACAACTGCTGGGGGACAAGCAATTCCTTTGTGCTGGTCGCGCAGAGGAAAAGCTTCTCCAGCCCTGTGGACCCGTGTGCGCCTCCTCTACTTGGAGAAGCAGCCAGGGTGTCCCTGGCTGCCACAGCTGGGTGCCGGTCAGGTGCGTGGACAGACAGTGCCCGTGTTGCTGCGGGGCAGGGTCTTCCCTGCATGGTGCTCTGTGAGGAACAGCTAGGTGCTCCTCTGACGCTCCCCTTCCTCTGCCAGGGGTTGACACAGTGCATTTAGTAGTGTGAGTGGCTTTGTGTGTGGTTTATAGGGTTCCTAGTCAATCCATTTAGGTAAAGAAGATTCTTTTAAGTATAGACGTTAAGAGGAGGCTGGGTTTAATCCTTAGGAATCAGTAGCGCATACCTCTGCCAGCCCCGCTGTGGATTGTGCCCTGCCTGTGTCTACAGCCCAGGCAGCTTCACAGAGGTGACTGAAGCTCCCAGCCAAAGTCATTGTTAATCCGCTACTGCAGAAGCGTGCTGTAGAAGAGCTGCTTGGAGAATGTCTAGGTGACACGTCTGGCAGACTTTCTCCTTGGCCCTATTAAGTTTGACTGAACGATTGTCCAGACAGCTAGTACTTGCCTCACCTCTGCATCTCACGTGGCTGCAGCAATGTGAGCATACGGGGCGCCTGTCCTTGTCTACCAGCTGAATCTTAACTGGATCTGATTGTTTCCAGGGTGCCATCAGTACAGCTCCTCTCTGGAGTCTGACAACTGGCACATGGCAACATCATCACAGGCCGTGCAGGATAATTGAAGGTGGCTGGTAGGCTGAAATCGGTCAGGCTTATAGTGAGATTCAGTTTTGCCATGCCTGAAAATGCTGCTTTCTGCTTTTTATGTCCTTCCGTGACTAAATACCAGGACCCTTCTGGGACTGGATACTGCCTCACTGCTTCTGTTCTCTTTGTGTTGGGGTAAGGGGAAGCGTCTGCAACTTTGTGGAGGAAGTGATGCTTTTGGCTTGTACTTTTAGATGGAGGTGAAGACGCAGCAGTCCGTCCACCTTAATCTGTGCCTCTGGAAGAGAATGTGCAGAGTGAGAGCAGCTTTTCCATCTTCCATGGGGTCTGCTGTAAGCTTGAGCTCAAATACATCCCCTGTTCTCTGCTCCCTCCAAGGTGGAGATAGCTTGGGTTTACTGAGAGATTAGCTCTAAAAGCAAAGTAGGTGGATGGTGAAAGAGGTCACGAGGAGGGCACTGATGGTGAGCTGTGATTTCCCAGCCTGAGCCTGCTCTGCTCTCCCGAGTGCAGGAGAAAGGTGGGACAAGCGGTTTCATTGCTAGGAAAGCCTCTTTCGTGTCTGTGTCGACTCCTCCAACTCCCCAGAGTGGGGGGAATCGCACTGTCAGCCTGAGAGGATGTGGTGTAAGGATGGCTCCCTGAAAGCAACTGCTGAAAACTGACTGATCGCCCACTTCGGGTGTGCTGGAGGGCATCTGTGCTTGTAAGCGTGTGGCGTCACCTAGTATGTAACCCGTCGCAGCAGTGCACAGGGGGACTGCCTTCCCTTGGGCCCCGGTCATATGTGCCATGTGGAGCGTGGAAAGCCTGTCCCTCATATTTTTCTGCGGGCTTTCTCTTCCACTGCCCTGGCTAACCCTGGCTGTAGGCTGCTGTGCTTCTGGGTGACGGCAGGTTTCCCAGAATTGAGAAATATCTGCGTTAGAGCTGGTATCAAGGGAGTTGTTCATGTGAAAGTCCTGTCTAGGAAAAGTAATCCAAAGCTGGTTCTATTTCTTTTTTTCCTGGATATCCACAGAAAATTGATTGCAAATAAATAACATGTGTTTCAGTGAGCATCATTATTCCTTAGTAGGGATAACTACACAAACTTTCCTGCAGCATGGGGAAACAACTGGAAATTCTGCAGGAAAAAGTTTCAAGTATTCAGAGGTTCAAAAGCAGACAATTTGCAAGACCATGAGCAAGAGCCCTTAGTTCGGAGAAAATTAGGGGCAGTTTGCCGTCACAACTTTGTGAGATGTCGCTGGGGTTTGTCACTTGGGCAGCTGCAGCCATGGTTAAACCTTGTAGAGGTGAGTACGCCGTGGCTGATCCTCCAGCCGGCCTCTGCAGAGGGATGTGGTGCTGCCCGTCTCTGGGGCTGGCCGGAGAAACCGGCAGTGCTGCTTCCAGCTTGGGCCCGATCGTGGCCACCAGCCAGGGCTCCAGTGCGAGCAGCTTGTGGGCCCCGCAGGCCCGCCTGGTGCTGGGGCCATGCCCTGGAGCGCTGGGCGGCAGCGGGCATCTCCAGCTTCTGCAGGCCCAGCCTGTCGGGCGCTCCTGGTTCCAGGTCACCACTGACTGCTGCCCTGCTCCTCCCCGGGCCACGGCGCGGCTGCCACACGGCGGCTAGGGGACGGTGCCCCTTTGACTCTCTTGCTGCTGCTGTTCCTGCTGGCTGAGGCCAGGGCTGAACTGCAGATTTTTGCCAGCCAACTCTGGTTTGAGCTCACTCCCGGGCATCCCACAGGTGGTGTGTTGCACTGTGCTGGAGGTGGCGATGGAAAGCCAAGTACGGGTGATAGGTGGGTTGCATCATGAGCTGATGAAAATCTGTGCTGTCAGCAGGAATAATCAGGGCTGCTTAGTGTCAATGGCTGGGCGGCTCAGGGAGATTATCAGGCCATACGGGGCAGGGGTGAGCCGGTCTGGGTGACAGTCCTTTCTGTCAGGGAGTCACACGAGCTAAGCGGTGAGGGTGAGTGTGGATGTCGGAGACGCCACTGTGTCTCCTAACTGCGCAGGCGTGAGTGAGTTTCTTTTTCGGGGCAAGGAGCCAGGGTAGGAAACTTTTCAGTTAGATTTGCTGTTGGTAGGGGATGAGCCTGGAGTCTGGGGGTTTGCCTGTGCCCAGGCGCCCTGGGAGCAGCTGCGGACACGCACCCGAGAAGGGGTGTGCGAGCGCGGTTCGGACCTCGCACCCCTGCGGGCCGTGCCAGGGGAACGCGCTCCGCTGCTGCCTGGAGCTTCCTCCGGGCCCCGGTGCTGCAGGAAACGCCATCTCCTGAAAGCGCTTACGTTCTGGCGTTAGGTGCGGGGGGGGGGGGGGCGGTGCGGGACCCCCGGTGCCCGAGGGGGTGCGGGGCCCGCGGGCAGAGCCCGGGCGCGGGCGGAGCGCCGGGGGCACCCGCTCGGCGGGGCGGGGCAGCCACCAGCCCCCATTGGCCGCTCGGGTAGCGTCGCCGGCGCTGATTGGCTGCCGCCGCGGCCGCGGGGTGTCCCGGCCGCCGGCGCCGCCGGGGCTGCACTGGCGCGCGGCGCGGGGCGGGGTCCAGCCGCCGAGCGCGCGCCGCTGGACCCCTCCGGGCCCTTGGAGTGCGGCCGGCCACGCCATGGCCGTGGACCTGGCCGTGGACCTGGCCGTGCGGCTCTGCCTGAGCCGCTCGCCCCCCGTCCGCAAGCTGCTGAGCTCCTGCGAGGAGCTGCGGGGCGGCCGGGCGCGCAAACCCCTCCGGCCCTGCCTGAGCCAGCAGCCGAGCGCAGAGCCCGAGCGGCGGGACGGCACCAGGACCTCCAAGGGCCAGAAGAAGAAGAGAGTGGTGTTTGCTGACATGAAGGGGCTCTCGCTGACAGCTGTCCGCTTCTTCTCAAAGATCGAGGAGGACCTCTGCGATTTGCAGCACGCCCTGTCTGACCTCGCCTGCTTCCGCCCTCGGCTGCGGGACTCACGCCCAGAAGCGTGCAGGTACGTGCTGGACTTCCCACAGCCCGCCGCAGACTACAGGGCTTTCCGCAGCCGCCTACACGGCAGCCACGTCTGCCTGGAAAGCTGCCTGATCCAGGACCGAGCCCTGTCAGGGACCGTGAAGGTCAGAAACATTGCGTATGAGAAGAAAGTGATGGTCCGCATCACCTTCGATGGCTGGAAGAGCTTCCGGGACATCTCCTGCCAGTACATGCATAGCACGTACGGCTCAGCTGACACAGATACCTTCTCGTTTGAGATTGCCCTGCCCAAGCCATCTGTCTCCCGCAGGGCCACAGAGTTCTGCATCTCCTTCCAGTGTGGACAGAAGACGCACTGGGACAACAACTATGGGACGAACTACAAGATCTGCCACGTGGGCATGGTCCGCCCTCCATCCCATGCCGTGAAGAGTGCCAGCGGGGCTTGGGAGCATCTTGGCACCTCCCGGGCCGCCACCCTGGTCCTGTCCCACCTGCAGACCTGGCGGCAGTCAGAGACCCCAGCTCCCTATTGGTAGGAAGGCCGCGCATGGAGAGGCGCAGGTCCCTTCCGTGTCCTGACTGTGGTGCAGGGCTCTTTGGGGAGGCATCACCCACAGAAGACGCTGCTCACAGTTTTGTTAGCTCCTCGCTGCGTCTGGCCTGCTGCTTCACAGGTAGCTGCAGGCTCTGCAGACCGCTGGCTCCTGCCGCGGGGCTGGCAGCTGCTGCTCGGTGTAACTCCTGCCCGGTTCTGGAGGCAACGCTGTCGCGAGGGTAGGGGAGCAACAAAGGAACGGCTGCAGGCTGTGGACTGCGTCCGTCTGTCAGCCGCTGCCGGCGGGAGCCCACGCGTGTGGGCTGCGGGGGTCCTGCTGCTGCCCAAGTGCCTTGTGCGGTGCCACCGGGGAGGGGGCATGCGGTGCTGGGGCCTCAGCACCGCTCCCGGGCTGCGGCAGCAGTGCGACAGCAGCCGCCCCGCCGGCCTCCTGCTGCGGACGCACACTGGGGCTGCGGGGCCACGGGCCGGCCGAGCGTTGCGGGGCTGCCGCCGGTCGCTGCTGCTGTAACGGGGAGTTAATAAAGTGACGGCGCTTCACGAGTGCTGCCTGTGCGTGCCTGTCCCTGTCCCCCTTGTCCCTGTCCCTCTGCCTCTCCCTGTGCCCCTGCCCGTGCCTCCCCCTCTCCCTCTGCCCCCTCTCCCTCTGTCCCTCTTGTCCCCCTCTCACTGTGTCCCCCTCTCCCCGTGCCGCTGCCTGTCTCTCTCCCTCTGTCCCCCTCTCCCTCTGTCCCCCTTGTCCCCCCTCCCCGTCCCCCTCTCCCCGTCCCCCTCTCCCCGAGCCGCTGCCCCGGGACGGGCGCCCTCTGTCGGGCGGCCCGAGGCAGCGGTGGGCTCCTGCGGGCGCGGCCCCGCGGGCGACGCGCTGACGTCAGCGCACGCGGGGCGGGGGCGCGCACGGCACGTGGCTGGGGCGGAGCCGGGGCCCGGCGGCGGTGGCGGCAGGTGAGTGTGTGACCGGCCCGGCCCGGCCCGGCCCGGCCCGGCGCCCCCCCCGCCCCCCCCCCCCCCACCCCAGCTAACCCGCCTCCCCGCGCGGGTCCCGGGCCGCTGCTCCCGCCGGGGCCCAGGTGGCCGGGCAGGGCTCGGCCCGGCCGCGGACCGTTAGCCGGGCGCCCGCCTCGGGGAGCGCGGCCCCCCCTCCTCCCCCCCGCGCCGGGCGTGGCGGACCTGCGGCCACCGCCGCCAGCCCCGGGGCGGAGGAGCGGAGCCCCTGGCGCTGCCCGGCGCGGCGCCGGCCGGAGCTCCGCCCGCGCTCCCCGCGCGGACGCCGCGGCCGAAGGTCGCCGGGCCGAGCCCCGGCCCTGCCGCCATTCGCCGCGCGCGTGGGCCGTCCCCCGGCGCACGAGGCCGCTGGGCCCACCCCCCGCCCGGGGCGTCGGCGGCATCGGGCCGGCGCGAGCCGCGGGCAGCGGGCGGGGCGGCGCGGCGCGCGCTGGCCCGGGGCCCCTCACGGCGGCTGCTGGCCGCGCGTGCTGCCTGTCGCGAGGCCTGCCCGCGACCGCGCGACGGCGGAGGGTGCGGTGCCAGGGCCGCCCCTTCGTGCTGCCGGGGCCCGTCCCGCTCCCGCCGCTCTGCCTGCGCCGGCGGCAGCTCCCGGGACTGGGCGCGCGCGGACTGCGTGGCCCCCGCAGCGCCGGTGGGAGCCCGGGCCCCGCTGGTCAGCGGCGCTGAGCCGGGGAGCGAGGGGCTCCCGCCGGCCTCTCCTCGGTGCCGGTGACCTCCCGTCCTCGGGCTGACAGTCCGCGGGCGGTGACGGCGCTGTCCGGGGGGAAGCCTCCCCAGCAACCTCGGCTCCCTTCGCCGGCCCCAGCCGGTGCTGCGGAGGCCGTCCTCCCCCGGCAGGCTGCCAGGACTGCGGTTCGACCTTTGACTGGTCCCCGTGCTCCAGCGAGTTCCTCTGTGGCTCGTCATCAGCAGTAATTCTCCCCTTGGGCGAGCGTCCTGCCCCGCCGAGCTGCCCGGTGTGACTGCGGGGCGAGATGTGTGCAGGCAGAGGAAGTGATTCCTCCCCAGGAACGCGGGCACCGGGCTGGCTCAGTGCTCTCGGATGCCTCTGAAATGAGAGAGGCTACAAGGTCTTTGTCATGAGGAGGGTTTTTCTGTCACTCCATTGGCTCCTTTCCTGTACTTGGGATGTGATTGCAGCATCCCGTGCTCTAGGCGTGGTTCTTGACAAGTCTGCTCAGTTGGAGGTGTGAATGGTATGAAAATACAGGATGAGTGGCAGCAGGGCTGATAAGTCTGTGACAGCGCCAGGCTGTAGCTGGAGTGCCAGCCTGGGTCTGCTGTGTCTCGGGAGCTGCTCTGAGCGATGTGACCTCAGCCCAGGCACTGCCTTCCAGGTTTCAGAGCCCACTGTCCCTGGCCTCCTGCCACCCTCGCCGAGCTGACATCTCTCTGAGCTGCATGGCTTGCCTGACTTCGGTTTCTCTTCCTTCCACTAGTGCTGGTGGCATGCGAGTGCCTCGTCTGCCAGCAAGCCAACTCGCTGTTTGAAGAGCTTTCCAGGGACACCGGCTTCATTCGTCTCTGTAACGACCCTTCAGCGTGAGTGGATGCCAGGGATCTCCAGAATTAAATTTGTTCCAGGCGTCATGCAAAGGTCTGCACCAGTGCCTGTGTCCTCACGGAAAGAACAGTCATAGCTCCGCATACAGTAGGCTCCTGCAAGTGCCAGCTCCCTCGATCTCCTCCAATGCAGGCTCAGGGATGGACTCCACCTTGTCCCCGTGAAGAGCCCTTGCATGCTCTCAGCAGCCAGAAGGGGATTCTGCTGCCAGCTTCTTCACAAGCTGCCCCACAGCAGGACTTGCTCAGCAGCGCCTTGGGAGGATATCCATTCACGCGGCTGTGTCACTGCGGTGCCCGCTGCGCACCCATGGAAGAACCCATGTGTGTGTTCTGTCGTCTTTGAGCTCCTCAGCCCACACTGTCTGAACTCACCTGGGCTCCTGGCAGACTGTTTGCTTGTTTTCCCAACTGCTCTCCCTGATCCTGTTGCGTTCCCTCTCTCGCAGAGCCCAAAAAGGTTGTGAACTTTGGAATGGGGTCTGTGAGCAGGCTGTGGACTCAGTGCGTGCGTGGGACTGTTGCTGAATAACAGGAGGACTGGTTAATCGCTACGGGCAGCCTTTCTGTCTGGCTGCAGGGCGCCAGCCTTGCCTGAGCCCTGCACCATGTTCCTCCTGCTCCCCTTTGACAGCCTGGTTGTTAATCTCTTGGGAATTTCCATAACTGTCCTCTTCACTCTGCTTCTGGTTTTCATCATTGTGCCAGCAATTTTTGGAGTCTCTTTTGGCATCCGCAAGGTTTACATGAAAACATTATTAAAGATTTTTCAGGTAAGTCACGTTTTCAGGATTTCCTGCATGTTTACAGGGGTCGTATCAAGCGTGGTCGTGCTAGGAAGAGGCTTCTGCTCCTCAGCAGAGCACTGCAGCTGACTCGGGTGGGAGGTTGGTTTGCTGGTGACATGTGCTGGTGCCACATGACCCATTTGGGTCATCTCAGCCTAATGCAGTTTACTAGACCTCTGTTCAGGGGTTGTTTTTGCCCTGTGATTAATCCAGTAGGTCTTCAAGTAAAGTAGTAGGATAGTGTGGCCCGTGGGTATGCAGTAGTACAGTAGGATCTGTCGACATGCTGAGAGAGGGTGTGTGCTCGGATGGGTTAATGTCCCAGGCAAGGCAGAGTGCTGTTACAGTTCGATGTGGAAAGAAGCCAAAAGGGGTGTAGGGTGTGGTGGGGAGGGACAAGACTGCAGTCAGCTGGCTGCTCTTCCCCAGCGCACGTTTGGATGAAGCAAAAGTGGGGGTAAGGCAAGCCCCGAGTGGTCTGTGGCCAGAACCCTCAGCACCCCTCGTCCCGGAGTGCCGCCTGCGTATCTGCTGAGCCCAGCAGCCATGGCTGGGCCTGCAGCCTCCGAGGATGGTCAGCAGCCCTTGCTGACCCTCTTGGCAGAGGGAGGCCAAGTGGAATTTTCCAACCTGGGGTCATGCGGTTCCCTTGCCTGCCTTTGGCAGACTAATTTTGTGGGCTTTCTCACAGCCAACACCTCTTCTTGGAGCAAGTCCCTGGTAAGAGCAGAATTTTTGCCAAACTCATAGAAGATAAAGCCTACACCACCCTACACTGGCAGCCCAAGGAAAAGGGGCCCTGTGCTTGATAGGGAGGTTTTAGGCTCTGAAACATGGAGTTCAAGCTGCTGAAGGGACAGCAACTGCCGTTAGAAGAGGACTGGTCTTCCCCAGGAGTACCTCTGTACTGGCTGGCTTGGGAAGGCAGCCCTGGAGCTTGCAGCGTTCAGCTCTTTCAGCTCTTGAGTCCTCCCAAAAGCCTCGGGCGGGAGTGGGAAGACCCTGGGGTTTGTGCGCTGCTTTGTTAACACAGATGTCTGAAGACCTGACTTCAAATTTAGTGACTGAACAGGGGGAAAAAAATTAAGAAAAAGTTTGGTTTGTCTGAAATCGACCTTTTCACCTTGGTGGTTTTTGTTTTTTCTTTCTTTGATTCGGGAACGTTTAATGTCAACACCTATTTTGGCGTTTAATTTTGAAACTATTTTTCTGAAAGGACTTTGAAGTCTGTCTCACCTATTATCACAGAATCTTTGTGGTGGGAGAGAGGACCAGTCTGGCAGATTTGGTGGAAAATTTACTCACTAGGTCTGGTCATCAGAATTGCGTTTCTGGGGAGCGTTATTCACCCCAAAGATTTTCCCAGCTCTGGAGGGCAGTGTTGTGAACCTAGCCCAGACAGGCAGCACTCACGTCAGGCAGCTTGCTGGACAGAGCCAGAGCTGCGGGGCTGGGATGGGAGCTGCATATCTCTGATGAGGGGGGAGACCTGCCTGGTGCTTCCCGGGTGGGAGTCTGGGATTTCTGCTGCCGCAGTCAGGACAGTGACGTGTGCTGGGCTTGCGAGGAGCACCTTCTCCATGGGCTGCCCAGCTCCTGCTGGTTGGAGCTCCTCGCCCAACTTCTCCTGGGATGGCAGTGTCTGGACAATCTTCTACAGTCCTGCAGTTCCTCCTGCTGGCAGAGGAGGCTGCTGGATGAACCGGACACTCTGTATGCAGTTAGCATGCCCACATTGCTGCCTCCTGATCTGATGCTGGGATGGGCTGGGACTGGGATGCCAGGAGTTCCCAGCGGCTTCCCGTTCTTCACAGATCCCTGATGGAGCAGCTAGCCTGGAGCAATAAGCATACTGTACACAGGTCCTCCTTTAGCAGGGTGTTCACCCAGGCCTGTGTAATGCAGTAGAGTGTGAGCCTGAGAGGGTTACTTGGAGCAGGCAGGAAGACTGGCCAGAAATCCAGCCTGCAGTTTTTGCTTTGAGAATTAGCTGGGAGAGCTTTCTGTGGATAACAGGTAGTCTGGGCACAGGATTTGGCAGCCAGCTGCTGGAGAGCTGTCTGAGGGTGGTTGCTGCTGCTGGTTTGGAGTGACTGGTGAGCTGTGAACAGCAGCAGCTGTTAGCTGAATCAGGGAAAGAAGGATCCCATCCTGATATCAGCCTGGTGTTTTTAGCAGCAGCAGCCTGAAAACACAGTCTCTGCTTTGAGCTTGGAAGAAATGACGGTTGAAAACTAAGCACTGGTTCCATGCTGGGCTTCCTGCGCTGTGATGCGGACCACCCCAGCAGAGGCACGGTCCACCCAGTTGTGCCGTGGCAGACCAGGGGCCGCAGAGCCCATGGGACACAGAGGCTGCAGAGAAGCTTGCTGTGCCATCTCACCACTGAGCACCCTTTTTCCCTCTGGCACTCCGTGCTTCCTGCTGGGGCTCTGCTGTGCACATCATGGCTGTCCTGTGCCAGTGCTAGTCACCTCCCTGTCAGTCCTCTCGTCCCACTGCAGACAGATCTCTGCGGTAAAAGTGTTCCTCCCAGGCCAGTCTCTGCTTCCACCTCGGTTCATTTGTGTTCATCACTCACTCTTTCAGTTCTGTACGGAAGCTTCCTGCTTTAGCCCCGTCTTCTCCCCTTAACCATGGTCTTTCCTGGAAGTCGACTGTAAAACATGGGTAGTACGAAGCAGAGCTACAGACCTTGCGAATGTTGCTTGTCATGTGTGTCTCTTGCAGTGGGCAACACTGAGAATAGAGCGTGGGGCCAAGGAGAAGAACCATCCATTATACAAGCCCTATGTCAATGGTAAGATCCTGCTGTGCATGGGTGCATACAAAGTTCAAAGTTCTTTACGGGAGATGGGGTAAATGTGCTCTCTGAGCAGCCGAGGTACGCTGGGAAGCCTTTTCTGTGTAGGTCAATTGGAGGGAGATACTGAGAGGTCCATTTGCGAGGAAGGGGAGGGAAGCTCCCAGGGAGTGCTTCGTTTCTATATGGTTGGGAGGACTGGTTTGTGCCCATCCGGACTGGAGAAAGGAAGGGGGCCCTGTGGAGGACAGGTGAGTAAGGGCCTTGATTCTGAGCTCTCTGAGTGGGCAAGTCGCACTTTGCTCAGAGCTGCCTGCTGCGTGTTGCAGGTATCATTGCAAAGGAGCCAACATCACTGGAAGAGGAGATCAAGGAGATCCGCCGGAGTGGCAGTGGCAAAGCCCTGGACACCCCTGAGTTTGAGCTCTCAGATATCTTCTATTTCTGCCGCAAAGGCATTGAGACCATCATGGACGATGAAGTGACCAAGAGGTTCTCAGCTGAAGAGCTGGAGTCCTGGAACCTGCTCAGCAGGACCAACTACAACTTCCAGTACATCAGCCTGCGCCTCACTGTACTCTGGGGACTGGGTGTGCTCATCCGCTACTGCTTCCTCCTGCCCCTCCGGTGAGTGCTGCTGCGGGAACCCGCCTGCTGGGACGGTGCGGGTGGCCCGTTCCCACTGCCGCAAGTGCAGACCCTGCTCAGGATGATCTGGAGGGACAGGCTGCGTGATGAGTAGGGCCTGTGGCCTGGCTTTGCTAGCATGTAGCTTCCCTCTTTCTGCAGGATAGCCCTGGCGTTTACTGGCATCAGCTTGTTGGTGACTGGTACTACAGTGGTGGGGTATTTGCCAAATGGAAGGTGAGTTTGTTTTTGAGGGAGGAGGGCATGGGGAGCCCCCAGTGCAGTTTGAGACCTGGTAATCCTGGAGTTTTCCTGCGAGGCCTGTCTGTTCTGCCTACTGCTGACACGGCAGGCGGTCCTGGCATCTGTAGCCTCTCAGGAACAGACACCCTGTAATTTTAAACAAAGGGCCTAGATGTGAGCACTAAGCCCGTGGCAGAACGCTCAGGCCTGGGCTCTGACAGGAGTAAGAACAGAAAAGAGCAAAGGCCAAAGTTTGTCTGTGACGAGTAAGAATCAGTTGTCATAAGCTGACGGCAAAACCCAGGACAAGGTGTGTTTCTGTGGGAGAGATGTGAAGTCTCGGTTGGACCTCGTGGCATGGGGCAGCTGGGCTGAGTGGCACCGTTACAGGGGAGACTGTAGAACTGGGAGGTAGTGATTCTCTCTCCTGGGCTGCAGGTGTAAGGAGTTCCTGAGCAAGCATGTCCACCTGATGTGTTACCGGATCTGTGTGCGTGCTCTCACAGCCATCATCACCTACCACGACCGGTAAGGAGGCACTGTCTGCGTCAGGGTGTCCGTTCCCACGGGCTGCTCCATGCCGTGCCTCGTGCAGGCCTCACGCTTCGTTCCTCTGTCCTCATCTGTGCCTTTGTTTTGCATTTAGAGAAAACAGACCCCGAAATGGAGGCATCTGCGTGGCAAATCACACGTCTCCTATTGATGTGATCATCTTGGCCAGTGATGGCTACTACGCGATGGTAAGGTCTGCACTCCGGTTCCCAGGGCCTGGCCACATGCGTGGTGGGAGCAGCAAGCACATTCATGGAATGGTTTGGGTTGGAAGAGACCTTTAAAGGCCATCTAGTCCAATCCACCTGCCGTGAGCAGGGACATCTACCACTGGACAGGTTGCGCAGAGCCCCATCCAACCTGGCCTTGAATGTTTCCAGGGATGGGGCATCTCCCATCTCTCTGGGCAACCTGTGCTAGGGTTTCACCACCCTCACTGTAAAAAATTTCTTCCTTATATCCAGTCTAAAACTCCCCTCTTTTAGTTTAAAGCCGTTACCCCTTGTCCTATCGCAATAGGCCCTGCTAAAAAGTTTGTCGCCATCTTCCTTATAGGCCCCTTTTAGGTACCGAAAGGCCACAGTAAGGTCTCCACGGGGCCTTCTCTTCCCCAGGCTGAACAAAATTGCATGGGACAAGGAGTGGGCAGCAAGAGGCTTTTGAGCATGCAGAACTACTTTTCCCTGCATGACACCACAGAGCACTCTCGGACGCTGTGCACAGATACTCTCTGGTGCATGGCTTTCCAGCCAGCTTGGCCTGGGACTCAGAGCACCAGGGTCTCTGGGCACTGCTTTGCAAGTAGAGCTCTGGGCTTTGCTATCCATGGCAGAGCAAAGCGCTTCCCTGGCTGGACCTCCTGCAGTGTGGAAAGCTCTTGGGCCTTGCTACATCTGTCCTTCCAGTCAGACCCGGGACTTTTCCTCTCAGCCTTTCCAGGGCAGGGGTAGAAAGATGAACCTCAGCTTGGCAGCGAAGCTAGGAGCGGCCTTGGCCTCCACGTGTCCCCAGGTCTTGTAACTTGTGTCTTCTTGCCCTGTTCAGGTGGGTCAGATCCACGGAGGACTCATGGGTGTGATACAGAGAGCCATGGTGAAAGCTTGCCCCCACGTGTGGTTTGAACGCTCTGAGGTCAAAGATCGTCACCTCGTTGCCAAAAGGTGTGACAGTTGCTGGCTGCAGGCTGCAGGGGAGGGCCGGAGGCTGGGAGAGGGCAGGGGCTGCTCAGTTCCCATGGGTGAGGATGCTGCCTTGCCTCGTGGGTGCTGGGAGACTGTGCCAGTGTTGCTGGCACCCAGATGGTCCCCAGTGACTGCGGAATAAGGACTGTATGCTGTGAGGGTTGCCAGCGGTAGTTCCTGTGCCCTGTGCTGATTGGTGACACTCTTCCTTTTAGGCTCACAGAGCATGTCCAGGACAAGAGCAAACTGCCCATCCTTATCTTTCCAGAAGGTGAGTTGCGGAGCAAGGCCAGACAAGCACCTGATGGAGAGGGCACATTGGGACAGCACCGCATCTCTGTTCCTTCCCTTCTTATGCAGCCAAGGGCCTTGAGACCCTTCACTGAGACAAAGGGGACATTGCATCTTTAGAGCTGACTGCACCCAGAATGTGGAAGTCAGCTATGTCCCAGTGCCACACCCTGTGCACACAGAGAACAGGGTTTGGAGTGAGGGTAAGGGGGCGGTTGCTGGGTGCCTGTGGCCTAGCCATTAGGTGCATAGCTTAGACTTCTGAGCTGGCTTTGCTACGGGAACTTGAGAAGATTGTGCTTGCATCTTGCAGGAACCTGCATCAACAACACATCTGTGATGATGTTCAAAAAGGGGAGCTTTGAAATTGGAGCCACAGTTTATCCTGTAGCCATCAAGGTATGAGAAGGCAGCCACTCTTACAGCACAAGTAGCTCTCTGCGTGAGAACTGTCTTGGCAGCCCAGTCTTGGCACTGCTGGGTCAACAGCCTGGTCTGAGGGCGTGGAGAAGCTGAGATCACTCTGTAGTGCTCTGGGAGGGCTGGCCTGTAGCTGGGCTTGGGGTGGAACTTGGAGCCTTGGGGAGGATGCAGCCACTGCCTGACTTCCATGAGCTCTTCTGCCTCTGTAGTATGACCCACAGTTTGGAGATGCCTTTTGGAACAGCAGCAAGTACGGCATGGTAACCTACCTCCTTAGGATGATGACCAGCTGGGCCATTGTCTGCAGTGTCTGGTACTTGCCCCCAATGACCAGGCAGGTAAGTAAGGTGAATGTGGCCTATCTGATCTGCTGCCTGGTTGGCCCTTTGCTCCTGCTGAACAGTGTCATTTTGCCGCAGCCCGAAGAGGACGCTGTCCAGTTTGCCAATCGAGTGAAGTCAGCCATTGCCAGGCAGGGGGGCCTTGTGGATCTGCTCTGGTGAGTCCAGGCAGGCTGCTGTCTTCCTGGTGCCAGGGTTCCTGGGTCCTGGTGTGTGCTTGTGGGCTGTAGAGCTAAGTTTGTGTCGTGTTGGGCAGAGTAGGCCTATGGAGAAGTGGAGATACGTCTTGCCTGTGACCTCCAAAACTGGTCTTCTGTAGCAGGGACCAAAGTCTTTGCTTCTCCTGTGTGTTTTGGGCACCAGGGCTTCATTCTGTGATTCCAGCTTGCGCTGAGATGCCCTGGTTCTGACTTGATGCTGCTCAGCAAAGTGGGTTGAGCTTGGGAACTCTGTTTTTCAGGCACTGAGATCTTCAGAGCCTGGGAGGGAGAGGGTCTCTACGGGCAGTCTGCTGTAGTGGTATCAGAGCAGCTCACGCTTCTGACAGAGCTGTCCTGTTGAGCACAGTGCAGGGTCATGGGTGCAGCTCCTGGCAGAGCAAGGGGTGAAAGTAACTCCCCTTGGGGGCAGTTGGTCTGCACTGTGCCCTGGCAACATCAGGTTCAGGTGTAGCTGTCTGGCTGTTGCAGGAGCTCTGACCTGCTCCGAGCAGCCTCAGATGAGGTTTCAGACAGTGCACGCCTGCAGCTTCTCTGATGATACGACTCTCTCCCTAGGGATGGAGGACTGAAGAGGGAGAAGGTGAAAGATACATTCAAGGAGGAGCAACAGAAACTCTACAGCAAAATGATTGTAGGCAACCATGAAGACCGGAGCCGCTCTTGAGCCCTTGCCTCCGGCACTGTTACTGGGCCCAGCCGGAGCCCTCTGCCTCCAGCACGAGCCAGGGCTTGTCTGAAGCAGCTCCGAATCTTTGGACTTTGGCTACTCCAGAGCTTCTTGGACTTGCTCCTTCATGCTCTGGCTGTTCTTTCCCGGAGGCACTATGACTGCCTAGAGTCTTCAGGCCCCAGGCCGCTCTGGGCAAAGATGCCTTCGTGTTACTGTTACAGTGAAGCCCCTTGCAGGGGCAATATTAAATGAAACACTTACGGTGTCGTATGCTTCCATATGGTGTTTACAGGCCCTGGGGGAGGACTGGTGCGCTGATGTGCATGTGTGTGAGTCACAAGTCTCCCACGGCACAGAAACTGGTGAGCTGCACTGAAATTAGCTGCCTTGACAGCCAAGGGCGTCTTCATGAGCCTGTGCCTCTCACGTCTGCAGCATTAACCCCTTACGAGCAGTACATGGTCTCTCAGGCCATTTCCAGCTTTACTTCCAGAAGGAGAATCCTTTCGCCACCCTCCTGTGCTAGCCTGACCCAGACCATTGCTTCTCCAGCCTCTGAGTAACAGCCTCTTTGCTGGGGTTCCTCAGGTGGTGAGGACCATCCTCCCTGGAAGCCTCCCTCTGTCCCCTGGAACTGTGAGCTGCCAGCAGCGGTCACTGGTGTGGCAGGCAGGGCTCTGCAGGAATCCGTGCATGCTGTGGTGGTAACCCAGCGTGGGTAGGAGAGCGAGACTCCGTGGCTGGGGCCAGAGATCCCCCTTCAAATGTCTCCTGAGGGAAACGGTGGGATCTGCTCTTGTTATGCACCGACGTGCACATACGTAATCTTGACCTGTTGCAAGGAAGCTGAAGTCTTAGGCTGGGGGTCGTACCCCTTTCCCTTTCAGCTCTGCACAACTCAACTAAACTGTTCCCAGTACAATGCCTGAGAGGGGACAGACAGCCTTACAGGGACATGAAGCCACACTAATAGCATACGATCTGTTCATGTACAGTTATGGGAAATATTTCTGTACTGAATTGATTTACCTTTGCTTCTTGTAGTGCTCAAAATATGATCCTTTATAAATATACAGACATGTTACCTACACAAAGATTGCATTCAATTATCAGTATTATCTGTTACACGTGATCACCATTAACATCCAGTCTCACCAAGAGAAATCAGGCTGTTCTCGTTTGGTGATGGAGATGTCCTTATTGACCCCAGACTTTTCACTGTTATCCCAATTTCTTATTCTCCTCTTCCACCCGACTTCAGCTGTGGCAATTGATCTAGGGG
Organism: Opisthocomus hoazin; assembly: GCF_030867145.1. Lineage (NCBI taxonomy): Eukaryota > Metazoa > Chordata > Aves > Opisthocomiformes > Opisthocomidae > Opisthocomus > Opisthocomus hoazin. The sequence goes on from NC_134441.1 coordinate 9,288,279, forward strand.
GAGAAAAATAAGAAGCAAAGCCTGGTATCTTTTCCTTTCCAGCTAAGATAACAAAACAAAAGCAGCTGAAGCCAAGTAGGAGGCAGTGAACACCGACCTGCAGGGTTGAAGTGTATTGCTTACACTCCTGTGCTCCAAGAGAAGACAAAACAACTCCTCTTTACTAAGATATCTCAAGCTACCCAGGCTAGGACCTCTCATTCATTAGGAGTTTGTTATGGCATTAAGGGTCTTTTCACCAGCATTTTGGTTTACTTGTTTTACCCAACTTACTAGGTACAGCTCCTAACACTCGTTCACCAGTCCTCCATCCATGTCTGTTAACTGATGGGGCAGTTGCTTTGCGACTTTTCTAACAAAAAAAAAAAAAAAGAAAAGCACAGTGCACCTCTTACCTCCTTGGCAATTATTTACACAGCGTGTTTGACCATTGTCTTTCGCTTACATCAGAAATGCTGGGTATAGCAAATGGGTTATGGGAGTTCACCTGCAGCGTGGTTAAGCATCAGCTGCCAAGCAGGTGTGTGTGTGTCACCCTATAGTACTTGCCTATACGGTTTGGTCACAACATTTTACGAGTTGTATGTGCTCCAGTTCTTGCCTGCGTCATCTTGCCCGATAAGCTACTGCTGACCACCACGGGAGCCTCTGGCCGGACGTAATGGCCTGATCTGGCCCCAGTTTTGCCTGACTGAGCTTTGCTGCTCTGGCCCCAAGGCTTGCACAGTTTTTTCCTTGCTCAGAGGGCCATTTGGACAAATCACCGGTGCCATGCTGTGGTCCCAATGAGCCGTGGGATGCCCAGGCAGTGCCGCGCTCTCTGGGTCCCATGGGTGACCATGGCCTCCCCAGCTCCATGGGCCCTCCAACCGCCCCACCATGCTCAGGGACCAGTCCCGACAGCCCTGCTGCTGCTGGGCTGCTCCGCAGCAGGCAGGGAGCTGGCTGGACAGGTTAGGAGGCATACATCCATCTTCCCTTCGCTCCCCCTCCCCATGCCCCCAGTCAATATGTCCCTCTCCGATGGGAAAGTTAATAAATTTAGCTCTAGATTAAAAGTATCGATCATTTCATTTGTAAGCGATAAATAACTGGGGGGAGCGCTGGGCGGCCCATGGAGTAGGGGCTGCTGGCTCCGGCTGCAGCAGCCATGCAGCCCGCTGGGGCCAGGGGCCTTCATATGCATTCTGCCCGGATGCTGGCATTGATTTGCTATTAGTCTCCACGCACCACCCAGTAGCACATCATTCCCGGAGCTGCTATTAATGGCCTTTTGATAAATAATCACTTGTAAGTCAATAAATTTTTATTAAACAGTGTGGCGCTTTGATTTATGAAAATCTGACGGGGTTTGTCTGGGAGAAAAGGGATGCAGAATTGAAGCGGAGCTGCTATCCATCTGCCTGCCAGGCCGCCCTGCCTGCGCTCGCACCCACACACCCCCGGCACAGATGGCCCCAAGCGCTGCCACATGCTCAGCAGGACCCCTGCGCCCTGCCCTGGGCTGCCCAGCCCCAGCCCCAGCCCCAGTCGGCTCTGGGGAGGGCAGAGCTGGTGCTGGCCGCTGGCTGGGCTGTCGAGACCCCGGCGCTGGCAGGGGGCTGCTCTGCCGCAGCGAGCTGCAGCAGCGAGTGGGAAGCTGGAGCGGCCGCAGGCAGAGGGGCAGGAGAGGAGGGTGGTCCCGGCCCACCGCCCTGAGCCCTGCGTGGAGCAGCACGGCTCGGGGCACCCGTCCGGCTGTGGGGATGCGCAGGGCAGCCAGGCTGCGGCTGCCATTTGTCACTCTCCCCAGCTACAGCAGGCCCTTTGCCACCTGCTTTATTTGTCTCCCAGCCCTGACGTGGCATCAGACAGGTGTTAAACTACTTAATCACTTTAAAATTGTTTTAATTTTCTGTTTTGTATTGATCTCCACAGCACCAATTAATCAGCTCACTGGACCAGGCAGTTAGTACATTAAAAATTGTCAGCCACGCCGGGCAGCTTAGAAAATGTCAAAAAAATATCCCACCAGCAGCCACACACCTCTTGGTGCGTGCAGAGCCAGCTCATGCCGCACCAGCTCTGTCACCGAGGGTGACGTGGCTCTCCCAGTCCAGCCACCCGGCCGGGGCCTGTGGGCAGCTGCTCGGTCCCAGCCCTGACCACCGCGCTGGTGGGACCTGACCCCCCCCCCCCCCATCCCTGCCAAGGGCCCACCAGCTCTGGGCTGTCCCCGGAGGCAGCAGAGGGGCTGCGGGGACGAGGGGGATGCGTGGGGAGCCCCACACTCGCTGTGGGGCTGGACAGGGACCGCTGCGGGGAGAGCCACCTTCCCTAAGCCCTGGTAAAGTGCCGCGGAGCAACCGGCGCCCCTTGCAAAGTCCCCCCAGCCCAGCACATGGCGGAAAGTGTCAGACTGGAGAGGACGTGGAGCCAAATGTGGGCCTTGGGGCCCGAGCAGACGGGACGCATGGTGACAGTCTGCAGCCCCACGGCTGGTGCTCAGGGCTGCTGCAAAGCCCCAGAGCTTCGGCCACCCCCAGGGTGCAGGGGGGCAGCTTGGGTTGCAGCCCCCAGCACCTCCTTCATGCCTGTGCCATGCTTCTAATCAGTATACGCTGGGCCGGCAGCACCTTATCTCCTATCGATTTCCTCCCAGGACACGGCTGGTCTGTTTGCTCAGGCCTGGCTGGCACTTAGCTGGCACTCAGCCAGACAACTGCTGAGCCTGCCAGGCCCCAGCAGCATGCCCGTGCCAGCACGAGGCATCCTGAGCAGCTGGGAGAGACGGCCCTGCGCAGCACCCTGGGCACACAGGGGCTGAGCTATGGGGAGCCAGAGCAGGGGGTGCCGACCCACGTGCCCACACATGTGTGCACACAGCCCCCGCCGCACCAGGGTGCAGCACCGTGGGGAAGGGGGCCCAGGTTGGCAGCAAACACACCAGGGCTATTGACACCACATCAATCCTGCAGCCCCGACAGGTGAATGGGCTCTCACTCACACCATTAAGATAAACGATATTTATTTGCTACTAATAGGTTCCAACAAGAGGCCCCAACAAGTGACTTTTGAACCAGCACCGCTGCTGGTACACACCCGAAGTGGGGAAAACCCTGGGAAATGTCCCCAAGGCTGCCCTGCTCCTGCGGGCTCCTCCTGCCCCGCACACAGCACTGCAGCCATGGTCCCTTCCCTTGCCTGGCAAGCAGACCCTGCCCCATATGGGCTATTCCAGCCCCTTCTCTGGCCCAGCCTCACAAGGCCACCCTTGACCGCACACCCGCGAAGCAAGCGCTGGGACTTGGCTGGGGCTGGGATCTTTATTTCATCAATGCCGACAGCACAGCCGTGCCTGATGCTGCCCACACATGCTGCTCCCAGCCCCACGAGCCATGATCCCTGGACAGGAGCCACCAGGAGTGGGGCAGCAGCCACCCCATCCCCACAGCTGGGCGCCTGCTGGGGGTCACCTAGGTGCCCTGTGGCCCAGAGGGGTGGGCTGTGCTGGCGCTCAGCCGCTGTGCGTGCCCAAGCCCAGCACTGAGAAGGCCGCACGGTGCTTCCTCAGCAGCAGCCGGATCTTCTCATCATCCGAGTCGGGGTCCAGGGGCTTGTTGTACTCGTCGTCCTCTGTTTCAGAAGCCGCCCGCTCTCCACCAGAGCCCCCTGACCGCTGCGAGGATGAGGAGGGCTCCAGGGCACTCTTCTTCCTCCATTTGGTCCGTCGGTTCTGGAACCAGACCTGCTGCCCCAGGGGCCTGGCTCGGTTAGCAGCCACTACGCCATGCACCCCATGCCACATGAGGACCCACACTCACCTTCACCTGGGACTCAGTCATGCCAAGTGAATAGGCCAGCCGTGCTCTCTCTGGACCTGCCAGGTACTTGGTCTGCTCAAAAGTCTTCTCCAGAGCGAAGATCTGGTGTCCCGTGAAGGTTGGGCGCGTGTGCTTCTTCTTGTGGATGCTGTCAGCCAGGTGAGCAGGGGCTGTGGGAGAGGAGGAGGGAGGCGGGTGAGCTCCTGGGCACTCTGCAGTGCATGGCCCTGGGCAGCTGTCCTCGTCCTGAACACCCACCAGCCCTCAACACCCACAGAGTCACTCCATGCTGGCTCCCCGGCAGATTACAACCATATTCTGATGTCAAGGTTTCAGCCCCCATCCCAGGAGGGCTGAGCTGCCCTCTGTACGGGCCCCACAGAGCCAGAGCCGGGCTATGCACCTCCTGCTCAGGGACAGTGCTAATTTGTTGTGGTGAGTGGGGAAGGGTCATTAGCAGCAGTGCATGACCCCAGAGCCACGCAGCACCAGGAGCACCATGCCGCCATGCCCCACAGCTTGCAGGATGCCTGACGGCAAGGCAGGCAGAGCTGGTTAGCTCACAGCTGTGTCAGGAGCAGACGGCCGAGCTGTCCAACCCGTTTGCTCCAAGCCCTGTCTGCTCCAGGAACATCACATGGAGAGGGGGAAAGGGTTCTGCGGCTGCAGGTGCTGAACCCCTGCACCCAGCCCCTGGCCCAGAGCCTACTGGGGCTCCCCATGGGACAGCGGGAGCACCCATCCTGCCCACTCTCTGGCACGGCAGCAACGTGCTCTGCAATCCGCCTGCCAGCTCTCCACCAGGTAGGCAGTGCTGCCAGCCCAGGGCCAGCCATCCTGCCCGGCTCTGCCCCGAGCCGGGCCAGACACTGACCCCAGTGAGGCTGCCGGAGGGACGGGGGATATCCGGGACGGCAGGCTCTGCCTGTCCTTGGCAGCTGTGGGTTGCCTGGGGGCTAATCAGAGAGTTAATCTCTGCCATTGGAGCTGCCCCTGCTCTTGAGCGGAAGCCTCTGCAGCAGGTTGAGGTCCAGCAGCTCTGGTGCCGAGGCCATTCCGACCATCCTGGGGCAGGGTGACCAGCCATGCCTCATGCAGGGCAATGGAGGAGACATGGCCTGGGCAGCTGCCCCACATCCCTGCCCCAGTGCCGATGGGTTGGGGCTCTGCGGGGTGCCCACCGCCTGCGGCACCCACCCACCGCCCACCCGCCCCGGCCCCGCTGTACTTACGGCCGCCGCACTGCCGGCCGCCCCGCCAGTCTGGGGCCGTCTCTGCCCAGCAGCTCCGTCCCCGCGGCAGGTACTCGCCGCCGGCCTTGGGGAGGGCCCCCACCTGCGCCCCGTAATAGACACCTGGGGAGCTCAGTCCGTTAAATCCGCCTGCGTGCGGGTAGCTGGGGAGGAGGCTGCTGCTCGGCGTCGCTGTGGGCCGGCTGAGGATGTCGGAGATGCCGTGGGGGGTGCCGGCGGCCAGCTGGGCGCCCAGCCCAGGGGGCCCCAGCTTGTAGAAGGAGCTCTGCACCGAGTACTGGCAGACGGGCGCCTTGGCCTCAGGGAAGGGGCCCAGCGAGGGGCCGTTGAGCAGGAAGGTGCCCGGCAGGTTGGCGTCCATGACTCTGGCGCCCAGGCGGCCCTCAGAGTCCGGGTGCCCTGGGGTGCGACGGCCAGCCCATTCCCGCCAGCCCGGGGGCTACCGGGCCCCGGCGTCCGCCCTGGCTGGCGGGCACCTGGGTGGCCCCGGGACCCTGTGCGGGACCCCGTGCGGGGTGGTCGGGCGGGCACGGGCAGGTCCAGGGCGAGGGCCCCGGCCGACCCGGCCGCAGTGGCACCGGCTGCGGGCACCCAACTTGGGCTTGGGAAGAGCCAACACTTCTCTGATAAAGACGAGGTCTATTAGAATACCGGGCGCCCATTGGCCGTGCGGCGGCAGGTGGCACTCCCATTGGCCGGGTCTCCGCGGCCTCGGCCGCCATTGGCTGCGCCGCTGGGCCAGCCCGGGATTGGCCCGGCCCAGACAAATTGCGCTTTGAAAGCGGGCGGCGGGGGGACGCGGCGGGCGCGAGGCGAGGCGGGCGCTGGACAGCGCCGGGAGGGGCGGGGCCTGGCCGGGCGGGGCCCCGCGGGTGGGGCCCAGCAGTGCCGCTGCCCCCGGTGCGGCCGGGAGACCCCCCCACTGCCCCCCTCCGCCCCCGGTGCGGCCGGGAGACCCCCCCACTGCCCCCCACCCGGTGCGGCCGGCAGACCCCCCACTGCCCCCCCCCGGTGCAGCAGGATGACCCCTCACTGCCCCCCTCCCCGGTGTGGCCGGGAGACCCCCCGCTGACACACGCCCCCCCGGCGCGGCACGGGGCGGCGGTGGCAGGGGCTGGCGGCCGCTGTTCCGCCCGTCTGGGGCAAGGCTGCTGCCGGATCAGCCCCAGACCCGCTCGGGGGTCCGCACGCTGCTGCAGCCTTTGGCCTCCCCATGCTGCTCCCTACGCCCCCCCCCCCAGCTGCCCCCCGCCCTCCTGCACCTGGGCCCGGGTGGAGGGGGGCCCACCCGGCCATGCCCCCCACCCGTGGCCTCAGCCTTCCCCACACCCCTGGAGAAGTAGAGGGAGACATGGTGTGTGTTGGTTTCTTTATTAATTCATAGTCTGATAGCTGGTGTAAAGGGAAATGATCTATAGATCAGGGGCTAAGACAGGGAGATCCAAAAGGCTTGTTTCCATAACAATTAAAAAAAGGAAATAAAAGTAATTTTTAAAACTTCTAAAAAGCATCTAGTGTGCAGACTGCAGCATTCTCTAGGCTCAACGCCGGGTGCAGCCTCGCCCTACCAGCCCTACGAGCAATCTGAGCGCAAAGCAGTATCACTGCCGGTGCCTGGCACGGTCGCAGCACAGCACATTCCCTACGGCGCACACACGGCCAAAGCACAGGACCCGCACACAGCTCTACGGTGATGCTACAGCGGCAGCTGCTGCAGCGGGTCGAGGGAGGTTACTGTACACAGCAAGGGTGTGCCTGCATGGCTCAACTTCGGGGTGGGGAAGGGGCTGCTTTGCTCTCAAAGGCTAAGCTGGGTCATTTGCTTTGCTGCAGCTAAGCTCCTTCCCGACTGCCGGGCAGCCAGGGGCTGTCCCAGCTCACACGCACCCACTGTGAGTCAGGGCTGCCCTGCCAGGGCCACCATCGCATGGCCTGAAGCGGGAGGTGGGCTCGTTCTGCACGTGGCCACAGAGCCAACAGGTCCATGGCCACCTCCAGGCAAAAGAGCACGGGGGTCTCCACCCCACTGTGCTACAAAGAGTGGGCCCCCACGTTGGTTAGGTACAGGACAGAGTCGGGGACATGGGACCTCCTGCCACTACCTGCATCTGGCCCTCCTGGGGTCAAGCATTGTAGCAGATTCAGCGTACCGCACATCTCCGAGCTGCCCGGGCAGCTCTGCCCACCTCTGCTCTCAGCAGCCCCAGGGCTGCGCCCGCTCCTGGGGTGACTGCCTGCTCCAGGCTGCTGCGGCAGGGCATTTCCCCAGGCCGAGGTGCAGCTGCTGGGGCAGCAGCCACCCTGTCTCTGCGCACAGTCCGGGGAGGGTCAGCAGCCATGTGGCCCACGGGCTATGCCCATTTGTGCCCTTGTAGGGAGGCCAAGGGACCCTGCAGAGCCCTTGCATGGGGTATGCAGTGCAGGGCTGCTGGCTCCTGCCAGCTCCTGGCTCATCTCCTGGGCAGATATTGTACTGAGTAGAGATAGGCACAACCCTGTGTGTACTGCACAAGCATCCCCTGCTCTGCCTCACTACCATCCTCCCTGGGCATCAAGCACCTCCGTGCAGGCCTACAGCTTCACCCCAGCTGGAGCCAGTACACACTGGGGCTGGCACCATGGACAGGCCCATGGGTCTGCACCTGTGGGCCCCTCTCTCCAGGCCAGGAAAGGCCCAGGCTCAGCTGGAGGGGCACAGGGCAGGGGCAGTCGGCTGCCCTTGTAGTCCTGTAGCCTCCCAGCTCCGTTCACCAGAGCTGCTCACGTATTCCAAAGGTTTTGCCCCTCCTGCAGCCTGAAGAGGTATTTGGGAGTGGAGCTATTAGTGCTTTGTACATACTGCTAGAGTGTCCCTAGGGGTTTGCATAGTATTTATTAGTTCATATACACAAGGCTGATTGCTGTACAGTTTACACTTTCAACACAAGCAACGAGCTCAGTGCTCAGCCCAGAGCCCTGCCCTGGCAGGAGACGTTGCACGTGCTGGGGAGATGAAGGGCAGCCCTGCAACCAGCCCCTCTGCCCAGGGCAGTTGTGCTCCTGCAACCCCACCTCGCACACCCCCTGCAACTGCTGCCCTCCCCATCGCCCAGCACTCACTGAGAGGGATGAGAAGCGAGTCCAGCAGAGGCAGCACGTGCGACAGCGGGTCAAGCCCCTCTCCTTCCACGGTGAGCAGTGCCCTGCTGCCCCAGCTTCTCTCTTGCAGCTGGAGCACAGGCGTGGGGATGCACACGTGAGGGTGGAGTCTCCTTCCCTCTCGTTTTCTGCCAGTCCAGCTCTTGCCTCCCAGAGGGGCTGAGAATGCCCCGGTGCGTGCTGCTGTCTCTGGGCTCCTGGCAGCAGCGGGGCAGGGACAGAGGCCCCTCTGTCAGTTTTAAGTACTGTAGCTCATGCGTCTTGCAGTCAGTCAGTCATGCGGATAGGACGGTAAGTATGTCTCGTACAGAAATCATGCCATTAGCCTACAGAAACATGTACAGCCAGCCCTGCTCCCCTCCACTCTCTGCTTTCCTCTCCTCTCTCAGGTATTTGTCAGAATGCGTGTGGAGTTCAGTGGTTTGGTGTTGAGGTGAGATCCTGGAAAGACACAGAGAGAGACAGAGATGGGGTTACCCATCATTCATGGCGGCACAGCCAGGAGAAAGGGTGGGGGCAGCCAAGTACGTGGCAGTCTCAGCCCCTTCTGCACCCTGTGCTTGTCCCACATGCACTCATCCTGCCCAGCTACCACAAGGAAAGTTTGGGGGGCTGTCAGAGAGCACCAGTAAGCGCCCTGTCTGGAACCAGCAGCAATGGCATAGATGGCATTGATGGTGCTGTCCCAGCTGCAGAGAGCAGCAACAAGTGGGAGCTGAGCTGCACCAAAGGCAATGTGGCACTGGGAAGGAGCTGGGAGTGTTGCTGTAGGCTCTGGGATAGAGGAGGCCAGCCCTGAGACCCAGCCTCAACCAGGGTGACTGGCTGCCCCCCACTCTCATAGAAGTGGGTAAGACCCCATACATTCCTAATGCACACCCTAGGCCACTTTTGCAAGCTATGGAAAACAGGAAGAGAGAAGGCTCTGGGAGACCTTAGAGAGCCTTCCAGTGCCTCAAGGGGCCTGTGAGCAAGCTGGAGAGGGGCTTTTTTACATGAGCATGGAGTGATAGGACAAGGGGTCATGGCTTCAAACTAAAAGAGGGGAGATTTAGATTACATACAAGAAAGAAGTTCTTTGCTATGAGGGTGGTGAGGCCCTGGCCCAGGTTGCCCAGAGAAGCTGTGGCTGCCCCCTCCCTGGCAGTGCTCAGGACCAGGCTGGATGGGGCTTGGAGCACCCTGGGCTGGTGGAAGCCGTCCCTGCCCACGGCAGGGGGGTGGAACGAGATGGTCTATAACATCCATTCTATGGTTCTGTAAGACCAAAGCAGCGGGAGCGGTGCCCCAGACAGAGGCAGACCCAGGGACTGTCTGAGGAGTGTGGCAGGCTGTAGGTGTGGGGACACAGTGTGTATGAACACGTGTCCACAAGCACAAGCCTCTTGACTGCCATGCACCCACAGAGAGCCCACTAACCAAGTGGAGAGAGGAGGGAGAGGGAGGACGGACAGACACAGCCATGCATGTCCAGCGGAGGCCAGAGGACTGGCCGCCCCTGCTTGGCAGCCTGCTCCCTGGCTCTGGCAGTGCCTGGCAGCACGTGTGCAGCACCTTGCCCCAAGTGCGGCACCGCCAGCCCAGCAGCGAGCGCAGAGTGATGCGGCTGGGTCCAGTGTGCTGTGCCAAGCACCTGGCCTTGGGCCTGGTCTGTCCCACCAGCAGGGAGGACAGGGGAGCAGGGAATGCATGAGACTCAGGGGCTGATCCAGCGCTCACACCGGGGACCAACGAAAGCAACGCCCGGGGCCAGACAGGCCCCCCGCCCCGACCCTGCAAGCAACACACTCCGCACCCACCGCTACCGCACCCCACTGCTCCCGCACCTGCATGTCACGGCGCGCGGCGGGCAGCGGCTGCTCCCAGCTCCCGGCCATGGCCCGTGGGACCGGGACATGCTCTCCAGGCCGGGTCTGCCGGCGTCCGGCCGCACGCCTGGGGCGGGCGGGCAGCGGCACCGGGCGCCAAGGGCTGCTCTCGCCGGCCACACACCTGCACAGCTCGGCTCAGGACCCACGCCAACGTGGCCCGCTCCCCGGAGCGGTTCTGGATGGGGATCGGCCCTCCACTGCAGCCCAGCCAAGCCAGGAGTGACGACCCCGTGGCCCCGCCGCTGGGGACCATCACCCCGAGGGCCCGGGGCACTGCGGCCACGGTGCTGAGCACAGAGCCTGACCCCGCGGTGGTGGCCGGCTGAAGTGTCGCTGCGGAGTGAGGCACCCCGTGCCCGTTGCACCCAGGCCCTGAACCCAGGAGCAGGCTGGCAGCAGGGGCACACCGCTGCCCACCCTCAGCATTTCGCTGCAGCACAGCAATCCCTCTCTGCAGGCCGAGAGCTAGGCACAGCCCCGTTACGCTTTCCCCAGGAGGATGTGTACAACCAGCAGCTGAGTGCAGACAGCAGCATCGGGAGCTGGGACAGAAGGAAGAGCAAAGGCGGGGTTACCTCAAAAGAGGCCATTTGAGGGGTCACTGCTTCCCCCTTTTCAGGCTGGCTCGTTTCACTATCTGAGCCCCCATTCTGCCCCCGGAGACCTCCGGTTTCGGGACACGCACTCGCACCTCCTCCTGAGCAAGCCGCAGCGGCAGGAAGCAGGACATCACCCAGGTGAACAGACAGACGGACATACAGAAGAGGACAGGAGAGGGAAAGGCAGAGTCAGTTGGCAGAAGACATTGAGCAAGACGACTGGTGCAGTGGGCAAAAGCTGCCCCTGGAAGCCTTAGAGGGGAAACAGGAGAGGAGAGCAGGGCAGAGGAAAGGATAGAGGGTGGCGGAGCCCCAGAGTCTGCGATTCCTGCAGAGGCAGTGCTGGCCCTGGGCAGGGTGCCTGCAAGGGCCGGCTGTAAGCCACACTGTACCTTGGTCCCCAGACCATCCCGGTGCAGGATGGAGTACTTCATGAAGTGATCGTCGTCAGCCTCCAGCTCTCGGGGCTCCTGCAGGGAGCCCTCCAGAATCAGCTCCTCCTGTTCCTGTCTATCACCCGTGTCACCAGGGCCCAGCTGACGCACCACCTTCCGGATGACCTGCGAAGACCCGCACAGCCGGGCATCATAGCTAGCCCCTGGGTACTGTGCCGCCCTCCACGCAGCGTGCAGCCTCTGCCCCAAGCACAGGGTCTGCCTGGGGAAGTGCCATGGCCGTAACCGCAGACAGTGGGCCGTAAGGGCCCTGCATGGGCCCCTGGGCTGCAAGGAGGAGCAGGGCAGCCAGGCAGAGAGGAGAGAAGAAAGACTGCGGCATGCCCTTGCCCACACCATGCCTCTGATCACTCACCTTCTTCGTGATGATATTGCCTTGATTGTCTGTGAACTGCTCCTCAGTCACTTGCTCTCCAGGAAGATGAAGGACTTCATTGCCCTGCAGTGACAGGAAAGACATCAGGGCATTTCAGGGGGGGAAGGTAAGGGGAGCCCCTTTGCATGCACAGCAGTACACCTGACACACACCCCCCCGTCTCTGTTCTCCTACCCCGCCCCGGCCTTTCGCTGCTCTCCTCTGCACCTGCCCTGAGGCTGGTCTCTCAGCTACCTGCTCATTACCTTCACAAGGACGCGCCGGCGGACAACCCTGGTGGAGAGAGCCTCCTCGTCATCCGCCAGCCCCTGGCTTTCCCCGAGCTCCTTGTCCAGCTCGCGGTGGGCGTGTTTGAGCAGGAAGCGGAGAGAGCCCCTGACGATGTGCGTGACGTTCTGGCAGCTGACCAGGAAGAAGGCCAGCAGCACCAGGGCAATCAGCAGCTGGGCCAGGAAAGCCCACATCGTGCCTCAGCGCGCGCAGCAGCACGCGTGCCCACCGCTCATGGTCCAGCCATGCTGTCCGGCTGGGACGGGCAAAGCCCCCGGGGCAGTGGCAGGAGCAGCACTGCAGGTCTGCAGCCCGCCCAGCACAGTGCCGTAACCCTAGCTGCCGCAGCTCCGCTGGTTGCAGGCAGCCAGCAGCGAGTGGGGAGGTGGGGCGTCCTTTGCCTCACAGCTTCTGTCAAAGTCACGGGGCCAGGACTGTGACAGCACCACCCGTCCCCAGCCAGCGGTGACTGGGACAGCCCTGTTCCCACTTCTTCGTCAGCTTGCCAACAACCTGTCTTCCTGGCTGCAGTGGGAGGGCAGTGTACAGTCCTCCATCACTGGAGAAACGAAACCCCAGGCAGGAGCCTGGGGTTCAGGGTGTCACTGGAATCACACATGGCTTGGGAAACACGCACTGCAGCACTGAGAAACCACCCCCAAGCATGGCCGTGCTGCCAGGATGGCTGTGCATGCCCTGGCCAGGGAAAGGCACCTGCCCTCACCTTGTACCTGCCAGCTCCGTATGGCTGTGGCAGATGCCCACCACCCAGCCTGGCCCCCCAGCCCAGCTCTATTTCTGGCTCCAGCAGGCTGTTGGGCCAGCGGCCAGGGCAGATACTCGATAAGGAAGCAGGCAGCGAGGTTAGCTGTGTTATAAATGGAGAGCAAGAGCTCAGGTATCAAGCACAGCAGGCTATTCTGGGCTGAGAGGCACCCCAGGGGTAGGGTGCAGGAGGCATGCCAGGAGACTTGTGCCTCTGCTAGCACCCGGTCTGCCTGACTGGCCATGCGGCAGGCTCAGGAAAGGGCTGTCCATAGGGCCTCCACCTCCTGCAGGGCCAGGTCCCCCTGCTCTTACCCTCACCTGTCCAAAGAAGTGTCTCTCTGCCTCCTCCTGCCAGCTGCCCGTGGGGTGCTGGGGCTGCCAGTCGCTGTCCTCTGCAGAGCTGACCCGCATCAGCTCCATGGCCGGCACCAGGACCTGCTCTTGCTCCTGGCCCTGTGCCCCAGCGGCCACAGCGTGCGTCGAGAGCAGCCTTCGGGTGACCCCCTCCTGCCAGGAGCCCGCTGTCAGGTCCTGTAGGCAGGAGATAAAGGAGCCTTCTGCATTCCAGTCCCTCAGCCTGGGCACCGGAGAGGGACAGGGACAGGGAGAGAGAGACAGAGAGAGAGAGAGGCAAGTCAGCTTTGCCATGAAGTGCTGCACCCTGAGCACCAGCCTGCCTCCGGCCAGCACGCCAGCGCAGCCTGCACCCCACCAGGCACTAGGCTCCCCAGCTCACAGCACTGCCGGGTGCCCGGCACAGGCAGCACAAAATGCAGATGCACAAAGGGCACAGGTCTCCTCCCTGCCACGCTCCCTGCCCACGCCACAGCCTCACAGGCTGGCTGCGAGGGTCTAAGGCAATGCTGCAGAGCATTGCTGGGCTCTGCCAGGGACCTCACAGGACTGGCGTCACTGGCAACGCGGGAGGACACGGCCCAAGCTGAGATGGCTCTAGTAAGCACAGCCTACATGCAGGGCCTGGCTGTCCGCCCCGGGGTCCCTCCCAGGTGCTCTGCAAGGAGCCCCCCCAGAGCATCTCCCGAGAGATGCAAGGCACCTGGCCCAAGCCACTGCTCTGTCTGCCGGGGATGCCCGGGCTCCAGGGCTGGAGACCAGCAGAGAAGCAAGCAAAGCTGTGAGACCATTGCAGCTGGCCCAGCCCAGGGCAACAGCTGGCGAAGCAGTTCTGCTCCCCTCCCATGGCCACCCCAGCACCCCAGGCTGCTGTACCTGTCTGTACTCTTCTCCACAATGTGGCTAACGGTAGGTGATGCCGTGATCCTGGCTTGCACCTTCTGCTGAACTGAAACAAAGGAAACTTCACTCTCCAGGTCCTGCTCCCTGCTCCCTGGCTGGCGATCACCGGTTGGCATCTTCCCCTCTGGCCTCTGCCCCTCCTCCTGCTCTAGCAGGTCTATCAGGCCATTCATGGCATCTGAGTCCACTGTGTCATCCTCAACCAGGTCCATGGAGCCCATGTGGTCCGGGCCATGCACGTCTGCTAGAGGCTGCCCTGGGAACCGGCCTTCGCTTGTGGCATCTGAGTCCTCAGCCTTGCTGCACTCCAGAGAGGAGTCCTCAGCAGTCACCAGTGAGGGTGTGAGCCCCGAGGACCACACCTGCATGTCGGACATCTCCATCAGGGCATCCTGCTCGGTGGCAGCCATGGGGATAGCATCCATGATGGCCACCTCATTCCAGTACTGGTCGGCACGCAGCGGGGATGGCAGCGTGTAATGCAGGGAGGCGGGGGACAGCAGCTCATCCTGCAGCGAAGCGTAACCTATATGGGCAGACAGAGGTGACATCTCCAGCAGCCGTCTCACGCGCACACACAAGCACAGCAGGGCAAGAAGGGAAACAGCCTCCAGGAGGGTGCCTGCCCCAAGGACAGGTATGGTCATGCCACAGATCCCAGTGGCTGGGCTGAGCAGGGCTCTGCTCACAGCAGCTGCTGGCTTTTGCATGGTCCCTGCAAGTGCTGTTATGCCTCCCTTCAAGTCCTGGGGCTGGCCTGGGCAGTCTCTGGGGCTGCCCGCTCCCTGCGGTGAGGACTGGCCTGGGCTCCACAGGATGCCCCATCCATGCTACAGGACACAGTGCCCTCTTTGCTGCCCTGCTCCATCAGCCCCTGAGTCCCTGTCCACAGTCCCCATCCAGCATTAGCTGGCTGACAGTGCGCCTGGAGTTCAGGTCGCCAAGTCTGGCAGGCACTGACTCCCAAAGTCAACCCTCCCTGCAGCACAGAGGAGCAGGCTGGAAGCAGTCCCATCAGCAGGGGAGGATGGCACTGGTACGTCATGCAACCCTGAGGCCCTGTGGGATGCAGCCAGGGCCCTGCAACCCTGCTGCTGTCTCTGGGATACAAGCAGTTGTCATGTCCCCATCACCCAGGGCATGTGCACAGCCCAGGCACATCAACGTGGACTGCAGCCAAGCCAGGCACTTCTACCCACACAGGCGGCTTTGCTCAGCCTTTCCCAGCTCTGAGTCACTAGCCCCTTTTCCACCCCTGGAGATCAGCAGAGAACCCGTTCTGCTCCCCAGGCAGCCAGGGATAGCTAGCCACAGCCAAGGCATGGGGGGCAGCTGGGACCCCCAGCACAGAAAGGGCACCTCTCCCCTGTGTGGGTGCCTGGCAGGGGGGAGCACTGCAGGGCCAGCCAGGGAAGGAGTGCAGGGCAGTGCAGGAAGAGAAGGCCTAGGGTGGCCGCCTGCAAGCACGACAGCTGTGAGCGGGGCAGTCCCCGGTGACATGCAGTCGCTGGAGCAGGATGTGGCTCCCGGCGGCCTCAGCTGAGGTGGAGACAGTGGAGACAGGAAGTGGAGGAAGATGAGAGAAGGAGAGGCCAGGATGAGCTCACAGGAGAGAGGTGACAGGACCTGAACCACAGGAGTGCCTGCACCTCATGGCGCTAGTGGCATGTTTGAGAGAGCAGAACAAGGGGAGAGACTGAGAGGGAGTGAGCGATGCGCCAGTGCTGCACAGGCAGTGTCACAGTGCAGGGCTGCGGCAGCACAGAGCCCTGTCCATGTCTGGTGTGCCAGCTCCCCGGCGGCACACGCTGCCACTGACCCCGGCTCTGTCCCTGCACCCAGGCACGCTCCACTTGGGAGCCAGCCGGGGCGCACAGCCACACAGCCAGGACTCTGTGAGCTCCCTGGCCACTGCTCAGCTCGCACAGCCAGAGGCACCTCTCGCTGGCACGTCACGGTAAGGAAGGTGTGTCCACTCCACCTGGGGAGCTTCTGAGAAGGCAGTACGACAGGGCCAAGCTTCCTGCAGCACAAACCCCTGTGAAGAGGCTGCATCTGTCAGCAATGCCTTGTGCCCGCTGAGCTCCCAGCGGGCCACCGGCACACCCTGGTCATGCAAGATACCAGCCCCAATCTGTCTGCACGGATTCTGCCTGGGGCCCTCCCGCAGTCCCTGCCAGAAGCGGGGGCTCACCATTCATCTGGGACGGCGAGAGGGAGTAGTCTCTGTCCGTGTAGCGCCAGCTGCCCTTCAGGCTGCGGCTCTGTTGGCCGGAGCCCTCCAGCGTGTTCACAATCTCGCTGCGGTCAATGTTCCTCAGTGCCGTGTACAGACTCTCGACTGCAGGGGGAAGCCAGTGTCAGCAAACTGGTTGCTGGGGGAACACAGCCATGCCCCAAGCACACTCCAGGTGCGCAGTGTGCATGGACCGGCGGTGCGAAGCCAGCCAGGGATCCCTGAGCATGCAGACGCTGCTCTGTGCAGCCAGCCCTGCCATCTCCATGCCTGCAACACAGCCCCGCAGATACTCACTCTTGACACTCTTGCCCTCGCGGCTGACCCAGAGGTTGAGTAAGGCTATGCTCTGCTCCAGCAGGGAGTTGGGGTTCTCCACACGTATCCTGTTGATGTCATCCACCCCAAACTGCAGCTCACGTGCCAGCTCTGGGGGAGACACCACATCTCAGCATCACACCCTCCGGCACCCACTGCCAGCTCCCGAGCCAAAAAGGTGAGGGATATTGTGAAGGGCTCAGCCAGATCCAGCACAGAGTCCCCCATGTCACATACAGCTAAACACGGCAGAACATGCAGCAGCAGGAGGGGGGACAGGGCAGAGGTTGAAGCCCTCTGCCCAGGCTGGCTGTGACCAGCATAGCAGTGTCTCATGCTCCAGAGAAAAGCAGGTACTGCCATTGGGTGTGTGGCTGCAATGACAGTGCCGGGCCTCCACGAACAGCAGCAATACGTATGACTTGGAACAAAACCCTAGCTTGGTATCTGTGTGCACATGTGAACGCACGAACAGCTGCAAGAAGGTTCATTTCAGCCCCACAGTAAGCTCACAGTTTAGCAGAAGTGCCGGGAGGCAAGACCAGCCTGCCAGAGGAGCTAGTGCAGGCCGTATGCATACCAACTGCATCAGGGCCCAGCTCCCTGGACAGTGTAAAGCATATTCACCCCATCCTCCAGCACATTTGCAGCCTTCCTAAATGTCAGCTTTCCGAGGAGCGTTGTGTACCCTCAGAGCTGTCAGTGGTGGACTCACCGGCCCAGCTGAGGCCCAGCTGTTCTGCTATGTCAACCATCTTCTGGTCTGCCTTGTCCGTGCTGCTCAGAGACCCTGGAGGAGAAGATGGAGTCAAGCTTCAGCTGCACAGGACCCTGCACCGGGGTGAGAAGGGGAACCGGAGGCTGGTAGCCCTGTAGGCACAGCACTGCGTTGCAAGCAGGATCAATGAAACCCTCATGGAAAGGGAAGCTGCCACGAGCGCGAGTATGACAGGGTCAGCCCAGCCCTTCCACCGGTCTTGGACACCCCAAGCACAGGTGGTGAGTGGGCTTGAACATTCCCAGCAGACTGCGTACCGAAATTGGTCTCACTTAGGATGCTGTATCGCTCCCGCAGAGACAACGGTGTCAGTGTCCTCCTCCGTTCCTCACTGCCGCTTCCCTGCAAAAGTGGGGACAAACCAAGGGGTCACCAGCTTGAAAAGAGGGCAGCAGCTCTGCCCTGGCACCACTGCTTCTCCCGCAGCCCCAGAGCAGCATGGCATGGCCACATGGAGCAGCTGAGGAAGAAAAGCTGACAGCGAGGGCTGTCTCCTGCATCTGGGGGAAGGATGGGCCCCTGCTGTCCCCTCCCCGGGGTGCCAGAGACCCATCACTGACCTTGGTGCAGGGTGGTATGCTGATGTTCAGGTGGCAGAGCACATGCTGCACGTCCTCGTATTTCATGGCCTTGCGCAAGAAAGACAAGGAGCCGCTGGCTTCCCGGCTGCTGTCCCGAACCTAAGTACAGACAGACCAGTTAGGTGGCCTGGCACAGAGCAGGCACAGGAGCCCCAGCTGCAGCCCACTCTGCCATTACCTTGATGGGGATGGCGAGACGATTTTCCCGGAAGGACTGGAAGAGGAAGGTGCGGGGCTGAGTGGCCTTCTTGATGGGCACCAGGTTCCCTGAGAGCTCAACATGCAAAGGCATCCCCTCCACCACCTGGCAGGGAGCAGAAAACAGGCTCAGGCCCCATGCAGAACTGCTTCCCCTGCCCCTGGACAGGACAGCAGGGCAGGTAACCTGAACTCCCCTCCCTGGGCCAGGCTCCTCCACCGGCATCAGTCTCCTCTCGCTTGGGCAGCCCTCTCCCTGCTGCCCCCCACTTACGCTGCTGGGGACAAACCTCAATGTCTCTGCTGCGGGCCACCTCAGTGAAGTTTTCATGCTGCTCTAAAGTCTTGTCAACCTTGTCATCAGTCATGCAGTAGCAGCGCAGCCGGCCTTCCCGTGCATCATTCATCTTGGCAAACACCACAAACTTGGCCATGTAGGGCACAGCCGTCAGCTCCTTGTACAGCATCATGGCGAAGTGCACAGCCTCAGCTGTGCGTGGGCAGTCGGCCAGCCAGAACCTGCAGGAGGGCTGGGTCAGGGTGCTGCCAGGGAGGTTCTCCAGCGGCACCAGGAGAGCTGCCACCCCAACAGCAAACTGCACTGCAGAGGGTGCCCCAACAGCTCTGGGTACAGGAGAAGCCCCATCCATGACAGCGACCCACCCAAACACAAAGAACGGCCCCCTCCTCCTGCATCCCCAGTTGTCCTGAGTGTTTCCTGACGCGCGTTGAGGCAGTGCAAGGGGTCTCAAGGCTTGAGGCAACTGCCCTGCACGTGGGAATGGGGCAGCAGCACAATAAGCACAGGGGTGGGGGGCTCCCCCGGCACAGGCTGCACCCCAAGAGGGCCCAAGGAGCAGCAGATGTCCCCTACGAGCACATGTTTGCCCAGGACTCACCTGGCAGACACATTGGTGGTAAAGTTAGCACACTCGTTTTCATAGACCAGCTTTGTGGTGCCTGTTATGTCTTCCCACTGGGCCTGGGCTGTCCCTCCTGCAGCAGAAAGCAGGAGTGAGCACCCTGCCTTTCCATAAGCCTGGGGTCTGCATCCCCCAAGGTATCTGCTCTCTCCACTGCCATGACCTGTCCTTAGCTCCCAGGAGCTGCATCCCACCGAGGCAGCCCTGCCCATCCCACCAGAGAGGATGCTCGCCTGCGTGGCAGGGGTTGGAAGCCTCACCGATCACACTGCAGAGCAGGCGCAGGCTGGTGGTGTCACCCTCACCACTGTCTCGGGGATTGTCCTTCCAGGACGGTGGCAGAGGGATGCGGAGGCCGATAGGGCGGTGGAACTTCCTTCGGCGCGGCTCCACCGTGACAATGGGGCTGAAGGTCGCCTGGTTCCCCAGCAGTTTAGTGACCAGCTCATCGGGCACGGGCTGCGCCTGTGGGCAACACAAGCACAGGCATCAGGGCCAGTCTGCCCTGGGCTGGGTCACAGCCTGAGTCCACTGCCCACCCCAACCTGTGGGAGCCCAACTGTGCCTGGGGTCAGGATCTCCGGGGCTCACCTGCAGGGCCAGCCTCACTCTCTTGGTGACAGCGGTGTCTGGGAAGGTGGCTTGTACCATGGGCACCAGTGTGCTCTTCAAACACCCTCCCTCGGGGCCGATCAGATCGCAGTCCTGGCAAATCCGGGACATGACCACGAAGTAGAGAGGGAAGTCGGTGGTGATGATGCGGCAGACCCTCTTCTTCTCCAGCTCCTCCAGGCTCTCCAGCTCTGCAAGGGCAGCACACCCATCAACACTCAGATACCAAGCCCGCGGCTGTTGCCCACCGCCCCCTCTGAGCCACTCACCATGCCACGCTCAGCTCCATCCCACCACCCAGGCCAGCTGCAGACCTGTCTCTGTGGAGCAGCATGGCCCTGAGCCCCTGCCTGCCTGGCATGCTCACCCTCATCCATGCCGTTGAGCAGCTGGTCCATGTAGCTCTCCTCATAGCGGTTGCGGTGCTCCTTCCAGACAGAGCCATTCTCACTGCGCAACACCACCAGCTCGCGGTCTCCACGGCCACACGAGGCAAAGTGTGGGATCTCCACAACGACAGGGCTGCAGACAGCAGAGAAAGGGTGCTTGCACCCACGTGCTGCTGCCGGGACATGCATGCAGCAAGATGGCCCTAGGCAGAGCTCCTGCTGCGCTGTACAGCTGTCGGTGGAGGAAGGCAGGACTGCTCACAGCCCTCTCCCTGGGAAACGGGGCTCTGCGCCTGGCAGGACCATGCTGGCTAGGGCTTTTCCTAAGGCAGCACAGCCACTGGTCCGTTATGCTGGAATGACCTACCCTGAAACATGCTGCGCCTAGCCGGAGGCAGGATCTCTCCTGCACCAGACACCCAGAAGCAGAGACAGGCAGAGGTCTTGCCTCAGCTGGCAGAGGCTCCAGAGGAGCCCAGATCTGTCCCCAGCCCTGAGCGACAACCCCAGTGCGGGCAGCCCTATCTGCTCTGTTCACAGCTGGGCTCACCTGAGGAACTGGGCACCAGCGGGCCCCAGGGCGATGATCCGGCTGGCCAGACCCTCCTCCTCAGCCAGCGGTGGGGGTGCAGGCAGCTTTTGGGGCTTCACCAGGCGGCAGGTGATGCGGGTCGGCGCAGCGCAGGCTCGGGGCGGGATGACCACACGCAGTCCATGGTGCCGGCTGCCGCGCATGGAGCCACCACGGGCGTCCACCATGAAGCTCACCAGGAACCTGCACCAGACAGAGGCATGGGCAGGTGGGCACCTTGCAGTCAGCTCACGCACAGAGCATACATGTGCTGCACGTGCTGGGCACTCACCCTGTGTGCACGGGGCTGGCTACTGGGCTGATGTTATCTGAGGTCTCAGTGGCGGGGCTGCTGGGGATCAGGGAGTCCTCGTCGAACTCCTTGGAGGGCTGTGTAAGGCAGGGAAGAGTCCCCGTGAAGACAGGGTCCTATCTGTGGGTGCTGAGCCTGCCCACTCCTCCACAGTGTCACAACCCTCCCTGGGCAGTCCCATACCACCAGGTCCATCCCACTTCCCCCCCCCACATTTTGGCTCTGTGGTGATGGGGGGGCTCCCCCCAGCAGGGAATGGCCGGTGGGGCTGCGGCAGGCTGTGCCTCATGCTCACCTCCTGTGGTGACACCGACGGTGCATGCAGCAGGCTGACTTGCTCAGCTTCCGTCTCCACAGGTCCTACCTGCTCAGTCTCCTCCACTCTGGTCACCACAGTCTCAGGTGGGATGCAAGGGACCTGCAGAACAGCTGGAGACTCCACCCTGGCAGGAGAGGGCAGTGACAGCCACTGAAGTGGCAGGCCCGGGCCCCTCAGCCACCAGTCATCCCCAGGGAGTCCCAGGGCCACTGGACGAAGGCAAACTCAGCAGCAGAACCATGTCCTGATGCAGGAACAGCACAGGCTAGCTTTGCCTGCAGTGCTAGCCGGTGGGGGCTCGGTGGTCCATTCCTTGCCAAGAGCTGTCCTTGCCACACTGGCATCCCAGCCCAGTGCCAGGATGGCCCCACGTCCTGTACCCGCTCCCTCCCTACCATCCAGTGCCTCTTACGTTCGTTCCACTGTCGTCATCATCATAAACTCCAGCATCTCCCTCTTGTCCTCCTGGCCCCTGGGATCAGGTGTCCTGGGCTTTGCTGTGATCAGCTCCTCTTCTGAAACAGAGAGCTGTCTCAGCACGCAGAGAGGCAGAAGGACAACAGAGCACAGACATCCAGCCCTTGCCCCCACCCTCCTCAGGGCTGGAGCCAGGGCCCATCTCTGCTCCCACTCAACCCCAGGATCTCAGCCAGCCACGGGGCAGTTTTGCCCTCTGTCACATGGGGTCTGCTGGCAGGGGCAAGGCCCGTGCTGTGGGTCAGTGGGACAGGAGCTGCGGTAGTTGTCAGGAACCTCAGCTGCTAGCCAACCACTTTCCCACAGCACCAAGCATGGAGCAGAGCCTGCCGGGGACACCCTGCTGTTGGCTGCTTGGAACAGGAGAGTAGGCAGGGCTGGGGACGCGGGAAGGATGCCCTAGCACTGCCATGTGCATCTCCACACCCTCCTTGGAGGCACAAGACTAGCCAGTCCCACCTACTGGCCCAATTAATGCCTGCTAAGGAGTTCACCAGGGTTCAGCTCTTGCGATTGCCCTGTGGTAGAGAGTCCAGCATCTCCCAAAGCAGGGAGGGAGCCCCAGTGATGGGGAGGGGACCACAACAGCTCAGAGACCCTCGAGCACTCGCGTTCATCCCTGTCCTGTCCAGGATGGCATGGGGCAATTGTGGAGGGGCACCAGAGTTCGTCACAGAACCAGGCTCTTCTGCCTATCAGGGACAGGGCCTGGGGCTGACAGGGAGCCAGGGCTCCCCCAGAGCAGGGGGACAGCCCCGTTCATGCAGTCACACCACAGCAAGCAGCATGGACACAGATGGGCAGGACGGGATGGCAGGGCCTGCACTGGACAGCACCAGCCCAGCAGCAAGGCTCAGCACATGGACGTGGCGTGCGGATGGTTAGTGGCCATGAGGTGAAATGGGCCGTTTAGCTGGGGCAGGGGAACACATTCCATACCCATTACTGTGACATGAGCAGTGCCTGTAAAGTAAGAAGAGGCAAAGGTGAGCTCTTAGTGGGAGAGAGCGGGAGTGGCCCAGCAGATACCACCCCATGGAGTAGGGCATGGTGGGGGGCTCTCTGCACACTGTCCCTGGGGCATGGGACCATACAGAGGTCCAGGCATATCCCCCCTGCATAGCACAGGGAAGTACCCAAGACAGGAGGTGCCCCCCCAGGAGCCTGATGGGTTCCCCTCATCCTCTCTGCAAGACCATGGTGGGGCCATGCAGCTCCCCCACCGCGGCTGGCAGGAACACCAGTGCCCATCCCTTGGGCTGCTGCCTGCCACAATGGCCCAGCCAGCAAACCTCCGGGGTGTTGTGGTCCAGATCTGGCCCCTCACCTTCATCCTCTGACACGTCCAGAATCTCGTCTACAGTCTCCGGGAAGCTCATGCGGTGCTTGTCACCAACTGACTGCGGGAGCAGAGTTGAGTCAGAGAATGCCAGCCCCTCGCTGTGCAGCCATCTGCAGCCCCCTCCTCATGCCCAGGCTCAGCACCCAGCTGTCAGTGCTGGCCCTGGCCAGCTGCGCTCAGAGGACCTTTGCCTGGCTGCTCCCAGCCCCAGCCTTGCTCCACAGGGTCCTGGTCCCAGTCCCCAGGGGCTCACCGGGATGTCGGTTTCCTCTGTGACGATCTTGAGCACGTCTGTGACGGAAATGTAGCCAAGCCGCTTTGCGATGGCCAGGGGAGTGGTGCCGTTCTGTGCATGGAGGAACGACTGGGTCAGCAGCAGCCACGGCGAAGCCCGGGCAGGCATCCGAGCTTGTCATGGGGCAAGGAGGTGCAAGCCAGCACCGTACTCACCATGCTGATCTCATTGGGAGAGGCACCGTGCTTCAGCAGCAGTGTCACAATGTCCGTGTGGCCCTGCTGTGCTGCTTGGTGCAGAGGGGTGTAGCCCAGCTGCAGGGGAGGACAGAGGGTGCTGCCACCAGTTCTGGGAGTCTGCTGCCCCAGAAATGCCCCGGGGCCTCATGCTGTGCTTCACGCCTGGAGCACGAGGGCAACTCCCTCCTTTCCAGGGTGAGCAAATGGCTCTGCAGAACCCAGCACTTGCCTGGGGCTGTAGCTAGACTACAGCAGCTTCCAGCCGTGCAGACTGGAGAGCTTAGAGTGATGGGGGGGGGGGGGAGAATTGGAAGCAGGGAGGGAGGCTAAGCCTTCCCCATCAACCTGCACACTGTTGCCCAGGGCAAAAGGGTCCTTGGAGCACACGACATCTCTGTACCTTAGTCTTGGCATTGACATCAGCCTGGTGCTGCAGCAAAAACTTCACCAGCTTGATGTTCCCATAGTGGCTGGCCACATGCAGCGGAGTATAGCCCATCTGAAAGACAAGATCAGGTCTCAGCCTGTACTTCGCAGTGCTTCTGGCCCTGCTGGCTTGGGTATTCTTGCACAAAGAAAAAGAAAAGCAATACTCCTCCTGGAGCAGGCTGAGGTAGTTCCCCCACGTTTGTCACCACAGCAATAGTCAGTGCACTACTTTACCCTGGTCGCTGCGTCCACTGTGACTCCATGATTCACTAGAACATCAGCAACCAGCACATGCCCCTCCTGGGCCACGAGATGGAGAGGAGTCAGGCCACTCTGCAAACAGACGAGGTTTCAGCACAGTGGCAACGCCATCACTGGAGCTCTACCAGCAGAGACTCTAAGTCAGATTTCCAACCTGGCAAAGTGACCGACACTGTGGCCAGTGTGCTGCTGCCCGAATGCAGGGAGGCACTGGGGCCTAGACTACCACCCTGTCTGCTACTCCCTGCCGGGGTGTTCACCTCCAGCCTGGCAGGACGTGCCGGGACAGCTTACCTTGTTGCCTAGGTTGCCGTTGGCTTGTTTGGAGAGAAGCAGTGCCACCATGTCTGCATGCCCCTCTTGGGAAGCCAGATGCAGGGGGGTGACGCCCTGCACAGACTCCGTGTTTGCAGAAGCCCCATACTGCAGCAAGCTGGTGGCCACCTCCATCTGGTTCTGCTTGGCAGCAATGTGCAGCGGGGTGTACCCATTCTGCAGGAAGAGAGGATCATTGCAGTGCTCAGCCCCTGCCGAGCAGACCAGCAGGGACAGAAGGTACCACCTTGCCTCTCCAGGCCAGGCCTGCCCTTTCTAGTCGGCTCTGGAGCTCAGGGATGCAGGCTCACACCCAAACCCTCTCCCTGACAACAACCAACCCTGACTCTGAGGCCAAATCCCACTCTTCCACCCAAGTCAGCACAGGGGTTTCAAAGACCACCTGCTTCAGATTCAACTAGTATTCGCTGTCCTGGAGTTTTCCACACATGAATTTCTACAACAGCATTCAGCCACCTGGAGCTGTGAGAGGGCAGGACAGACAGACACCTCCTAGAACGTGTTTGGCTAAGGTGTGGAGCAAAACTTGCAGTATGCGGGATTAGTATTCAGGCAGAGACTGCAGGGTCTCAAGCACTGCCTTTGCTGCCATGCTGCAGGAGCAAAGCAGCTGGCAGACACCCTCTGCCCGGGCTGACGCGCAGGCTGTCAGTGACGCAGAGCAATAGGGGCCTGGCGCTGGTATCAGCTGCACCCACTGCCTGCCCAGCAGGTCTGCTGGCAGCCTGCGCAGGGGGAGAAGGGGTGCCAGATGGGGAGGGCCGGCACCAGCAGCCATTTGTTCTGAGGATGCAGCTTCGGCAAACAACCTGGACACCGAGGCTGCTGGTCTACTCTTTGGGGAGACATTCCCCACGCTCAGGCACAGCGGGGTGACTCTCATGAGTTCGTGGGTTTTCTGACTCACTCCTTTGTAGCTGCATGCAAACATTTGTGTGTGCTTTCCCAAACTGCCAGACTGCAGCGCTGCTCAGCAGGGCTTGCCATGGAAACAGGGCCCCAAGGAACAGCCACAACACTACCAGAAGGGACTGTCCCTGACACAGCCTGTCTGCTGGAACAGGATGACTGCCCAGCACCGCTGCCTGCCCCACGGGCTGGTGCAAGGGACAGGCAGGTGTGAGAGCACGTACAGAGAGTGGCTGGCGGTGATCGGTCCCCTGCACGCTCCGTGAGTGTCAGGGTGGAGGAGCAATGCTGTCCCAATGTTGGACACACAACACATCCCCACATCCTCAGGGGCACCCAGTCTAGCCTTACCCAGGCTGAGCTGTGTGGGGAGCCCCCCTTGGGAAGCAGCAGCTTGACGATCTCCAGGTTGTTGTGGTGCACGGCCACGTGCAGTGGCGTCAGGCCGTTCTGGGGAGCAGAGAGGGCACAGGCAGGTGAGACAGAGCCTCTCCCCGTAGCACACCACTCCTCCCACTGCCACAGGAGCAACGCTCACCTTCCCTGCTGCATTGGGATGAGCGTCACGTGCCAGCAGCAGCTCTGCCACATCCACCTTCCCGTACTTGGCTGCAACGTGGAGAGGTGTAAATCCTTTCTGAGGAGAAAGGCAGCCCATCACAGGGTATACAGGGATGAGGAGAGCACTGGTACATGCTGCAGCACAGGAGGAGGTTGCCCCTCCCACGACAGGGACACTGTGCCACCAGCCTCCGAAGCCTTCGCCCAGCTGGGTCGCGCCTTCAGTGGCCATGGCCACAGCTGCATACCTTGGTCATGCAGGTCTGCAAGGCCCCCTTCTCCAGCAGCGCCAGGGCTGTGTCCACATGCCCCTCTCTGGCAGTGATGTGCAGGGGTGTGTGCCCCGCTGTCGTGGCCAGGTTGGGGTTGGCGTTGCTCTCCAGCAGAAGCCTGACCATGCCCATGTGGCCGATGCGCGCAGCACAGTGCAGAGGAGTCTGGTCATCCTGTCAGGGAGGCAGAGAAGCTGTTTTGGCAGACCTGGGCCAGCCCCTTGCTTTGCCATGCCGAAGAGGCCCTGGCCCTGCTCCTGCTGTTGCACAGCCCCTGGCAGGCTGGGCTCTGGGCAGGCAAGAGCAAAGAAACCAGCACTGGCTGTTCCCAGAGCTGGACTGTCACACAAGTTCTCAGTACCCACCTTGGCCTTGGCATTGGCTTTGGCTTTGTTCTGCAGCAGGTACTTGGCCACATCCATGTGCCCAGCTCTGGCTGCCATGTGTAGGGGCGTCTCCACTTTCTGCACAAGACAGGATAAAGCAGTGAGGTCGTAGGAGGGAATATGCCTTCCTGCAGTGGTTCTCCTGGTGTGAACACAGGAGAGTAGCACCCACAGCCTTTTCTGGTGCCTCCCAGTTCCTCCTGCCAACACAAAGCAGGATGCACCAGGGATTGCTCAGGAGAGCAGAGAGAGCAGGACTTGGACGATCCCCACCTTCTGCTGGACCCCACCACGCTGAGTTCCCACAGCCCCAGCCAGGGTGGGACTCACCACATTGGACACATTAGGAGAGGCTCCACGCTGCAGCAGGGTCTTGACGATGGGCAGGTGCCCCATGAAGGCAGCCACATGCAGGGGGGTCAGGCCAGACTGTGGAAAGAAAGGGGCCAGGAGCCAAGATGGGGTCTGATGGCCTTGCCAACGTCTCTTCCTGCCCCCTCCTCCCCCTTCCCAGGGCACGCTCCAGCACAGTGGCAAACTCTGGGTCCCCAGCCTGGCCCCAGCAGCCTGGCAGGGGAGCTGAGGGGCACACGGAGGGCTACTGCTTCCCCTGCAGTCCCCCTGCCCTGTATGGAGCAGGCTGTGGGGAGATGCTGCCAGGCTCAACAGGTCCTGAGCTGCACAGAGCTCTGCACCACAGGGAAGAAGGTGCCTGGGGACCCGCAGAGGCAACAGGGCCATCATCCCCTGCAGCACTGCCTGCTCCACACAGGCAGCAGCAGGAGAGCTGGGGCTTGGCTGCAACCCACCTACCTCTGTGACGGCATCGATGGAGGCACCCGTCTTCAGCAGCAGCTCCATCACCCGAATGTGGTTCTTCTTGCAGGCGATATGGAGGGGTGTGAAGCCATTCTGCAGACAGACAGAGAGTCATTTGCAAGGACACTCTCCCTCTCCCCAGCCCTGCCTGCCCCTCCTCACTCACCAAGGCTCGGGAGTTGGGCTTGGCCCCCTTCTCCACCAGCAGCTTGGCCACTCGGTGGTGCCCACAGTGTGCGGCCACATGCAGTGGCGTTAGGTGGTCCAGCGTGATGTCGTCGATCTCGGCGCTGTACTGCAGGAGCAGGCGCACACAATCCAGGTGGTCGCCCTGCGCTGCCATGTGGATTGGCGACAAGCCGTTCTGCAGCCACAGAGTGGGGCCTCAGGGCTGGGTCAAGAGGGGGACCAGGCATCCCCCCCCCCCCCCCCCCACCTCGCTCCCCTGGCCGCAGCTCTGGGGCAGAGGGATGGCGTGTTCCCCTGGGTGCTACCGGAGAGGAGCCTGAAACCCCTCATCAAGACTTACAGAGGAGCAATGCCGAACAGAGGGCAGGGCCTGAAGAGCTGCTGCTATGGGGCAGGCTGTCCCCAGGCCATCCCCCTCCCAGGCCTGGGCCCTTTGAAGTATGCAGCCCTCAGGCAAACGGCTCCAGTTAGGGCCAAGGAGGAGGTCAGGAAGCTCCTTGCTCCTTGTCAGGCCAAAAACGCAGCCCCAGCCCAGCCACGGGTGGTATGCAGCAACCGTGCACAGTTTGTTACCCCCCTGTGCTGCCCTGGGACTTGGCACCAAGCACAGCCCCACAGAGTCCCATGGGCACCTTGGTTTTGGCCTGAATGGGAGCCCCGTGGTCCAGCAGGATCTCTGCAATTCGCACGTGTCCATTGCGAGCTGCACAGTGGAGAGGGGTCAGCTCATCCTGGGGAGAGAGAAGGGTTCAAGGGCTCAGCGTGGGCAAGGAAGGGCACAGCTCCTCCGGCAGCAGAGTAACAGGGACTGTGGACTTGTTTGCAAAATGAGGCAAAAGCAAGCCTGCCCTCATAGCCACTGTAGCTATGCAGCCTCCTCTCACTTCTACACGCACCAGTCAAAAAACTGGTCCATTCCCTTAGTGCACCAGGGACCTTCCCTCACACATCCAGCAAGCTGTTCATATGGCATCACTGCGCAGTGCAGCACAGCACTGCTCCCTGGACACAGGGAGTTCGGGGAGGGAGACAGCCTGTGTACTTGCTGGGGATTCAGAAGCAGTCTCACCTTGGTCCTTGTCTCTATCTGGGCCCCGCGGTCCAGCAGCAGCCGTACCATGATGATGTTGCCCCGGCGGGAGGCTATGTGCAGGGGAGTGATCCCATTCTGCCAGGAGGAATGGCAGTCTGTTAGAGGGAGCAACCCCTTCTCTTTCCCCTGCGGGGCTGCACAGCGGCAGGGGGTGAAAAAAGGACAGAAGGCAGGGCAGAGCTCAGTCCCTGCCCACGGCAGGTGCAGAGGAACAGCTTGTTTCACAGGGCTGGGGGAGAGGGTGAGCACCCGCTCCCGCGTGGACAGAAGCTACGCAGAGCTCACAGAAAGCACCAGCTCACAGATTTGGCTGCACCCGTGGGGCTGGAAGAGGCACGGCAACTGCATGGGCTATAACCTCTGCCCTGCAGCGACAGCACCAGCTTTCCCTCAGCCTGGACACAAGGTCCCAAGAGCTTCCAGGGACGCATGGCTGCATCCGACAGAGGAGACACAGTAGAAAAGGCCCACACTGGTTATTAATGGCAACTTCCCAGACATGCATGAGTGTGCTACCTTCTGCATGATCCCACCTCACTAGTGTACCCTGGCAGCTGCTGCTGCACCTACGCAGAAAGGAGGCACAGCAACCTCCTCTGGTGCTGGAGCAGTCCCAGTCCCAGCAGCCTTCCCACTCTGCACTCACCTGGGGTGTGAAGTTGACACTGGCTCCACGATTCAGCAGTAATTGGGCCACACTGAGATTCTCGTAGTGGGCTGCAATGTGCAAGGGGGTAAATCCAGTCTAGGGGAAAGAAGGAGGGATCAGCCCAGCCAGACACATACTCCCTGCTGAAAGGATGGATAAATACAGCATACCAAGCTGCTGTTCTCCATGGGGATGTGGGAAAGCTCCCAGAGACAGCATGGGAAAGCCACACACCTTAGAGAGGACGTCAGCATTGGGGTCATTCTGCAGCAGCACGGCAGCTGTGCGAGTGTCATCATTGCGGGCTGCAATGTGCAGGGCAGGCAGGCGGACCTTACCCTTTGTCCCATAGTTGATAAGGTGAGCAACCACGTTCTCATGCCCTTGCTGCAGAGCCACAGCTAGTGGCGTGAAGCCGTCCTGCCAAGGAGAGGCAGGTGAGAGGCGGAGAACCGAGGAGCCATGGCAGCACCGGGCACATCCAACAGCAGCCACAGCAAGCAGGGCCCTGGAGTCCTCCCCAAGGATCTCACCTCTGTGGCTACATTCTGGTTGGCTCCATTTTCCAGCAAGAACTTAACAACTTCCAGGTGGTTTTCCTGCGCTGCCATGTAGAGGGGTGTGAAGCCTTTCTGCAAACACAGGGCCATGCACATCAACACAACCGTTCCTCGAGTTTCTCAAGCTCCTTGCAGACCTACACCCCATCAACAGCCACACCCCCAGCCCACTGAACTGGGGCAAAAGTATACACAGTGTAGGTGGGAAACAGGAAAATCTGGCAACGGTGGAGCAATCAGAGAGAGCTGGAGCCCAAGGCTCTCCACATCCAGAAAGAATGAAGGGATGCTTCACAACAACAGTCAACCCAGAAGACACTGCCTTCCACTCACTGCCACTACTCTCCCTTGCTTCAGGGACATTTCTCCCATCAGGAAAAAGCTGAAGAGCTTGCAGCCCCACCAGGCCCAAGAACGGAGAACAAGGGAGGCACAGTGTGCAGCTGCAAGGCTTGCTGGGGACCCCATAGCTGTGCCAGGGAGGCATTGGCCATGAGTCCTCCCAGGACGAGTTTAGTGTGCTTGTGCATGCTGCCATGGACTCCCTCAGCAGAGAGACCATGATGGTCTCCCCATATCCCTCAAGGCTCCTTCCCCACCACCTGCACACCTGTCTTCTTTGAAGAGTTTGTCAGAGCAGCCCTTGCCCCTGAACAGGGCTAGAGAAAAACTGTAAAGCGCTGCTGCAGGGCCCATGCTGGGCACAGTTCCCACCATAAGGACACCACCATCATGCATGCTGGGGGCTTTTCCCACCCCAGCCCAGGTCACTCTACCTGTGACTGCGCGTTGACGTTGGCCCCATAGTTCACCAGTTCCTGGACCACGTCCTGTTGTCCAGCCAGGGCAGCAATGTGCAGGGCTGTGTTTCCCTTCTGAAAGACACCACAGAGCAGTGCTCAGGGGCTGGAGCAGAGCAGGATGCCAGGGGAAGATGGGCCTGACATGTGCTAACACGTGTAAACAGAGTGTCTGGACAGGGGAAGCCTGTGGGGCCATGCAACCCTTGCTCCATGCCCCATCCCTGCTATAGACCAGGCAGGTATGCTTCACATTTGCTGGCCAGGGAAGAAAGTGATTTCATCTCTCCCACGAAGTTACTGGCAGCAAAAGCTGTATGCTTTGTCAGGCTCTGTGTATCTCCAGCACCGAGAGATGAGGAGGGGAGGGAGGATGGGGAAGTTGAGCTGGCAGTCTTCAGGCAACACTGCAGTGTGCACCCTGGTAGCCAAGACACCCCAGCAGAGCTATGGGATGACAAGCAGGCTGAAAAATGCAGAGACAGGCTCTTCCGACTTGTGCCTTTGGGTGGTGTGGCAGAAAGCCAAACTCTGCTCTGTGACCCGAGCCCTGCCAGAGCACTGGGGAGGTGGCAAGCCAGGCCCCCTACTGTTCTCACAGCCCTTCAGACGGTGCTGAAGGAGGCTCATTTGTCAGCTCTGCTTGTCTGTGCTGTTGTCTCGCTTGTCATCGAGCAAGAACCACACCCCGCCGTGGTGATGCAAGGAGAGAATGCTATGTTATTTACAGAGAACCAGAGCTCTCCAGGCTTGTGACAACAGTACCGAGGCCATCTCAGTGCTGCAGCATAAAGGGGCTGCCCTGGGGCAGCGAGGGCTGACCTGAGCTGGCAGCCAGCGCCAGGAGGAGATGTGAGTAAAGACAGCACTAGCACACACTGTGGCTTCTGTTAGTCGCCTCTTGAGCTCACAGTGGTCCCCACGGGGTAGAGGAACCTCCCGTCCACCCAGAGGTGCCCAGAATGGCTTCGGGTGTGCTGAAGTCAGAGCCTGGTCCCCATGCCCCAGCCCAGAAGCACTGCCACCAGCACAGCCGTCCCAGGGGCTGAGAGCAAACAGCATGATTCACTGCTCGGCTGTTGCTGGTGTGCCTGGCAGCAATGGCAGGGTGCGGAGCTGTGACTAATGTGACCAGGCTCCCTTGTCCTCACCTTGGTCGTTGTCTCCAAAACGATCTCCTTGTGCAGCAGCTCCACCACCATCTTCACATGGCCCTCCTTGGAGGCCAGGTGCAAAGCGTTCAGCCCATTCTGGAGGGGGCAAAGGTGGGAGAGGGGTATTAGTCACCTGCTGGGGCTGGGGCTCTCCGGGAAACCCCCTGCTCTGAGCTCCTGTGCAGACACAGCTGCGGGCACTTGGCCCACGCTGGAGAAAGCCCAGGCTGGTGGGAAAAGAGCCTCTGCCTTGCCCTCGAGCCCTGCGCTGGCATCCAGGACGACAGCCACGACTGGCTCCTTGCTGCCAGGGCAACTGCATGCAGCAAATGCTGAGCTGCTGACTAATGCTGGAGGTTTCTTCACGAGCAAAACATGCAGCCCCTGTAGACAATTTCCTGGGGATGGGTAGCACCACAGCTCAGCATGTGTGTGTTTGGGGCCACAGGTGCTGTTTCAGTCCTCCCTGCTCATGACACAACCTTGACATCAACTCCTGTCTTTGCTCAAGTGACTTTCCCTGGGTGCCCCTCCCCACGATCGCCTGCCTGCAGTCAGGCTTTTCAAACCTACAGCACAGAGCTGAGCTTTGTATATGGCCCAGAGTGAGGATGCACCAGAGCTGTCGTGACAATGATTTTATCAAGCAGCAGCCAAATTTAATTCACACCAGTGCTGAGCTTCCAGTCCAGCAGCTGGCTCCTTCCTGGTTTTGCAGCTGCCCACCAACAGACCCACCCTGCAGCCCATGCTCAGCAGAGGGTTGGCTTTGCTCTCTCAGGGTTTAGCTGCAGCAAAGGGTGCAGAGAAAGTATTGGCTGTGCCACTGCTAAGCTCTACCAGTTCCAGGAAGCTCCCAAACAACTGAAGTGACTTCTCAGGAACATCTCTGCACGTGCCCCAGTTTGGCCCACTTTTTTCCTACACATGGAACCCGAGCACGAGGAGCAAAGGGCTGGCCAGTGCTCTTTAGCATCCCTGGGCTCTCAGAAGGTGGTGTCCGGCCAGTCAGCACTCTAGAGGCTGCCGAGACAGCTTCTGCGCCACTATTTCGGACACCCTCTTCCGCTTCCCAGATGTGAACAAAAGGGCTGGGGTATCTGCTGGCAAAAGAGGTTAAATACTCGCAGGCAAACTCAGATGTCACTTCTTCCCCATAAGGCAAACTTCTGTTGTCCCTCAGTTCTCCCGTGTGGATGAACTATGTTTACTCACCCCTACACAATGCTGTCACGTGGCAGAGAGCCACCAGCTCCCTAGGAGCACACAGTCCTGCCCAAGTACTCCACCTCCCAACCATCTGTTTCAGCTCCCGAAGAGTGCTGGAAGGTCACTTCACAGAACTGTTTCATCCCCACCCGAATATAGGTAGGGCAGCAGAAAATGCCCGGAGAAGCTCCAGTTTCAGCCCTCAACACTCCAGTTAAACTTAGAACAGCTTCAAAAGAGCTATCGTACTGGAAAAAGGTTTTCCATCCTCTCTCATTCAAAGTACCAGCTCTCACAGTCAGAGAGTCACAGATTCTTTCGCTCAACTCTGATTACAGCACAAAGAGCAAAAAACCTAAAAATCCACAGGCTTCTTCCGCACACCAACTCCACAGTCCGCTAGAGCCTCAAGGACAAAAGGTCTGCTTCCAAGGGAAAATGAAGTGGGAATGCTGCAACACCCACAGAACAGAGCCACCAAACGGAAATGCTCCCCAACCAGGCCTGGCTACACTGAGCCCATCACCTCGGTCAAGCCCAGCTTCTTTGACTAAGGCACACCTAGACAACCCCTTGCCTATGGTCACCGACACCCTTACCTTCATGAGCTCATAAGCTGGATATGTGGCCACAGACACACACGCTCTTTCTTGGTTACGCTCACGCAACAAGCACCTGGAGTGCAACACCATGGATGCTCGGTTGCTTTTCTCAGCACATACACCCTTTTATGCAAGGGATACACAAATAACTTTTTCAATGCTGGAAACCTGTGAGGAATCATTATTCTCTGGCCTTACAGCAATAAGTGCAATGTTTGCAGAAGATCGTTTCCCAGCAGCCCATCGATATTTCTGCTCCAGGAACAACACAGGCTGTTTTGCACATTTGCTTTGGCTTGACAGCTCATCTGACCCAAAACCGCCACAGGATGTGCTTAATTCGAAAGGTGCTGCATTTCCCTCACTAAGTGCTGCAAACACTTCCCAGAAATCCCAGTTGCTGGCTGTCGGTGTGACAAACGCAGCCCTACAGAAAAACACAATAAGGCAGGACTTTGCACTTAGCCTGTACCAAAGCAGGGCCCTGCCCTGGACTGCCCATCGGGACTGTGACTGGCCACCCCAACAGAGACTACCTCCTGGCACCCGTGTGCTAGCACCACGCTTTCCCTGCTAGTGAGGGTCCTGGCAGCAAGGCGCACTCATCCTCAGGCTTCCAGCTCCTCACAGATGAGATGGGAGTGTGCAGGAATTCGGAACATGAGAGAGGTAGATGATGAAGACATTGATGCGGATGGCAGTCATGAAGGGGATGAACTCGGTGGGATGAAGATCAGATGGCATGTCAAGGTCTCTGCACTTGAGTAAGAATACAGGGCCTGTGGGATAGGTCTGACCACATATATCCCTCTTTATTCTATACAGGACATGTGAGGTTGGACCTTTCCCACAGGTCTGATATTCCTCGGAAGCAAACCCCAAAGTGCCATCTAACCTCAGGGAGATGGCAGGAAACAGTGCAAAGACGTCACTGAAAGAAGTGCCTCATATCGTTGCAGCCACATGCTCCCTGTGAAGGTGTTACATTCCCTCACCAGCACCAGAAATCTGGCTGGAAACAGGACTTGCAGTCAGTCAGTGGAGACAGCTGATGACTGACCTCTCTGGGTGAGGAAGAAGTTCAAAGCCATCATCTTTAGCTCGTGGTTGGGTCTCTCTGTTTTAATTCTTTGCAGACCCCTCTCCAGAACCACATACTTCTCTGCACTGGAGTGGTACAGGAGCAGTGGATGTAGAAATCCTCCCCCTGCTTTTAAGCTTGTCATCAGAAATGAGTGGACGTCTGTGATGTGCTCTGCTTGTGGAGTCTCCCATCTCAGCAGGCACAGGCCAGCATGGCCAAACACAGCCCCCAACTACTCTCGCCCCTCTCCTCCAGACACCCACAGAAACCGGCAGGAGGGAGTTCTCTGAGCCTCTTGTGAACAGGCAAAGTAAGGCAATTTTCCCTGCCAGGCTCTGCTTCGGCCTCAGCACGCACAGGGCATACATGAATGTGCTGCACACGGCAGCATCCCCAGTCCTTCCGGGAGAGCAGAGCGGCACAGACGTCAGCAGCAGGATCTCCCTGCTCCTTGTGACTTGCTTTCCCAGAGCTCTGTAAGGGAGCAGTGAGAGTATTAAACACCTACTTGTCTCTGCTCATTTGTAGCTAAGTGTTTGGAAGCAGGAGCAGTGTGACTGCTTCCAGCAACTGACCTGCTGCTGTGGCTGAATTACAGGGGCTTCTGCTCCCACAAGAGAGACTAAGGGAGCAGCAGCTGGGTTTAATGACTGGGCCAAATTCTGAAATGAAGCACAGCAACTTGGAAGATCCCGCCAGGCGTAAGCACGCAATCTGCTCAGTGCCCAGTGCAAGCCAAGTCCTGCAGCCCAGTGCTAAGAGCGTGTCACATGGCCTCTCCTCTTTTCAAACCCTGTACATCTCCAAAACGGTTATGGAGTCAAAGTCTCTAACCCACCAACAGGACATGGAAAAACTCATCTTCAAAGGACTATGAAATGGAAAATTTTCTACCTCTTCTCCCCATAAGACCCCTCTGATCTAAATTCTGTATGTCCTCACACAGCCCCAGGACAGAAGTCTTTAAGTGTATCTGGATACTGGTGATGAACTAATAATCCAGATAATACAGAGATAACAAAATTAGTATCTCCTGAGCTTTGCCCAAACCTCATCTAGTGTCCCAGAGAGGAGAATGCAAGCTGCAGTGTGCTCCAGAGGCCTGCAGAAGCCCAGCGTCCCTGCATGGTACCACCAGTCAGAAAAGAAAAGGAGAGGGTGACATTTCCTGGGGGAACCCGTCTGCAGTAACTGCACTGGCCGCTGCAGTGCACATATCAGTAGGCCTAAACTACGCTTGGTTTGGGGACTTGACACTGAACCTGGTGAACATACGTTCGTGCTACCTGCTGAGTCAGCCTCCCCAGCATCATTTCTGCTCCAGAAAGCGGCCGACTGCAGCCGGTCTGTCTC
Source organism: Opisthocomus hoazin (assembly GCF_030867145.1). Taxonomy (NCBI): domain Eukaryota; kingdom Metazoa; phylum Chordata; class Aves; order Opisthocomiformes; family Opisthocomidae; genus Opisthocomus; species Opisthocomus hoazin. Next base: position 9,324,266 of record NC_134441.1, read on the forward strand.
CTCTGCTCAGCCCAAGCCCCCTGAGTCTACAGCACCTACCCCAATTCAGGCTGAGCCGCTTGCATATGGCAGCTACACAGATACAAAGCATTCTGTCAACTATGTGCAAGCAATTCCTCGGTGCCTGCAGCTCTCCTTTCTTGGGGCAAACCTGTCTCTGCTCTGGGCTAGCAAGGGCTCCACCTGCTCAACACCTCCCAGGTCACCAAGACCAGCATTTTGCAAACATCCCTTGCTTGTGTTAAGCTGCAGCTTCTGGGAATCTGAAAGCTTGAGCACTGCAGGCAAGCGGAATATCCTCAAGAGTGATTCCTATGATGTTCCAGCCACTGCTACACTCTTCACAGCTATCTGCTCTGCCCTCTGATAAGCAGCTGAGGCCCTTCCAGCTGTCCCAGTTGCTTGTCACCCTAAAGCAGCCTCAGATCTCCCTCTCTGCTTATCTGTTAATGCCCTTTGCTACACTCCAGCCAGTACTACCAGGTTCCCCAGATCTTTATAGCTATCGCTGCCCTCCCTGCCCCAAAGACAACTGGTCTAGATCTGCCTTCCGGTCAGCTGTTTTGCTCCCCAGCACAGGACCTATTTCCATCCAGCTCAGCTGCAGAAGCCTCCCCAGCAAAACATCGCTCTCATGCTGCAGCCTGCCCTGCATGGCCTCTCCCCGGAGCTCAATTCTGGCTAGGAGCTCCTGTGCCTAAGGGGCTGCAGGTTGCCTGGAGCCTGGTGGGGGGTGTTGCAGGTGAGAGGAGGACGGGGTCTGCCAGGAAACTCCATCCCGCACCCCAGGGATCCCCTCACTGCCCTGGCAGTCATGGCTCCATGATCTGCCAGGGTGGTGTGCCCCTACCCCTCAGCCGGGCATGCCGCAGTTCTGGACACGTGCACCCAGAGACCGCACGATGCCTCTGCAGAGCAGATCACCCCCAGGAAATCACCTCTGGACAGCAAAGTTGCCGTCACACTCCACCTAACACAGCACCTCTTTTGTCTTACCCCCAGATGACCCGCCACGAGCCAGGCATACCAGACGCAGGAGCGGAGTGGGGTCAGGACAGGCAGCCTCTCCCACAAAGTTTTTAAACTTCCTCTGCCAAGCAATTTATTACCAGCCAACTTACACTCCGCTCCATGGCAGGCAGGACTGTGGGATCAGGGCAGGTGCTCCTAGTCAGGTACGCAGAGCAGAGCAAGTGAGCAGCCATGGGGAACCTCCCTGCCTCCATCCTAAGGCAGCAGTGTAAGGAAGGGGTGCAGTGACTGTCACTGGGCCCTGTGGAGCCACCGCACGGCACATTTTCACAGGAACTAGAGATGGTATCAGAAGTCCTGTGGGTTTCACCTACCTGGTTACAGGTGTTAATATCTACCCCATTCCTGAGGTGATCCAAGGCCTTGTCCAGATTCCCAGATCTTGCAGCTCTCAAGAAACTGGTTGCAGCATCAGCCTTGGGGGAAAAAGAAAAATTATGAGACTCAGAGTCCCCCTGGCTCTTCCCCATCACCATCACAGTGCCAGCTCTTCACTTGGTTGCAGAGAACATGACTACAGAGACCAGGCAGAAAAGGCAGAGGCTGGGCAGGTCAAGGTGGGAGCTGCTGGGAAAGACTGAGGTGCCCCATATCAGACAGGAAGAATCAGGGCTGGAACCTAGACTTCAAGTGAAGGGCATCCAAGCAATGAGGCAGGAGAGCCACGCCACTTCTGCAGCTCATCCCAGTGCTGCGGGCAGGGCAGGGAGGAAGCTCTACAGGGACTTCTGCAACCATGGCAGCCTCCCGTGGCCCAGGAAATGCCTCTGTGTCCTGGCCAAGAGACTGCAGCGATGGATGAGGCCTAGACTGCAGTCATGGTGAGCCCACCCTGCTGTCCTCCAGAAATGGCTGGGTGGCTGCAGTAGTGAGTTCGAGTACTGGCACTGGGGATATTGACCCTGGCTGAGCGCCCCGCAGCTAGGAAAGTCACAACTCCCCTTCTCGACAGAAACAAGGCAGTGCCTCCCTGCTCTGCTGAACACAGCCACCCCAGGCAAGGCACATCAATACTTCCAGCAACACTATTTAGCAGCGTAATGCAGCAAATGAAGACCATGGGATGGCTCACCAGAAGCTGGAGAACAACAGGGTGGAAATGCAGCGACGTGGCTCTGAGAGGCTGGGACCCTGGATCAGTAACTATGAGCTGGCGTCTGTCTGCTAGGTCTAGCCCGAAGGGCTCTCTGCAGCAAAGAGCCGCAAGACATCCATGGCAAGGGTGCAGGACACACTCCTCTGCCTTCGGCTCCAACAGAAGATCAAAATCTCTCTTGCACCACTCATGATGGAATTGACCAAGGGACCTCCTGTGGTATGAGAGCCTACATCCTCCCATCCCAGGCCATCCTGTGGTGCCCACAGCCTGGCTGCAGAGGAGCACCCAGGGTTAGGAAACTCCTGGACAGGAGCTGGAAGCAGCATGGGCACAGCGGACACAGTGGAAGCAGACCTAGGCAAGATGAAGCACCACATGGGTTCAGGGCTCTTCTCTCTGCAGCCTCAGCCATTCGAAATTGGACTTTGGAGCAGCTCAACTCAGCTGTCTTCTGCTCTCCTCCATCTGCCTCCCTTAGCCCATCCTTTTTGCCTGACCCTCCTATCCCAGAGAAATGTAGTCATGTACTGGGCCCACCGCCCTGCTACCCTCTGCAGAAGGAAAGCCCACAGACAGGGTGTTCTGCCCCCACCGTGTCAGGCATGCGCTACAGGACCCAGCCCAGGCTCCCACAACAGAGGCTCGGTGCCGTGGCCCCTTCTGGGGCAGCCCACGGGGTCAGAGGGACGGGCGGCAGCACCACCATGCCCTGTCCCAGTGTGCAGCCTCTGCGTGCAAGGGAAACACATGCTGATTGTATGACTGCCTGTGCCAGCTGGCTCCGCTTGCTACCACCTCAGATGAGAGCCCTATCCGTCTGGGAAGAGCCCCCAGATTCACAGCAGTGCTGCTGGCTTTGTGGAGGGCTATGAGCACGGAGGAGACACGACTCAGGGCCTCGGTGCTCTGCTCACATAGGATGATCTACTGTAAGAGGCAGAAGACAGCACCAGTACTGTGCTTAGAAGTGCGTGTTTGTGCTCTGAGCCCTGCGTGCTGTCTAGGCTCTAGTGAGGAAACACTGACAGCTTCAAGCAACCGGCTGAATCATAGCATGGTTTGGAAAGAATGCAAAGAGCTTTTCCAGCTCCAGGCTCTGCTAGAAGCCTCTGCATCTCGGGTCAGGATCAATGACAGGGCAGCACCTCAGCTATGCTGCCAGCATGTGAGCCACAGCACAGACCTTCGACAGCAAACCCCTCGGAAAGTCAAAGCACAGCTCAGCCAGTCTCTCCCACCCATGGGACACACACAGAGCTGCAAAGATTAAAACGGTAAAACTACAGGCTCCAGCAGCAAAGGGGCTCCCAAAACCCCAACACGCCCAGCAGCAGAGAGCACAGGCAGAAAGCAAGCAAAAAAGCAAAGCAGAGGTCTCTGTGGATGCAAAGGAGAAGTGCATTCTATACTCACAGCCACTTCTGGACCGGACCTGCCCTTTCGTGCTGCCATAGTCCGGCACTTCAGCTGAAACCTGAGCCTGGTGTCCCCTCTCTCCCTCCTTGGTTATCTACTCCTCAGCTTTGATAGAGCCAGTAAGTTACATCGCATTCTATCTAAAAATACAGGCTCCCTCCTCGCTCCAACGCAGACCCTGCAGGGATCGCCAGCCGCTAATGGAATTTGTTCATTTTCTCTCCATTATTGTGTCAGACAGGATATTTAATACCAAGACGCCTCCAGAAAGCAGACGACTGTTGCCAAGTGCAGGGAGCGGGTCAGAGCTGCAGGTACCACCTCGGGAACAGCAGAGAAACAGCAGCCCCACAGACGTGCCCAGGAGCCTGGCATTTCACAGGTAGCACAGAGCAGAGGGGTTGCGGCTCCCTCCCAGCCCTCTGGATGCTGGGGGCCAGGGTCTTGGAGAACATGCTGAAGCCCAAGTGCTTCAGAGGTACTGCCCTTCCTCCCCATGCTCAGCATGCACCTTTCAGAGATGCACAGAGAGATGCAGGACATCAGACACTAGCATTCAGACAGCACGTGCAGCCAGAGAAGAAGGGATAGCTCAGCTCAAATGGTAAAAGCAGAGGAAATAGATTGCAGTCATATCGCCCTTCTGATGTCAGTGCATGTTGGGACTGCCTACCTATCACTCAGAGGGCATTCGTTCACACCAGCTCACTTCACTTTAGGGTGTCACAGAGATGAAGACAACACTAGACTAGCCATACCGAAATACCAATTGGGTCACTGTCATCTCCTGAATTTCAACAAAAGGGAGCAGTGACAGTAAGAAATGCAGAGACCCCATGGACACAAGTAGATGTGCATATCAAAAAGATACACAAACACATCCCAGTCAGCACAACACCAACGTACCTAAACACAGACACACACACATTGCAGTTAACATCCACTAATAAGCACAAAGCGTAGCATGGGCATGCTACATGCACCCCTCAGTATTTGTACACACGTGCACACGAGGTCACTTGCTATCCAAGTGCTCCAGGATATACAGCAACTGCTTCCAGATGCAGAGACTGCCTCTACTGGGTTTCCTTTCTTTGGAGTTCATAGTGCTTCTTTCTGTTCTCCTTTGCCTTCCTAGAAATTTTCCAGGAAGGAGCTACTCCAGGGGAGAAAATGAATTGCCTCACTTGACAGTGTGTACCTCTTGCACTCTTACATGGCTGCTAAATCCTACACACAGGTGTCATGCTCCACAGACTTGGTGACATTCAAGCTGTGAAGTGTCAGGAGGCTGCTGGCAGCAATTCCTGAGGAAGAAGCCTCAGATCTGGACTTTGAAAAGTGCTCCAAGACCTCCTAAAGTAAAAAACATAGACAGCACATCAGACTGTGCTTCTATTCTCCTTCTCTTTCTTTTCTTTCAGGAAAAAGGTCTCCTTGTCTGCTGACAATCTAAATTTTTCCCTCTCCCTCTCCTGGCCCTGATTAGTGGCTTCCTCTGTTCCTATGCACAGGTGTCTTCCTGCTCTCACAGTCTCGACCCACAAACCACTACAGCCACTGGATGAATGTCCTAGCCCCTCCACCCCAGCATGAGAAGCCTGGACCTGACCAAGCCCATTGCATTGTAGCCATGGCTAAGGGTAGTTCTGCCAAACCAGAGGCTCAGGCTGGATTTCAAGGGCTGCAATGAGAGGTTCAGTAACCCTGATCTGTCTCCTGGCTGTGGTTGGAGTTCTGCTCTAATCTTTTCTGGCAGTGCCTCGCTCTCACTCCCACCCAGGGAGGACCTCCCACCAACTCCTTCTGCACATCACTGATAAAAGAAGGGAGGGTCTCAACATTGCCTCCTTCTGTGAAATGTGGCCACATTTGCCAGGAGCCCACTCTGTACAAGCTACTAAATGCTGCAAATAGATGATTCCCAAGTGCAAGTAAGTTCAGGGACTTGTGCTGATCTCACAGTGTTTTCTAGGAGACAAAGACAGGCAAGAAGCAAGTCACCACACTGTTCCAAACTGGCAAAAGGCACACATACATCGTGCTACTCTTTACCCTATATGCCCACTTGTCTCTTCTATCTGCAGCTCTTCTGCTGGAGCGACAAGGCAGCCTGAGCAGGGACTGCAACTCCTTCGTTGTTTATACAGCACCTGGCATGAGAAAGGGTTGAGCTGGCTTCTTGCTGAGAAGCTCCAGAGGAGGCAGGACCCCTTCACTGCAAGTATTCACACACAGGTCTCTGGGACTGCCTGGGAAGATGTCCTGCTATGGACAGGGCCAAAGATGCCAAAACAAAGGGACTGGGTGCCTTTTCCAACAAGGCTCTGACTCCAGCCGTCTGGGCCCCAGTCGGGGCTGCTAGCACCCACTAGACCTTCGCACTGCGTGCAGAAATGAAGTGCCTTGGTGCTTGAAACCAGCTGATTCCCTGCTCCACTAGAAGAGCTGCCAGGACTAGTTACAGAGAGGGAAGAGTGGGGGAGCTTGTGGTCACTCTGAGTTTTTCTGAAATGGGCTTTATTATGTATTTTCTTCACTCTCTACCCAGAGGCATCACACAGCCAGAGTTGCCCTGCAATTGAAACATGCAATACTACAGGGAATTCCCAGAGTCTTGGTTCTCAGCCACATCGTTCAGCCCCTGCCTCTCCCCTTCCTTGGTCTCTGCCGCATGTCTTCAGAGTCTCTGGTCTCACTGAAGAACAGTGCTGCTCTTACACCATAGACTAGGAATTGCGATGCAAACTTTCAAATTACTGCCCATGCCTTGGGGAGCAAAACGCTTTCTGCCAAATGGCAGTCAGACCCAGCGGCCAGGAAGTTTGGGTCTGCTCTGCTCCTGAGCCACTCGGCTGATGCCTGGATGGGAAGACAGGGAAGCTGGCTGTGGGGCAGTTTTGCCTCAGTCCCTGTATGCCAGAGGCAGAAGGATGCAGGCCAGGCCCATATACACCATCCGTGGGGCAGGCACCCTCCTGCCAGCCCTGGCACCCATTAAGTTTTGTTTGTTCCAGTCCTAGCTACTGGAACACATCGCCAGTGAGGAGCAGCAGGCTTTGCTGCATGAAAAGCTTCCTATGGCTGCTCTGTAGCAAAGATCTTGAAAGCAATTACACCCAGTTACACCACTACACAGGTTTCTTGCTGTCTCATGAGTTTTGCCACTAATGATAACTCTGCATCTTCAAACTCTTTTGTTTCTTTTGTATTCTTTGGAAGCCAGGTGCTCCTTCCAGCAAGGAGCTTAGCAGCTCCTGCTCTGCACACTGCAGGCATCTGTTTGCAGCTCCATTGTTCTAACACTCTCTTGAAACCCCTTATCAGGAGCACCTTATCATGTGCGACACCTTCTCTGGGATACATTAGGAGCAAAGTCAGCTAAGGCATCTTGCGAACTGGGATGTGGAAACTGTGTGAACAGCAGAGAAACAGCAACAGAAGGGCCGCAGTCCGTCCCGAGAGTCATGTGCTGCTGCTGCTGAGGGGAAGGCACTGTGTTACCATTTACCATTGGCCCTACCTGGGGGAGGCAGCAGCGGCTTTCAGCCCTGCCAAGCAGACACACTCCCTGCTGTTCGTGGCTACTCCACCAGTCAACAGGGGGAAACAGAGCCAGACTGACATGGGCTCATGGAGCAGAGGACAGAGGAGGTCCAGCAAGGAAACCCCTTGCAGGCTGGGCAGCACACAATCACCCCACCAACCAAAAGAGTCCCAGGACCAGCAGTGAGATGCAAACCTGAATCCTGGCACCAAAGCCATGTATTGCTATGGGTATCCTATTCAGATGGTGCGGAAAGGTCCAACCCACATCTAGGAGGTCATCCAGTCACTTTCAGTTGCTAGTGCCAAGGTGCTGGAACCTAAGGTCAGCGCTGCCAGCTGGGGAGGTAGTGCAATAAACCTTGCAACAGCCTTTGACATTTGCTTTGACATTTCTTTGCTCATATGGGCTTGTATCTAGTAGTGGGCACGATCCTCAACTCTGAGGCGTTATTTTCAGCAGACAGCAAAACGTTACATCAATGTAGTTGCTTACTTTAAGCAGTTGCCCAACCTAGGGATTTCTCTGGTGCCAGAGTTCATCTGGACCTCCTTGCCTTGCAGACATCAAGTGCCTGGGTCTGCGGGTGATAACCTGGATCCTTTCTCATCAGATGAGAATACATCAGTCCTGGAAACACACTAAAACAGCTGCTAAGATTAAAAGCAGTCAAAGATGGCATCCAGGGTCTCTCTAATATGATCAAGGAAGACCAGGAAAATCGAACTGGAGATTCAACTCCAAATGCCCAGAAACAGAACTCGCACTGTCTCCCTTACAGGAACTTTCTCTCCTATCTGTATTCACAGAAATTTGATACTCTCAGTGGTCCCTGCAGTGGAAACAAAACCTGCTGGCAGGTTTCTGCCTTCTGAGTATAAGACAGAATTCAGCAGAGCACAGCACCTCCAGAGAGGCCATAGCAGCAAAGCCTCATGCAGGCAGCCAAAAAGCACAGAGAACCGGCTACCAGGCACATACTGCACACCAGATGAAAGAGAAAATGAAAAGCATTGGGAAAATTCATCAGACAAAAGGATAAATCCATATGCCCAAATGCTATTCTCTCATCATCCTCATCCCTGCCCACATGATTTAAGACAGATAAAGTCCATATGCCCAAGTTCTATTTTCTAACCATCCTCACCTCTGCCCACATGATCTAGGACAGTTCCGCAGCTGGGACTGATAAGAGCCAAGGCACAAGCGGTCATCTCTGGAAGGCATCTGCCAAGCGAGTTCTCATTTCATGCACTAGCCTGAGCAAACTCTTTGTCCGTGCTCCCTTCTGCTGAGTGGAGATTTCACAATAGCTGCAGGCCTCCCCAAGGCATGTACCACACAGGCCGATGGCTTATACACCCAGCAAAGATCCCCAGACCAGAATGCAAGGGGCAGCCCAACCATCTCACAGCAGGTGAATCAGAGCATGCAGGAAATGAAAGACCTGCTCATGCTCCTGCATCGAGGGGCTGTTAGAGCTGGAAGAGAACTCAGCACAACTGGCAGAGGAGAAATCCCAAAGCAGAAGAAGGAGGGCCCCTGGCAGGTTTGCGTGAAGGGAGGAAACTTGCCAGTTAGCATTTTGACAGTACTGAAGCGGGGGCAAGCTTTCAGGCAAAGGTACCAGGCTCCTCCATCATTACATAATCGTAAGTAACTAGCTTTCAGAAAGCCCATTTTTATGCACTCTTAACAAGAGAGGTAGTTCTGGACTGTCATTAGCATGCAGTTCAGGGCCAAGGTTAACTTGGTCCCTGCTGAGCATGTTCAGATACAGACAACATCTGCGTCGCCTTTTGGCTCCTTCCTTCCCCCCTCATAGGTCCCCTTTGCTAGCTGCTGAAGCGGGAACAGGTTCAAGACTGTGAAGAGGGTGGATATCAGAAACAGCTTAATCTGCACAGAGCAAGGACTTGGGAGCTGCCCCTACACAGCAGACTGATGCTTCTGATAAGGATCCCCTTGTGCTAAGCCTACAGCTCTATGAAAGCTTCCCTCTGTCAATTCCCACCTGCTACTAATGGATTTTTTAATTAGTAGCATCAAGATCTTGTTCTGCCGTTTGCAAACCATCACTTCCCTAATGAAGTATAGTGCTGGGTCCAGCAGCAATGAATGGAGAGAACAGGAGCTGGTCCAGAGGTCTGAACAGGGAGCTGGAGATCAGGACATTGTTCCTTTCACACAGAGCCAAAGCAAGGCAAGAACTAACACAGCTACTGGTCCTGCCAGCTGAGGCCACGCACACCCAGGGGAAAGCTGTCACTCTCCTTTGATGTTAGCAGGAGCCTCTGCTCTCTGCATATCCTGAAAAAGAAAAGCTATTTTTACCTCACCAGAAAATATATAGACTGTGACTAAAGACAATACATGAGAGCTTTTTGCTCAGGCACTACACCTCTTCTAACAACAGGGTTTACAGCTGCTGAGAGAGATGCAGAAGCACTATAACTGCTCTTTATCTCCTACTTTCCTAATGCACTTCCTTCCTTAAACAATGACATGGCTCAGGCAGGTGTGTGTGATGGACACTGTGGAGCTGAGAGAGCTCTAGCAGGTTGCTGGTGCAAGGGGGAAAGCAGAGACACGCTCTGAGCACGCCGGATGCAAGCCTGGGACTCAGGCACACCTTGCAGACCAGCCTCTAGCCTGCCCTGGGCTCTGGGCAGTGCCCTTGCACCCAAGAGATGTGCTGGAGTCCAGACCATGCCATCAGGGTCTGCCATGGTGCCTTGTGGAGAAAATTCCTCCTCTTTTCTAGCGATGCTTATAAACTGCTCCTAGTTTCTGCAATCTGTTTTGACTCACTCTCTACCTCTGCTTCAGCACGGCTAGTCCACACCTGCTTTGCCTACCTGCACGACCAAAAGCTCTGAGAAGGGGGCTTTCTGCTAGCGTCTGCATGCTCTAAGGAATCGCAGTACAGTCTCTGCGCCATGGCTGCAACAGATTTACTGCTAGCAGCGTTCAGCCAGGCTGGTCTGGCCAGCGCTCGGGGCGCAGCTTCCAGAAGCCATGCAGAGAAGAAAGCATTGACAGGAAAGCACCTGAAGCACACGCCTGGCAATATATCTCTGCCAGCGGATCCCTGGTGAGGACATGCGAGCAAAGCTGTAGCAGCACAGCCACCTGCTCCTCAGCAGAGCTAGTGCAGCACTGTGCCTAGAAAGAAACGTCATCCTGCGCACCTGTACCAGACCTTCGGGTGGGTAAAATAAGAAAGATGATAACACAGAAATCAACATTTACCATTACAATAGCACAAAAACCCAATACTTGGGGTCATCTCCCTTCTGCCAACAAAGCAGTGGTGAGAAGGGCAAGGCGAGTACAGCATCAGGTGCACCTGGCCATTCTGGATTCAACACCAGGCTCTGCCACTGGCCCCCAGCGTGACCTTAGGCAAGTTCCCAGAGACATAGCAAGGGCAGCACCCCTACCATTCTATGGTCCATTTAGCTGCAATGATTTCGGCCAAGAGCCATTTTCTCTGGACCAGACCTGAGTCCACGTTACTCGCCAGGATATACCTAAACTCCCGTGTGCAAACCAGCACCCTGAGAACCAGCCTGATTCCTCTCCCCCTAGAGCTGCCCAGCAAGCACCTTACTATGCGTAAGTACTCACCCTCAAGTAATGCAGGCATGGCATCGCTGCAGGAGAAAGTCGGCGCACCCTGGACAGCCAGGGTCTGCAGCTCTGATCAGCCCACTTACACTGAATGCTGCAGCCAAACCAAGTGTGAGCAGCCAGTCTGGAAGAGTTTTATCAGCAGCAGAACTGCACCCTATCACTACTCACACTTGCCTGCCTGCATGCTGGCAAACGGGGAGGCTCCTGCCTGGAGTCTGGAGATTAGAGGTTGTCCCACGTCAGGGGCTTGGGGAGAGCTGCCAGGCTGGACACGAAGTGTTTAGCGAGTGTCATGCCTGAGGCACACTTCATAAACATATCTGTAAGCTGTAAACAGGGAGGAGCCCATGTGCGTGAACCCTGCTCTTCAAACAGTAGAAGGGAAGATGAAAGTTTGAAATACACAGCAAAATAAAGCAGCTCTGTGGCCAGAACCACACTGTCTCTTGGTTTGTGCTCCACAAAGCAGGCTGGGCCAGAGGCAATTAGCAGAAAGACCCCAGATCGGTCACTGGTCTCTGCAGACCTTGGCTGGGCACAGTCCCAAATGACAGATACTGAGATGGAACTTAAGTGGCAAATGAGGTCTAGTGACAGCAGCTCCAGGCTCTGCAGAGGGCCTGGAGCCTACTGCAGTACAATGAACGCGCCCCTTCCCCCCTTCTACCTGCACAGCAGACTCCTGCTCCAGCATCGCTTCAGGAGATCCTTGCTTGCAGCAAGAAGGCAAGGGGTCCACAGTGGTTGGTGCATGCCCTCTCTGAAAGACACGCAAGGGAGTCACACCAATTGTTCAAAGGAACAGACCTCCTGGAGACCGCTCCCGTCCCACCCTCTCCTCGTACTCAGGGTGACACCTCAGAGCGATGCTCACCTGGCACTCCCGTCTGGCAGGAGCATCCTTCTGCCAGCGCTTCGCCAACCCCATCTTGGATCGAGACGCTAAACTGGGGTCATCTTGACAAAGCACTGGGGGACTGCAGGGCAGCCACATGGCTTGGTTTCTGTTTCTAGTTACCATCCACCCAGCCCTTTTTGCCAATTACAGGTTCAAGAAGGCCAAGGCACTTCCTCCCAGGCTTTGGGGCCAAACCAGTGAATGCAAGGCCATGGGGTGATCACACCTGGAAAGGTCTTGGCAGCATACAGATAAATACAGCTTGTAACACTTGCAGCTTCAGAGAGAAAAACCAACATCTCTGCCAGCTGTATCTCTCAGAGGAATTCCTATAAACAGCCCAGCCCACCACTAGGAAAGCCTGTATCAGCTGAGAGGCAGAAGTAGATCAAGAGAACCTGTTAGGATGGAAAAATGCTTTGCATTACACAGAAATTGAGATTTTTGTACTGAGCAAAGGCATTGAAGCATTAGAGCAAAGCAGAGTCCTTACCTCAGTCTAAGGACAACACCTTCCCCTTGTCCAGTGCAACTCAGCACTTCCCTGAGTCTGGGATCCCTCTGGTATTTGACCTACAATAGACTCCACCTCTAGTTCAGGTAGAGCTAAAATGTTAATTGTCAAAAGAATAGGCACTGCGACTGCCAGCTGGCATTCTACATGTGCTCTAAAGAGTGTTGCTGCTCTGAACCTACAAAGCAACATCATCAATGTCTCAGATCTTGCCCCCCCCCCCCCCCCCCGCATAACTGCATGTCATGAATGTAAATATGAGTCCTCTGCACCCTGAAGACAGGACCGTACCAGCCAGACCTTATGAGCCTATTCAAAGTTGCTGCCTCCACATATTGCAAACTCTGTGCAGGTCCTGCAGCCAGCAGGATAACATACACTCTTGACAAAGCCCTAAAAACAAGACCTGTGCCCTCCAGTTCATGTGAGGTCACCTCCTACCACACCCTGGGGAAAAGCAGTGTAAAAGTGCCTGTGAGATTGCTCCACCTGTTTGCTGAATGGGTGCTCCCACTTCTACTGCGAGAGTTCTCTCAGACAGGGACTAGGATTTAGCTTTGATTTGTGCACCCTCTGGCACCAGTGAGCACTGGTAAGCAGCAGTGGCTTTCACAAACCCGTTACAGGCAAACTCAGGGACAGGATAATCTCCGAGGTGTCAAACTCTTTGGCTGCAAGGGATGAGCAGTCTCAGATCGGCTCAGTCCTACAGATTTCTATCTGTCCAGTGATGCCATCCATGTCCTCCCCATGAAGGTGGAGAGGTGAGCCCTGCACAGTGGAGCAGGGGACACGGTTCTCACCATCTGGCTCCAGCCCAGGATTCCCTCACACACATCATGTGCCCACAGCCACAGCATGGCTGAGGGAGAGAAGCCCTGTGACTGTGCAGAGCAGGAAACAGCCATGGTTACCACGGGGTGCTGTAATGGTGGTTACCGCAGGGGGCTTTGGCACGTGCCTACAGGCCATGTGGTGGGCAGTAAGAAGGAATTGCCCCAGGTCCCCACCACTGAGGCAGAGCCTTTCTGCAGCTGTGAGAAATGAGAAAAGTGCCTAAATCCAAGAGCCCCTCACAGGGATGTTTGCAGGTCAGAGCTCCTCCGAGAGACAGAGAAACATTACCACCAGGCACAGCCCTGGAAAACCTGGCCAAGCCATGAAGCCTTTGCTCTGTCACCGAGACCTGGAGTTTTGCCTGCAAAAAGCCCTCCAGCAACTTCTCCATACCTCAGAGGAGATCCCTGGAGGCAGCAAGAGCTCACGTCACATCAGTGACATCCAGATGGGCTGGCAGACTGGACTGTAGCACACCCATGGATCAGCAGCTGAGACAGATGAACATATCACAGGGCACTAGATATCTGTCTTGAGGAAACTATATAGATCTCACAGGGTTAAGTCTACAATCGGTCACATATAGCTCTAGAAGTGCAGGCGATTGCAGCAGCAGGAGTGAACAGGGTCCTGTGAGGTGGCAGGTACGCGCCTGCTTCCGCCCTTCCCCGAAGAAGAGGGAGAATAGAGCACTTTGCTTTGAAGTATGTAATACACTAATAACCATTTATTTCCTTGGCTGTTTTTGGAGCCGGTGTGGGCTCCACCTCTAAGTGATCTGGTCTCTTTGCTATATTAAGTGCTATCCCTCGTTAATCATATTTTTCTGAACGCTTCCAAATGATCCCTCTACTAGGTCTCATTCACTCATCACCACCTCACCTGAGGCATCTCTGAAGTTCCTCCTACCTAACTGCAGACAAGTGAGTTGCACATATCAGTGCTGAAAACTAATACCCTAGAGTAACTTGCTTTACTAGCAGTTTGTCACCATTAACCTGCCTGTTGTACCTAACAGCAACATCTTTGACACAGCTTGCAGTTCTACAGAAAAACCAGTATGGGCACAATCCTGTCTGAGAAATCAGCCTGGGAGAGCCTGAAAAATAACAAATACAGCTCTAATAAAAATAGCTCTTAATCCCAAGAGCTCTTTCCATTTCCATGAAAACACCTCAAAAGACTAAGGTCTCCGGCAGTTCCTTACCACTTACCTATTTCCAGACCTTGAACTGAGATTGGCCGAGTTGCTCATTCCCCAAGGTTTTATACTGTGTCCTCTCCTTAGTGACATCTGAGCATATGAATGCCCCCTTAAAGACCTCTGAGATTGTACAGGTCAGTGTCATGTTGCACCAACAAAACCTAACACAGAGTTAAATTGGAGCTCTGCAAAGGGAAATTACTTAGAATGGACACAACAGGAATACTCTCTAGAAAGAGCAAACTCATGTTGAGAAAAAGTGGCCAAGAGTTACAGTGAATAATAGCTGTCAACTCCCACTTAGGGCACTGTGCACCCCCGTGGGCTTCAGGGGATTTTTGCAAGCCAGAGTTCCAATATTGTCTTAAGTTCTGTTCCCTGAATTCTATAACATCTATCATATCCACAGGAAAAATAATTTCTCCCTCTTCTGCCCTGAGATGGCTCCTGGGATAAGACTCAGCAGCCCTGGTGCCTCAGTGCCAGTGCATTCCCGGTTTACACCTGAGATAAAAACATTGAATTCCAGCAGCAACTGCAGACAGAGTCGGTGGGGCAGAGAGAAGCTCCCCATCAGAAATTCAGAAGGAAAAGGAGGTCTCTAAAGAAAACCACTCCTTCAGTTACAAAGAGTTTGGGTTTTTCAAGATACAAAGTTCTGCCTCTGACCTTTGGGGAAACTCTTCAACTGCACTATGATGTAGCTGCAAAGGAATGTGAGGCTCCTTCCTCTGTGTTGTTATCTTCCATGTAACTAGAGAAGTGATCTCCCAGTACCAGACACTTCGCTGGCTGCTGCTAGTCTGTCCTCAGCTGTTCTTTCATTTAAGGGAATAGGGAGTGTAGCGTGTGCAGCAGAGAGCCTTGAACACATTACCGTGAAGAAGAGTAAGTAACTTTCTTTAACAGTGGGCTTCGATATTTTGAGGAAACTGTGCATGCTTTTGGTCAGCGAATGAAGTGCAGCCCTCCCTGCATTCAGCAGTTTGCGAAACGATGCCAGGACGGGTCCAGGGCTGAAGTCACTGAAGAAGAGTTGCTCCTCTCCGAGTGCTCCCTGTGCCCTCCTGGTACAAGGACAAGGGTACACTACGGGTTCACCTTACTCCAGCATGTCCCCTTTCTGTTTACGGAGCAAACACTCCCTGTGCTCCTGTCAGCTGCTGAGGCTCCAAGGAGCAGCCAGGCTCCATGGTTATGGTCAACAAGCTGTTATCTTAGGAAACATGAATGCAGTTTTAAAGCTGAGTCAGCAACAGAAGCTGAACAATTTAAATCCTTAGCAATTCTGCTACTGCTGCTCAGCCATGGATAACAAAAGGTACTCAGACTCACGCAAGGAGAGAGCTGGGACGAAAAACAGTGCCACTGTCAGGCTGCTTCCTCCTGTTAAGAGAGAACAGCAGTGATGTAGGCATAAATAAGCAGGTAAGAATGCTCTGCAGTGCTGAACTAGACACTCTGCTGCTCAGAGCAGGCAGTCCTCTGAGCACAGCAAGGCTGAGGCTTGCTTTCCTGTGGCATTTGTGGTTTCTGGCATGAGGATCCATAATTTCACAGGAACTCCATAGGAGCTGCTGGTGCCTCACCTTTCAGACGGCTAATCCCTCAGCTTTCGAAGTGCTGGAATCATCAGCAATGAGCAACAGAGGAAGCACATGAAAGGTCCACACCGACACTTGCTCTTCAGCTTTCTGTCAGAGGAGGAGCTATGCAACGTTATGTGATGGAAGGGGGACAAAGATTTGCTGTGCACAGATTTTCCAGCCCTTGCTCTCTCCCTAGCTGCCTCTCCATCTCCTTTATTGCAGGGGGCGGGGAAGCCAATTTACAAGTACTTCTCTCCAAATCCGTCTAAAATCCAGCACCCAGAAGCATGGGACAAATGCAGGCTTGCAAGAAATCCGATGGACTATGTTTGCAAAGCTCAGCAGCTAACAGACATAAGAAATCTCTCCCCCTCATACCCCTGATCTAAGAAACCGTTTCATGGTCATCCATCAGTTCAGAACTATTTGAGCTGTGAGCTTCCCAAAGGAAATCCAGAAATACAAATTGAATAGATGTTCTTTGGGTTGTATTTCTTGAATTGCGCACTGTCGCCTCCAAAGGCATGATGCTGGAGATGAGGCAGCCTGCTTGCTTACTCCAAGAGACAGCTGCCATGTGCCAGCATAACCACAGTTTAGTTCCTAGAGAGGAAGCAGTCTGAGCCCAGAATTGGGACACTTTGGCAGCCTTTTGCCCCTCCCTGCATGCATACTGAGCAGACAGACAGTTTCATAGCATGTGCCTCTCTGGTATCTTATGGCATGAGTCATAAGGTGTTCTTTTTGCTCATCAGCTGGACGAGCCAGGCAATGCAACTGAAAATTTCATCACACTGATTTATCTTATTTTTACTCATTCAGGCACAAAAAATCAGGAAGTCAGATTCACAGAGTGAAGTCATGAAACAGTTGCAGATCTCCCAAAGGAAAGGAATATTCATGGCCCATTTTTTATGCTATGGCTTAGTTCTGTGCTATCCTGACTGCAAAGATTTCAGCACAGACAGAAAGTGTTCAGCAACCTCTGCAACCAGCTCTCCTATCCAGTGGACCAGAAGACATCTCACCCACAGGATTAACATCCACTGTTTTTCCAGAACTAGGCAGTTCTGAGAGCAGAAAGCATCACTTAACAGCCTGAATCAGAAAAATCCCAGTTCTGGGAACTCAAGAGTTTGGCATTATGCCCACAGCACAGGCCAAGGGCAAATCACTTCTTAATTACTGCTTAAACTGCAGATTTCTGCTTTCACTCAGGCAGGTACCAATCTGAAAGACGTAACAAGACCCTTACAAGGCTGCAGCTAATCCACCCTGGCTACTGATCCTATTGGATCCACTGGTCCTGTTGTAACTGCTGGATTATAGATCCACTGAGATGCCTGAATGTTATGCCTATTTGAGGATCTCAAGATGGAGAGATACCCAGCACTTGGCTGTAGTGCATGCCTGGAGGCAGTGCAGACTGACCTCCTGTGAGAGCAGATGAACACATAGCCCCCACCTGGCAGGCTGCACTCTGCTGCTCTTGGAAAGACATGTTCTGCTCTGCTGCTGAGCGTTGAGCAGGAGAGCAAGAACTCAGATCTCACCCCACACTTTCAATGTACCTTTATTCTCAGCAGTCACCTGGCCTCTGAGGTCTACCACATGCCTAGATGCCATGGTCTGCACCAAGACCTTCCTGGTCAGCCATGTTAGTTCAGGCAGTTTGACAAGAACTTAGAAACAATTTCTGTAAACCTCTTCTCTCCAGATTTGTCAAAATATTTTCTTCTGGGCTCAGACCAGCAAGAAAAGCACTCAACGTCCAGGCACTCTGTGAGGTATGCAGTTCTGTCACCTGCCTCTCCAGTGGACCTGCCAGGTTTCCAGAGTTCTGCACGGAGCTCACAGAGGAGAGGAGGAAGTCTCTATTTTAATATTCACAGGAAGAAACAAAACTACCTGTACACCTGTGATTTAACATATACATTCTCTGGAGTTTGATGAAGGGCTCAGATGTCAACAACAAGGCAGGAAGGTTTGCACCAATAATGAAACTAATTCTAATCGATGTTCACACCACAGTTGGCTGCGACTCGTTCAGCTTTTTCCTCTGGATAGACGTGGCATGGAGCTTGGCAGAATTAACAAAATAAGGAGGATCAGCAAGAAGCTTGGTGGAATCATATGTGCAGCCCAGCCATTTGCAGGCAACATCTGTGGCAACAGCAGTGCTGTGCTACAGGTTACAATGAATTTGTGGCCACTGAGTCAAGGTACAACCAAAGGAAAACAAGCCACAGGAAGTCTCCACTTTCTGCATAGCTCTAACTGATCTGGATCTTTCAACACCCCCCTCCTGGGAGCTGGATAAGCAACAACAACTGGGTAATGCCATCAACAACAAAGTCCATAATAGGCAATGCAAAGAATATGTGTGAAAACTATAAAGCGCTAGCAAAATCCGTTTGTCACTAACAATTGCTCCTGGGGATTGTTCAGAGAGAGTGACTGGGATTATGATGAAATGTTTATACTGCAGCAGCTCACAGACCAGGATTTGTCCCTGCTCTTCTGGCTCCCATGCAAAAAAAAAAAAAAAAAAAAAAGTCACGAAAAGACTCAAACAAAATACCCAGCCCAAAACAGAAAAAAACCCCAAGATCAAAAGAAACAAAGCCCTAACTCTTCTCCCAGGAGCTCAGAGCTTCAGGTTCCACCAAAAGCAAGTTCCACACTCATAAGGTCACTCCTCTTTCTCTTCTCAAGGTGATGTCTAATGGGATTGTGATAAGGTTAGTACATTCATGCTGGCACAGAACTGCCCTACATAAGCAATTCCCTGCCCCAGTAACCAGCTTGCGATGTGTATAGAGCTGCCCCTGTGCAGAAGGGCCCCCTCAACTAAACCCATTTGAGAACAGACTTCCAAGAGAGACCACTGTTGTTTGAGCTGCGGAGGCGCCAGGCAAAAAGAGTTTCAAGGAGTGGAAATCGGGCCCTGAGCAGTGATCAGAGCTAAATATTGCTCCTGCTTATGAAAGAGAGAGTGCCAAAGACAGGCCCTCCATAGCCACAGACGCAGCAAATAAAGGCTGCAGATTTTATCATGGCCCCTACAAGACAGAAGTCTGGGACAGGGTCCCCATTTCCCATTACCTTCCTTCCAGCGCTATTTTGATGCATTACTACTCAGCAGAAGCATGTGCCATGTGTGTGGTTGTTTTTACCCAGAGGCAATTAATACTTGAACAGAATGAAGTCCAACTTAATGAGACTTTTGGGAGGGATGCAGGTGGAAAAACATTGGGTTTTTACTGTTTCCCAGACTATAACTGAAGCATTTCATATGTAACTATCTGAGCTCAAGGCCATGTTTTAAACCACCACAGGAAGTTCAAATGAAGGAAGCAGAGAAATTTTCATGCTCAGCCCCATATACCTACTGAGTACACACCTTGCAAGCAGCAGGAGGTGTCAGCTGTGTCTCAGTGGGTAAGACACACGTACAGCTTCACTACTTGTGGTGCTTGGCTCAGAGAAAGGCAGTTTCTGCAAGGGTGGAGCAGCTGATTCTAAGCAGCTTCTTCTGTCCTCCAAGAAATCCACTCAGAGCAGTAATCCAGCTCCTGAGTGACTGTGCATGACCTGACAGCAATGCACACTGACCAGCACAACAAATGCTGTAATATTAACAGGGTCAAAAGATGCAATTGGTTGCAGAGAGTAGCTCTGCAACTCATTCCCAGCCTTTCAGTCCTGCTATCCTTGTTCTTCCTGAAGGCTTAATCCAAGCCTTCTGAACTGAACAGTTAATGCCCAGAGGTATGAAGTACAACTGTGCATTCCTACTCCCTCCCAGAGTCCAGTCCTCTACAGGCATCTAAGAGCTTGGAAGTCTGTGCCTTTGTTCATCACCTTGCTGAGCAAGCAAAGGAGACAAACACTTTCTTGGATGCATATCCATCCATGTTCTGATGACCACATGAAGCTTTTCGTTACTATTAGCTCTTCCAGATACCATTGATTCATTTATTTCTTGGACACCCTTAGCATGCCTAGGCAACCTGATACAAACATTACAGCAAGAACAACAGCCCACGCCACTGCATTTTGCTCACAGTATAACAGCACCTTTCTCCAGTTACTGCAATGCTCTGAAGAACAGTTTGGCAGATTGCAGAAAATGCACTTAAAATCTTGAAACCCATGAGTTCCATTTAAGGGTAATTAATGAATGATTCAGAAGAGATGTGCACATTTCTATTGTATGCTCACAGCCCTGCTCTCATTGATCAGCATTTAGGATGATTTCATCGCACAGTAGCTTTTCCTAAGGTCTAATTCAATTACATAAGATTCCTCTGGATGAGAGAAACAGAGCCCCAGAGTCCCAGAAATACTCACTCATACACTACTTTTTGGAAAGTGAGCAATTCTGCAGAATAGGAGTGAGGACAGAGCTCCACTGACCCAGCAGAGCTAATGGGAGTCTCACTATCGTTCTAAAATCGAAGGAGATCAACTATTTTATTTCTCCCAGTGGACCTTTGTCACTCAATGTCTGCAGTATCAGCACTGTTCCCCGGCCTCAGCAGTTAAAATTAGGGAACAAAGCCTCTCTGGAACCTGCCCCTCAAAGCTGTCAGCTACCGTGCAGGAGATGTGGGGGTGTTTACTGCTGGAAGTGAACTTTCCTTGCCACCTGCTAAACACCAGTGCAACTGCTCCTCTTCACAGCCTACACGAAACCTTCTCTGGAGAATGGGATCTGAACAAATCACAGTCTCTCCAGCTCAGCTCTTAAACTTGCCCACCACAAACCCGGAACTTGAACTGTCCCAGGAGGACAAATCTTCTAGCAGTCACCATCACTAAGCACAGGTACAGACAAAACCGTCCTATCGCTGGACACATCAGCCATGCTCTCTGCAGCACAGCAGCTGCGAACCAACTCTAATGTATTTGCAACAGCTTCACAATGGCTCGTTTACCTACTTCTTCGGATAACATAAGACACTACACCGGGAAGGCTGTGTATCTCTGTGGGTACCTCTGTGCAGCAGCATTTAGGTACCCACAACAGTGCTAACTCCCACACACACCACAGAGGGCTTTTCTAAAATATTTCCCACAAACCTACCCTACGAGCCTCACTCAGACAACTCTTGCTTAGAAGTCACAGAGGTCTTTTGCAACCTTTATGATTCCATGATCTTTAAAGGTTCCTTCCAAGATAAACCATTCTGATCCCATGACCCTATGATTTTAGAGACAGGGAACTAAAGCACAGGTGGAAGTGAAAGGAAGCTAAAATGGGACCAGAGCATAGTGGTTCCTGGATCAGCTCACCCTGACCTAAACTCTGGAAAACTTGTGCATGGTCAGCAGTGGACGACAGTTCTTCCTCTCCGTCCAGCATCCAATTCTGCATTGCAGAGCAGGACCAGGCAGAGTTTAGGCAATAGGCACTGGCAAGTCCCCACCCAGGCAACAGTGGAGAACCCCCAAGTTCTCCTACGAATCCATGCTACAGAACAAATCAGGTTTTGTTCACCCACAGGTCTCCTGCAGCCTGGCAGCAAAATCAGCTCAGAGTTACTTCAGGGTAAATGCACAAAGAGAAAGTTGAATTCATTATAATGACTTTCACGGTCTTTGCTCCATTCCTGTCAACATCTTTTCGCCTGCCTTCCTACTTCTCTGACGTGCACCCCAGCTCCTCTGTCTTGCACCTGCAGGCACAGGCCAGAACATGCAGCAATACAGCGCTCCTGAGAGTGGACTCCTGCACACACAGACCAGACATACCCCAGATCCTCAGTTAGACTTTCTGCAGGAAATTGCTGTTGAGAAAGTCCAATTATGCCCAAAGACAAGCCTGTTTTATAGGTCACAGCTAGTGCTATGGAAGCCCTCTGGCAACAGGAACTTCACCTGATTCTCAGAGATGGGCAACAGAAGTACACTGTTTTTGCATTTACCATAGAATCATAGAATAGTTTGGGTTGGAAGGGACCTTAAAGATCACCTAGTTCCAACCACGCTCCCATGGGCAGGGATACCTTCCACTTCAAGAGGAGAGTTTCAGAGATATTACATAGAAAACAGATACACGTGTTGGAATGCCCCATCTGTAGAAGCACTGGGTCCCCAGCCCCATCAGGGAGTCTAGCCTAGCCTTGGGGAAGCAGAGACGTTAATACTGTGCTCACGAAGGCAATGAAAACAAAAAGCACCTTTTGTTGCAGATGAGTTTGTAAGTAATTCAGGCGATTGCACAGAAACTTGACAGTCTGCCACACTCATCACAACCATGTACAGCGTATTACTACCACATCATCATCTCCTTTAGTCTGCACTGGCCAACAGCATTGAGGCCACAAGACTGACAATTGCTTGTGTATGCTGTGGCAGCATACGGCGCTGGCAGGGTGCTCAAAATTACCTGCTTTCCTTCATCAAACCACCCAGCTGCTCCCAAGTGCCCACTACCACCCTCCCAAAGGACATTTGCTATGTGTATGTTGGAATAAGCCATACATGTGCCTGTCCCCTCAGCAGACATTGGCTGGAGATGCCAGGATCACCCAAAAGAGAAATGCTCACAAAACAGCACTGAAATCCCAGGCGCAATTTCACAGCATGCAATAAGGAGTATGGAGCATTTTGCCAAGGGAACACAGCTTGACAGATTAATAGGGAGGGCCAGCAGCAGACCCCTTGATCATGCTGCTGTAGCGTGCTGCCCAGCCAGACCTGTGTCCTATTTTCACAGTGTTTAAAGCTCAGCTTTATGTTCACTCCTGGAAATCCGCTGTATCCAGCACACACAGAGCTGCAGGGCGCAGAAGAGGCACCTGAGGCAGACGGATGTCTCACCATAACAGCGCATAACAGTGTTAGGCACCTACAGAGTCAACACTTCAAGCAGGGCTTGCTGTCTCAGCTCCCTTGAGAGCCAGCGGAGAGAAACAAGCATTTCTAAGGGTATAATTCAGCTGACCTACTTCCACGTGCGGTGCAGCATGGGAAGGACTCCCTCCTTCTCTCCCAGACTAGAGGGAGCTGAGGTGAGCGGTTCAGATGCAGAGGTCTGCATCATAGCACCCCTAAACTGGGGCAGACTGTCCCTTTACACAGCAAGAGATCTACACGTCACTGGCAGCACCAGGCATGCTCGTGTCCATGATGACACTGGACGCCAGTGTATGGGGAGCAGCCCTGCGCTGCCCCAACACCTCCAGCAACACAATCCCATCCCAGAAACATCCAAATCCTCTCAGCTGCTGCTGCCATGGCAACGTCAGAGCGAGGATCTGCCAGCCTTTGATGTGCTGATCTGTTTAAAGCATGCAAAATGCCATTCAGAAGCTGGGGAGCGGTATGGAGGAGTACCTGACTGCCCCGAAGATGGACGGCTCTCCAAGGAGCAGGAGCAGCACACTGGCAAGCACCGCTGCCATCTCCTGCCACAGCAAGTCATTACCAGCATGCTGTTGTTTCTGTGCTCGGGCTCACCCACTTAGTGGAGTTTAATACTTAACATCAGGCAAGATGCTATTTCACGGGGCAATTTTGGTTATTAATAAAAAAATCCCCCTTCCCTTCCTCAATGGTTCAAAAATAAGATGCTGTTACTCCAGGTTATCAGTGCTGGCAGCAAGTGCTGGGAGCTGAGCACCACAAGAGTGCCAGCCACAGGGCAGCTAATGGGGAATCAGGAAGGGCAGTTACAGGCCACAGAAAAGCCAGCAGAGTCAAGTAACATGCAGCGTAATGCTGTCCCCATCTCCCACTGCATCACAGGTGGAGGAGGCGGAAGTCATTCAATTGACAATCAGACTGTGCAAACCGCAGCAAGAGCAGGCTGTTTGATCCCCCCTCCAGCAGCTCACAGAGATCCCCTGCATTGCAAGGACACCTCCAAGCTCAGAAGGATGGCACATTTGCTTATCTTTAAAGATGAATCCTCTGGTAGCATTTAGCATTAGGATTCCCTGAGGCTTTGCAAAAAAACAGTGCTGTCAGTGCCAGGAAATGCTGGACACCAATCCCTGCATACCACGTGCCCTTACTGAGCTACCAGATTAGGGCAGTCCAGTAGAATCCAAGAAGCTCTGAAACATGAGGGCACAGAGGAAGATTTGAAACATTTGAGGGGGTTTTATGCTAGACATCTGACAGAATTTGCTTTACAATATGAAACACAGAAACCTGAAGAAGTCTCCTACAGAGAGAACATCTATATTCTGCACTCTGCCATTTCCACCACTTTCATTTCAAGACTCAGCCTACTCCACAATTGCAAAGTTTCCCCCATATTCATTCGCCCTCTCGCTCAACTAGTGTTCCCATACCCAGAGTAAGAGGAGGCAGCCTTAGCAGACCACAGAAATGCTACACAGAACTCAAGGAACGGGAGAAACAAGGGACTTGAGGGAAGCAGAATGCACTTACCTAAGAAAGCTTTTGGCTGAACAGAGAAGCCAATCCACACATGTGCGCATGCACACATACACATGTACACGCTTCCTTGGGAAAAGCATCACAGGATCTTTGACAGCAACTACAGAGGATGCTGGATACCAAGCTTACAAAGGCAGTTAAATCTAAAAACCTTTAGATTTACTCCTTTTAACTTCTTGGAGTGTAGGGGGAGTCTAAGTACGTGCTTTACAATGAATACTCTGGTTGTGCATGCCTGTGAATGGAATTAGACAGTAAAGAAAATCCTGTTAATTATTTCCTCTTTTGGCTTCCCTAAGATCTTTTCAAAAGAAAAGAGGACCCATTTTCACCTGCTAGCAGCTAGCAGCTGAGAAACAAGTTTTAGCCAGGATGCCCACTATGGCAAAGACGTGACAGCACACTGGTTTCATTACAGCTGCTTTGCTGCATTACCTGCTGACTGTGCTTCGGAATGTGGGCCTGCTGGAAGCCTCCAGCATTGCAGTCTGTTCTGCTACCGCTTTCCAACCCTTAATGCCTCTTCAGAGGCACGACATCCTCCAAACAACATGTTTGTATGCATGTTTGTTCATGCTGGTCTTCGAAAACGTGGCCAAAATTAGGTCCTTGTTTTCAGGGTCAGGCACTCAAAGAGATTTCTTGAATCTCTGTTGTTTCCCGGCAGCTCCCAACTACATCACTGTCATGTTCTGCACCTCTCAATTTAAACACAAAAATCATATATGCATATTTTCCAGGCCTTTGCATCATCAAACAAGCCTAACGTTATCCCAGTAACCTGCTGGCAAAGCTTGACAGTAAACAGCAGACAGATTGAGGGTGGGGAGCTAACTGCAGTGGCTGCAGCTCCAGAAAGAGGACAAAAAGTGTGTTACTTGCTTTGTTTGGCTCGTGGTTTTTTTTCCTCCAGAAATCTCACAAGAACAAGAAAGCAAACTCTGAAGCTTCCTCCACTGCTGAGCTCTGTTTTTTCTCCCAGTATGTTACAATAGATTCTTTCTGTCAAGAACAAACTACAGGTTCATATGTTATTACTGGGCATCCTCCATCCTGCTCCTGTGTGCAATACTGCATTTATTTCCAGCAAAATGGACAAAACACATCAACTCTGCAGAGGTGAAGTCTGTTCAGACTAAAATTCCCAATATGCAAGCCCATTCACAGTGAATGGACCTTATCTCCAAGCTTCGTCCGGAAGTTGCTCCTCTATTGCAGCTGTGAGCAGAGCCTCTGGATCAGCTCGCTTCAAGTGTCCTCACAGTACTCTTAGCTCTAAAGCATGACTTTAAAGCAAAGTGAATTAGTGCAGCACTTGACCCATATATTTGCAATTTTCCCACAGTGTCTGCGACAGTACCCCTCTGCTGCTGCTGACAGTGGTGCCACATAGTACGTTGAGAGGCCCCATTAGGGAGGTGCTACTGATCCCTGCTGAAATGTCAGGAGACAGTAAATGCTGCTGCCTGACACTTTGGATGGAGAGAGGGTGATCTTGTCTATGCCTTACTGAGCTGCTGATGGCCTTGGAGGACTCCTCTGGCAGGTCCGAGAGGCATATCGCACCATTGGTGGGGATGAGTTCACAAGTTTTGAAAGTTTTGCTGATACAGTACTGATGGGCAGCAGATATTTTATACTTCATCCTGGGATACTGCAGCTCCTCTCACTGCAATCTCAGCTCTGCAGCCATTTCACAACAGGCTTGACAGGAAGCATTTTTCCCAGCACTCACAGAAGAGGGGTCAGCCTGCTGACCATCATGTTGCTCTTCAACAGGAACACGCTGCTATGCATCAGTGCAGTGGCACGTCCAAGCTGTGTGTAAAGAGGGCTGCCAGGCCATGCTCTCCTGAGCAATGCTTGCTTGGACTGAATCTACTGTCACTGTGAGCTGAGACGATTCTGCCAGGAGAAGAGCTGAAGAATGAAAGAGCTTAGAAAATTATAGCCTGCAGGCCAAATACAGACCTCATGCAGGCATCTCCTAGAGCTGAAATACCCTGTGTCAAAGACACTGGCCCACAGATATAACTTCTGTTTCAGCATTAAAGATGGGAAGCAGAACCATAACACTTGTCATTGCAGTAAAAGCAAGTCCAAGATCAAAATCCAATTAGGTAAGTTTTCACTTTCTGAGAACTCTTTAGCACACCACCATCCCACAGTCCACTCCACATGCCCACTGCCAGCTTGAGTACTTTCATCCACAAGCCAAATGGAGGGGGGAAAGACAGAGACAGACAGACAGAGAGGGAAAAAAAGAAACAAACCAACACCCCAAAACAAGAGAAACTCCATGCAGAGATTCACAAGTAAAGAACAATGGATTCTTGAAGCTTAGCAACTTATTTAAGAACACATGATTTACTCCCATAATCAAATCCATGGAAATAATTTCCAGCAGAACATTACTGATTCAAATAGCAGAGTAAGAACCTGGAAAAGGAAGAGGTGTGCATATGATTACAGCACACAGTAAAAGCTCACACTTCAGTCAACAGAATACAGCTGATACCCAGGCAGACCAAAGGAAGATCCCTTTCACTCTCTCCTCTCCCCATTCAGAGCTTGTTTGGCATCTCATGTCTGCCTAAAGCTCTGACAGATGCTATCCAGTGGAAGCAAGGTACAGCCCAAAGCAGCCATTTCTCTGCTCCATCACTACAGCTTGTGTGACACCTGCATAAAGAGGGACAACTGACTTGTAGGAATTTGCCTTGTGTTGCAATGTATTTTCACAGTTTTGATGTGCTGCATGTTAAACTTTTGCTTCTCCCAGCCAACTAATATCAGGTGTTAAAAAGGCTGGTAGTTTCTGAATCCTTCCACATGTCGATAACACCAGCTTAACTTTGTTTTTAAAAGATTATAGAGAACAGTAGAGTGAAAGGGACTGGCTTGTTCTGGACTCCCCAGTTCCAACAGCAAAGCCAGTCATGATCAAAGTCCATCCAAAGCACCAGCACAAGAATCTCTTTCTTTGCACACTCCTAAGTCAGAGACACCAGGCACGGAGCAGTGCAGACTATAGTACCTCCAGCAGCACAACCAAGGCATACTCCAAGAAACAGCATGACAACCTCACCAGCACTTTACCTAGAAGGCTGCTAGATGAGAGGAGATAGCAGGTTGACGGCACATGCATTATGAAATTTCCCAGGACACTCCGCATTTGCACAACAGATTCCAAGGTCTCTGAGTGCCATTCACAACAACTAATGTGTAAATGACAACTTAAAGCTGGACTATGGAAGAAACTAGCATCTACTGCTCAGCACAACAGTTTCTCCAAGCTACGCATGCTCAGACACAGCTCTCAGGCCTGAGAGGCAGCGCCTGCACCTGGGGACAGAGGAAGGAGAGAAAACTGCTGAAGTATCTGAGAGGACATTGAGTTTAATAGCAGCACATTTGGAGTTGGAAGGGTCAAATGCTTGGAAAGCCTAGTACAGCATTTCCCACAACATTCACCCAACACAAGGCTCTGAGACCCTGTGTGAACACAGGCAAGTTCAGCTGATCAGAGAGCTGAGCTGACAGCTTAGTCCCTGTAAGGTGACAGCACAGACACCACCCTCCTCTTTTCCAGTATTTTCCTTAAAATAGATGACAGACCCTCAGAGTACATCCCATCCAGTGTGTTAGGATGCCAGGCATCTGTACTGCCTCAAGGCCCATGAAAGCGCCAGATGACACGGGGTAGAACTGGAACGAGATGTAGATGGAGCAGTCGCACTGATAGGTCAGCGCCTTTGCAACCCATGGTCAGCAGTCAGATATCTGCACAGCGCTCAGGGAGGCAACCACAGAAAGGGGCAGTATCTTTCCCATGTTCAGAGATGCTCTGTGCAAGTCAGGAAGTACACTGTTAAAGCTGAAACTGTCCTTAGCTCACCCCACACCTGTCTGTCTCACCCACCAAAACAGCACATGCTCATAGCATTTATCTTATTCTTTGCTTTGTGCTGTAGTCAGTGAGTCCTGGGAAAGACACAATGCTTCCTGTTCCAGGCATGGCATCATGACAAACTAACTGGACTCTGAATACTCTATGCATTTCCTGCAGAATGTCTGGAAGCCTTAGTTTTCTGGACAAATGACACTGTGAAAAGGTGAAAATGTTTATTATTCCTTCGCAGAGACCATCAGATTAGTTAAAAATCTAACATAGTTTATAACTCTGCAAAGGGTTTCAGCACTCTGTTCTCTGCATTTCCCATTTAAAAGGTCCAACACATGCATATGAACGTACCCTACAAGCCCTGAAAAGTCCTGTCACCCCAGTGCAGTGAAGGACTATAACCTTCATTTCTGCTTGTTGTCTTGCTGCAGTACCTTTCTGCTTAAACAGGAGTCTTCTCAGTGACCTGGACACACACACACACAAACACGCACGCACGCGCACACTCTCTCCTTCTTTCCTCATCTCTGTATAAATATAGAAACCTTGTCTGTTTTCTAAATGCTCTCCTGCTGCTGCATTCTCTCCCTCCGCCTCCCAAGACACTTTGGCGAATACCTGCTGCTTTGTTTCTGCTGTAGATTTTTCACTAAGGCTGCAACATTTTGAAGGCATAGATTTAACACAGTCCTCTACCACCTGCAGCCCCTACACAGAAATGTATGGCTCTGGCTTAATGTTTCACCCAGTCAGCAAAATTTGGTTTGCAAATAGGAAGGGAGCTTGAATTTTGCTGCTGTTTGCAGTGTTGTGGCTCAAAACACGACATAGTTCAGCTGTGAAAGGAAATGTGAATTTTGAGATGGTTCTGCCATACTGAGCAGTCCCCTTACAGAGAGATGTCAGGAACTTCCCTGCACCCAGGAGGCTGCCCTCTACTTAGCTCAGATTTTAACAAGGCTGGCCTATCCAATCCAGGGCTAACATTTTCAGAATCTACCCTCACAGCATTTTGAGAGCTGGAAGTGAGGACTGCTAGAGAGATACAAGTAGGGTAGGGAATCTCTGCAATCCTTGACCCATCCTTCCATCACGCCCCCAGTGATGCTGCACCTTTCCAGACCAGCACAAAGAGGGTATATTTCTGAAGAACCTTGACACACTTAGACAATTAAACCAAATTAGCACAATTCAGACTAAACTTCTAATTTTAGCACTCTGTGAAGCTGCTTTCCTTTGAGCTCCAGCTCGCTGTACCTCAGCTTCAGCACGCTACAGGGCGGCTTCCTATCGTCAAAAAAACGAGCCTCACAGGCTACCAAGCACAGGACTTTCACAAAGGGCACTGTCCTTTGCTTCTTGATCTCCTGAAGACACTGGGTCTCGACAGGACTCACTCCCTGTACACAGCAAGTGCCCTGCTTGGGCAGACACCTTGGCCAAGGGACAGGGTGCTGAGGATAGGGCACAGTTTGAAAGAACTTGCTCCCAAAAGAGATTTCTGAATGCTACAAGGTTTCAAATGTTGCTCAGCTCCTTCCAGTACAGTGCTAACTGGTGGGCTCACCAAGCACATATAGGTGTCATTACTACCTGAATAATTTAAGACCCTGCAGAGCAGCAGTGCAGAATGGCACCAGCTTCCCCTCAGTGCCTCCTCCCCCATCAGTGAGTCCCTGCAGTAGGAGGGTCTGCTCTGACCTGACATCCCTCCTATCCAGATGCTGTATTCTGCTCATGTTCTACCCGCCAGCCACTCCCCCTACCATTACTGTGCTGCATTTCCCTCCTGCCTGGAAATGTCAGTAAAGGACACAGGCACAGGCTCTAAAATGCCTTGCTAGCTAAGCACTGTACAAGCCGTTCTTCACTTATAACTGACTTTAGTATTTGTGGACGACTATTTACTGGTAAAGGGATAGACTTCCCAAGTCAAACATGGTTCATTATACATTAGCTCACATTATCTGAGAGAGTAGGCTCTCTTGGCACCACATCCTGCAAAGGGCAAGGCAGACAGTGAACGAAGAAAAAGGTAAACACCAGAGAGGAATTGCTACCACACAAATGTTCCGATTTTTCCAACTGGGCCATTTGAGAGAGCTCTTGGTCTGTCCCCATTGCAACAAATCATGTTCAGCCAGAAACTCCTGTGACCTCCCCACTGTGAAAAAACATTGAGAACATTTCTGCGCTGACATTTTCCTTCCTGCACACAGATATGCCATGCACTTCCCTCTGTGATCCCTTCCCCACACTTAAAGTAAGCACTGGAAAGAAAACACAAATGCTAGGAGCACAAATGCTCCCATTATAACTAGCGCTTGCTGCATTGCAACTTACTAGAAAAATGCTAGAGGGTGATTGTGAGCAGTGGCGAGTGAAATTGGACAGAGTTTAGTCAAAGGTAAGTTTGAAACAGCCTCTTCTTCCTGCTGACTCCACAGCAGAGAGACACAGAGAAAGATGGAGTCGAAATCCTAGTGGGTTGTGAGAAAAATATCCTGTCATAGGCCTCAGACAGCAGAGTAGTACAATACTGTGTAGCACTGATGCTTTTTTTCATCCTGACAGCATTTCCATTTGTACAGGACTCCAGTGGCAGGTCACACAAACAGCATCAGAGGAAGTCATCATCACACACAGATCCTGTACTTCCCCATCCTGCCTAAAGCAAGAATGAAATGTTTATTAAGCTTCTATGAATCAGAGGTCTGAATCTCCTGACAGTGCAGCCAGGTGTCATAATCCTCCCCAAGTCCTGATGGAACTTGCTTCCCCAACAACCTTGACAGAGCTTGGAAGGTCGCAGTTACCTCGCAGTGACACAAAACAGTTCTGTGTTGGCACACTGGGCAGGGTTTGCAAATCCTCCACAACTGCTCCACCCCTTAGTGCACCGCCTGACCTGTAAAGGAGCTCATGCTTTGCCCCAATTTGGCATCAGCTCTGTGTACAAATACATTCCCAGCTTTACACGCTAGACATTTACAGCAGAAAAGATTCAACACTATACTGGTGCTTTGAACCTAGCACACACACAACCCACAGAAAGATTTAAGATGGCTCCTTGATTTGCAAAATCCTTTTGAAAGCCTACATAATAGCTAGATAGCTAACGATTGAGCCCATTCCTAGTCACAGAGTTTAGTTCTACGTCTACACTGTCCCCCTGGTTACATTCAAACTGGTAAAAGCTAGGACTTCCTTGAGTCTCAAAGGCTTTGGCTGTCCTGATACCCCATGCCCCTTCTCCCTGCCACTGCACAGTAGCATCATGTTCCAGGCAGAAGACACCAATTCCTTTGCAGAAGAAGTGCCTCAGACACAGAGTACTGGAGTCCAGACACCCAGTCCTGACTGCAAAGAGCTGCTGCCAATAGCTGGAGTCCGGCTGGAGCATCTGGCATCCTCAAGGCCTCACCAAGTGCTGATCTCACATGGTCCCAAAGGTGCCTTCTTCAGTGTTGTGCCACACCACAAGCTGGTTAACTTCTCAGGGAACGTGCCTGCATAGTCATTGCTCTTCCAGTGCAAGGAGAGGCAGGAGGAATTTTGGCTGATGAAACCAACAAAACTTGTAGTGGGAGACAACAGAAGTTGCACCTGGAGCTGTTGCTCTAGGAGCAGGCAGAGAAAGGAGACAAAACAGCTTTGTGCTCTTAGATCCTGCAGGTGGCATGGTCCTTTCTCTTGCTGATGACATCCAGCTTGCAGGTTAGATACCAACACAGCAGCCAGTGAAGCCCTGGGTTGCTCACAGCCATGTCACATCTTTGGCAGGATCTACTGCCACTGAACACAAGAATTCAGGTAGCCTGATCCAGCAACTGTACCAGGCCAGACATCCATGGGAGGAGTGCACAATAGCGCTCGGCAGTCCAGTTATTCCAGGGATGTTCTGAGCTGTCTGCAGCCCAGGTCTGCTGAAATCCGTCGCCCTCCTTCTGTCCGTCACTCTCTTCTCTGCAGCCCCTCTAAACCCAGCCCAAGCTGAAGGCTGCTGCTTAGTGACAGCCCTTGGAAAGGATGGCAAGCAAGCAGACAGAATAGCCCCAGTGGCTTCTCCTTGGCAGCATTCCAGCAGCAATTTCTCACCCCAGTTTCTCATGTGCTTATTGCACATGAGGTGTCTGGATTTTCCATGTCAGGGATCCTAAGTTTGGACTTAAGTTCCACCCTGACACAGCTCATCAGTGAACAGCAGGTTAGTGAGCTCTTTTGTTTGTCACACAACAAGCACAAGCGTGGTCACTCTATGTGACCATTCAATTGTCCTACTAAGGAATCATCTGTAATTGCTCCTCTGTCTGATTGAGCTTGTGGCTGTTGTTCCAAATCCTACTTGGCTTGTTCTACTTCCCACGTCTACCTAGCTTCCTAAGCATGCAAAATTTCTTTCATGCAAAGGCATTCTCATTAGCATCCTCCACATCACCTCAATCTTCTCAGAGCTGCCCATCCGGGATCTGGCCCCTCCCCCAACTCACCTCACACACCTCAGCTTGGAGTTTCTTCTGACAGTTGACGTCAGCCAGTTATGTTCACGTTTATTTCTTATCCATGCTTGAGAATAAAAAGGAGGTCCTTCAATCCTCTGTGCTCCCTTTGCCCTTTCCCACTGTTCCATTCTAGCTGGTGGAAGAGCTTTCTCTGTCACAGCTCCTGCCAAATGGAAACACCTCTCCCTTTACCACCTATTTCAAACCCTCTCTCACAAACGTCTTGTCTCCCTTCTCTGAAGCACCCTCCCAGCCTCTCCTGCTGGGATGTATTTCAGTAGGTAATACTGAGCACTAACCTATTTGCTGTTGCAGCATGCAGAATAAGCACTGCACCAAGCATGGGTGCCAGCCTATACTGTGGCAAGTCACAAACCCTCAAACTGCTTGGTGTGCTGTTTCCAGGAAATGGACAACTAGAAAAAAGGCAAGGAGTTTTATGCAGAGAGTTTCTTATTAGGAATCATCTTTTACCATTCAAGACTGCATTGTGTGAGATGCTCTATGCCCTGGTTTCGGCTGGGATAGAGTTAATTTTCCTCCCGGTAGCTGCTGTGTTTTGGATTTAGTACCACAAGAATGTTGATAACACTGATGTTTTTAGTTTTTGCTAAGAAATCAAGGACTTTTTCCAGTCTCCTGTGTTCAGTTAATGAGCAGATGTACAGCAGATGGGAGGGAGCACAGCCAGACAGCTAGCCCAAGCTGGCCAATGAAAATATTCCATACCATGGATATCATACTCAGTTCAAAAAGGGGGGTTGGCCAAGCAGCAGGAATCCTTGTTTTTCTTTTTTCCAGAAGTTCAAATCCTCTGTGGTCTGAGAGTTCAAACCGGGAATTTGGTCTTGGAAAGACAGAAAGACAGACAGAAAGACAGACAGAAAGACAGACAGAAAGACAGACAGAAAGACAGACAGAAAGACAGAAAGACAGACAGACATAAAGACAGACAGACATAAAGACAGACAGACATAAAGACAGACAGACAGAAATACAGACAGAAAGACAGACAGAAAGACAGACAGAAAGACAGACAGAGAAACGCAGTTTGTTCCTCACTATTCCCCCCCCCAAAAAAAAAGAAGAAAAAAACGAAGTGGTAAATTCAGGTAGCCTTGTCCTCTATTCTACAGATGCCCAAGCAAAACTTACTCTGAATGTACTGAAAGGATGTATCAATCACATCTTTCATACTAATCATTTATCATTTAAACATTTATAGCAATTATTACAAGAATTTCCTTCTGAGCTCTTGGTTAGATTGTTAATTAATCCATTAGCCACAGTTATGCTGCACACAGACTGCACATGCTCACACACGTGCACTTGAGGAGTTCTTTGGACATTATTAGCATTGCTGCTGTTACTGAAGTGCTATTGGTATTATTTTCTGCATAGCACTCTTGTCATAGATGTTTTAGAGGTTCCAGCTTCCTGCTCCATGAATCCCGCATGCCCACTTGTCAACTGAGGAGCATAGCTGGTATTTGCCTCTCTGTACTCCTTGGATGAAGGTGTCTGCCCCTTTTCATGCTTGACTGGATATTTGGCTGGATTTGGTACCAGAATAAGTACACTTCAATAGGAAGAATGATTTTCATAAAAGTATTAACTTTCTTTTATTTACTAGTCTCAGTCAAAGCTTGTCAGGTTGCAAGGCACTCCAGGCACTAGCAAACTATCTTCGGGGCACTTGGTACAGCTGCAAGTTGCTTGTAGATCCATGTTTGAAGCAAAAGGTAAGCCAAGTACTCTGGGCCCCAGTTTGGGGTTTAGACATTTTGGGCCATTTCTAACAACTGATTTGGTGAGCTTTGCTAATACTTCCAGAATTCCTGGAAAGGGATTTGGTCCATTTTCTACCTTTAATATATAACCATAACAAGCCACATGCAAGTCAAAAAGGACTCGATAACAGTATGTTCATGTGACAAGTTACAGACCTGCCTCACAATGTGTTGTGCTGCTCCCCACTAACCCTGCAGAAGGCAGGACTGTATCTTTTAAGTGCTCTGCATGACTTCCAACCTAGGGCTTTCTGCCTCTCAGGGTAGCCTGACCACAGCACACCTGCAGTGAGAGAAAGGAAGCGTTCTTGACCACCACTGCCTCCAGAACCACAAAAAAAAAAAAACAGACAGATGCATCCAAAGCACAGATATTGCTACTGTCCACCACCACTTGCCTGTCAGTGCAGCTGGCCACATCGGAGACTCCACATGCAGCCCAGCAGAAGTATCTGTCTCTGGCCCCCTATGAACTAGCCATCTATGCAACATGCACAGAGGTTTGAAGTTAGGATACTGCAGCAGGAACAGTGAGAAGCCAACCCAGATGATACTTGGCAAATTCTCTAATGGCAGTGAACATCTATGATTCAATTCACACCCCTGCTTTGCTCACGGGCTGCTCCCTGTCACACGTGCTTGTCTACAGGGCATCCTGAAAAGCCACCAACACATTATGCTAGACCTCATAATTCCTCACAATTCAGCACTTACAACAAACGTGGGAACAGATGGGACTATTGAAAACTTGCTCCCTAGGGTCATCCTCCGACTGAGGCAACCTCCAGCCATGCTGCAGAGCCCACAGAGCAGAAGCACTCTTCACGACACGTCTGGCTGTTTAATGGACAGCTCAGCCCAAAACACAAGAGTGGCTAGGCTGCACAGAGAGCAAGAGTGAGTGACAAGATACTATTCCTTAAATCCTTGATGCAGCCCCTGTCAAACGAAACATCAACTCTCACTGTCTGAGTTACAAAGGTTGGGGGCAGGCAATACTGGAGTAGCCACAAGGTTATACACCTGGACGGTCCCTGTGCTGAGAGACAAATGAGAGACACACAACATGAAAATGGACAGTACCAGGTCAATCAGGTTCTCGTTACATGCACTTCATACAAAAGCCAAGAATTGTCATGGAAACTAAAAAGCAGCAACTATAATCATGGTCCAAGGACAAGGGTTTTGGGCAACACAGCAGAAAAAATAGCAGAACTCACTGCCTCCAAGTATCACAGGACACAAGATTCTTGTAGCATTCATCCATGCAGTTCATGGGACACACACAACCACACAAAAAAGGCTGGAAATGCTAAAGGATACAAAGCTCTCATTCCCCAAGACGCAACACCAGCTTGCATGGGATGAGAAGAAACTTGTTCTGGGGCCGTCATCTCCTTCCTCTGGCCATCTCTGCTGCCTTGTGTCATGCTAGCACTTCCTTGGATCACAGGTTACCCCCCTACTAATAACTTGCATTGCAGCGGTGCACAGTGGGCTCAGTTGTGAATCAAGACACTGGTATGCTGCACCGTACAAACACAGACCAAATAAACCGCCTCTGCCCAAAAGAGCCTGTATCTGTGTATGAAGCAAGAGACAACAGGCAGGCACAGGTGGAGGAGCAGAAGGACCCAGTGACACAGCAGTGGTTTCAGTTCATTCCAGTGGCCAGCACAGGAGCCTTTCGGAAGAGACGCCTCTTGCATAGACATGGCACAAGCCCCATGCAGACTCACAGGGCACTAACAGTCACCCAGGCTAACAGAGATTAAACCCCACAACTGCTGCAGCAAAACAGAATGAGAAACTCCAACACATTCTGGTAGCCCTCAGCTTGCTCCCAAGGAGACTTGTACAATAAACCTCCACCACTACAGGCACTCAAACTTTGGGGGCAGGGAATAAGAAGAGAGACCCGGCCCAATAGCAAAATCTCCTGGTTTGGTGGTCCTTCATACCAAAACTCCTTTACAGCCCTCTGGCCACGTAAAAGGCAAGCTGCTCTGCCAGCCTCGAGTAAAAGAGGCCCTGCAGGGAAAAGCCTTGGGCCTGCATGAAGTAAGCAGTTATCACTGAAGATATCTCCTCCCTAATTAGCTGCTCTCTGCAGACACAGACCCCTCCTGTGCTGCCCTGGACAGATGGCCTGGCATTAAGAAAAGCAAACGTCCTCACACCCAGCTTTGGTCCCAAGAGGAACAGGAGGGTGAACAGGAGCTCTGCCCACCCTGCCCAAAGTCACCGAGGTGAGATGCAGGTAGGCCTCCCTTGCCAGTGCATTCCCTGGGTTCACCGCTCAGGAAGAGATAGCTGAAGATCAGCTCCTCCTCAGTGCCCCAGAGCCCTGCTGATTTCTGCAAGCAGACCTTGCTCAGTGCTCCCCATGCTGTGACAATCCCAAATAGTATACTACAAAAGGCTTGTTTATCACTGTAAAGTCTATCACACCCCAGAGAAGCAGACCCTTTTGGGTGTATTCAGTGGCGCTTCTCCAGCTCCCCCGCTGCTGTCACATTGTGTCTTGGCAGCAAGCACAACTCGGGTCTCTCACGAGGAGCTGGCAAGATGATGCCCTCTCTAGTACCTTCCACATGAGGAAGTCTAGACACTTTGCACGTATCTTTGGATCTCCCAAACCATCCCCAAGACACATGTACACTGTGCTTCTGGGGAGGGAGGCCAGAAGGGAGGAGGATGGTTTTCTCAAAGACTCACGGAGTGAGCCTTCACCAGAAACAGGGACAAAAGAAATCCAGGAATTCCAGTGTCCAGGACTAGCCCAGACAGCCTGAATCAGCAGCTGTCCAGCAGTGTGGCAGGAAGAATAAAACCCTGAGGGCTGGTTAGCAGTGCCTGTCCCCAGCATCTCAGCAGCACTCTTCTCAGGACTCTCAGGGTGCAGTTATTGAGATGTTCCAAGCAGCAGAGCTCTGCTGTGAGGCTCTTGCTCAGAAGGGGTACATGGAAGTCTCCAAGTCTTTTTCTAAAGGCAGAGGAGAAATCCACTTAAGACATCCCTGTATTGCAACTTCCTCTCATATATACCCTTCATTACCCTTGGTTTCACCTCTCTCCTCACTGCCCCTCTGCATTGGTGCAAAGCACATACACATACACCCTCAGGCCCTGCTGTGAGACGAACATTCTGTTCCAGAGGTCTTCAAGGGGAAGCAAAGCTATCTTAGCAGTGTGCTTGCTCCTGCAGGAAGCTGGTGGCAAGAAAAAAATGGCAGTGACTTTCCAGAGAGGAGCTACAGCTTGGAACAGCTGGTGGACCCAAGGCTCCAGCACTGGGCAACGGTGAAGGGAGGAGGCTCTATGGCAGTCCCAGGAAAACAGTCAAACGTAATGGTTCGTTACAAGAGGTTATGGTCAAAGCTGAGATGATGGATATGCAAGAAGCCTGGCTTCTGTGTCAGTAGAGGGGAAAGACACCTCTTCTTGCTCCTGACCCCACTCACCCGCTGCCAGCAAGTAACATGCCTTTGCTGGGAGGGATGACTTGTGTCCCACTCACAAATATAGCCTTCCCTAAGCAGCACATGAGCTCACAGTCTCTTGCAGAAAACTGCTTTCTCTGTTAGCGGTCTGCTCCCACTGTACCCTGGTTTTAGTGTTCTGGCAGAGATCAAGCAGGGCATGGAGTAGACATCAACACTGCTCCTTCACTAGAGAAAGGGGCAGGGGTCTTTTACCCCTTTGATCTGCCGACACAAAGCAATGCTGGGAAACTGCATGAAGCTAGACACCAGCAATTTTATCCTCGAGATCAAATCTGTTATTGGGCTGAGTGAGTCTCTTTAGCTGCCTTGACAAACGCCTCACTCCCTTTCCCCCTTCACCTGGCTTTTTTATACATCACCACCCTCCCTCACCCGAAGCTGTCAGGGCAAACAGCAGATTCCTGGCCCCAAAAGTTGTTCTCTGTTTGGCAGGCTGTTTCTTGTGCTGACTGCATATAGATTTGTACAAGGACCAGACTGCATCTCTGTCATTTCACCCCATGCCCACCCCCAAAATGCAAACAGCACTCACTGCCACGAGCACGGGCATCTCGATACAGGGCTGCTTGCCTCAGTGTCACTGACCTTTTTCTTTCGGTCCCGAGAGCGGTTCCTGCGCTTGCGATTGGATTCTTCCTTCTCCTTCTGCTCCTGCAGAGCCTGAGCCTCAATATCTTTGATTTTCTTCAGCTGCTTAGCTGCTTGAGCCATGGCCGGTCAGACTGCAGTTTCCTCCAGAGCTCACACCCACACTTTCCAAAGAGCACCCTCCAATTCCTGTCCAAGAAAGTCCCTTCCCCTAGCTCAAATGCTGTCAGCACAGATGAGTGTGAAACCAGTAATGAGAGGAAAATAGCAAGCAGTCAGCAAGCCCCAAAGGGCACCCGATGTCTCCAGCTAATTGCTAGATGGAGTCTGTGAGACCTTTATAAAGCATTAATAATCCTAAATCCAGCTGTTCCAGAGGTTCTGTGCACCATTGCAGTAGCCCCTGACTGCACTGGCACATCATGCAAAATCCTCCTTGTGGGACAGGACACTGGGCTGGTGCTGTGCTCTCTCCCTCAGTGTCTCTCCCGCAGTACGAGAAGACGCAGGCAGTCAGCCACAGGAAGGAAAATAACTCTCAGCAATTAATGCATGATGACAACAGAGGAGCAGTGAAAAAGGAGGCTGATGCATTTCCTCCCGACTTCTGGGTACTCTGTAGCAATGCATAAAGAACAGTAACCTGCACGTAGTCAGTCAGTGGCTTTACCACTGCAGTGCTGCTGAGGCAGGCACATATTCCAGTCTCCAATTTTCTTCCTCTCAGTCACTCTCTGTGCAGCAGCCGCATCACTTGCTCGCTCTCTGGGTTATGATTCCAGCTCCTTTCAAGACGAGCAATAGGGAATCGCTGCATCAGTTAGAAGGCAAGCAGCATCTCTGCTCAGAAAACAGCCGACACTGCAAAGGATGTGCCAAGTCCTGGAGCAAAGTGCAGCTTAACAGCATCCTTTCCTCCTCGTAGCTCTCCACTGAGTGAGCAGCAAGGGGAGGGATCTTGGCTGTGAATGCGAGACAGAAACCAAGGGCTCAGTCTGCTCTGACTACACAGCACCATAAAAGTAAACCTGAGCCACCAGCTCCTGCCCATCCAGGCATCACCAGAGCTCCAGTCCTCAGAGTCAAGACTCCTGGAGAGCTAGCCACCCCTTCTCCACACACAGCCATACATTTCACCCGCAGCTGCCTTCCAAAAGCACAAATAATTCCATGTTCGAAGCCAGGGGTCAGGCCTGGAGGTGCTACTTTGGTTCCTGCATATGGCACCAGTGTGTGGGGTGGACTCTTTGGTGGTGACTACAGCATAACCTGCAGCAAAGTGTGCTTTACTATTCAGGCACTTCTGAGCAGCCCTGCCTTTATTAGCTCAATTCTTGTCCCTCAGAAAAACTGTCCCCTATGTGCAAACCCATGAGCAAAGCACTGGGAGAATTATCTGTTTAGGTGAAGCCTTGTACACGCCGCACTTTTCTGGCACAGTCCCCTCAGTTGTAGACAGAATGGGTCCCTCTTGTTTCAAAAGATGGTGAAGCAGGGATTAATGTCCTTTTCTCAGCAACTGCTTGAGAGTCACTTACAGGTTATTTAGACTGGCAACAAGCTGAGATGCAGACTTAACAGTACAGACACTATATGTCACTTTTCTGTCTGAGTAAGTTTTCCTGCATTTTTGTCCCTTTGAAGTTCCTCCAATTCTGTTGCTTCACCCACAGATCAAGGAGGGTGCTAAAAACAGGAAAAAGACTGGCATATCATGTAGCTTTTAATGAACTCGATGACTGAGAAGATAGAAAAGGTCCTGATAAAATGCAAAGAATATGAAATAATCAGATTTTACATGGCTTTTCCAAGGACAGCTTTTGTTCTGTGTACTGTACCCACATGGATTAAAAATACACTCAAGTGTAGATACAGCTGCATGTCTTTATATAGCAACACCCCATCAATGTCCATGGAAAAAAAATTACAAAATTAAATAGAAGCTGCACAGTGACAGGATCCACAGACAGGAGGTGCCAGGAACACAGCTGTACTAGTCACCTTAATTGTGCCTCTTCCACGTAAGCACTTTGCAGGGCAAAGGAGGCATAGGCCAAACACAAAAAAATGACCTGTCGCCAACAGTAGGTACACAGCAGGCAAAACAGTTGTCACAACCATAATACACAGAGCTCTTGACTTCTGTATGTTTCACTTTGCACCTGAACCATCTCTCTGCTAGTTTAGAATTCTTTATGAGGAATTTTCTAATTTTTCAAAACAGGTAACTTGTGAATGCAACCAAGTTCTGCTATACACAACAGCATTAGTTCCCACCATATGTAGTCACTAGTGTTTGGGCACCAACCTTTCAGTGCTGTGGGGTACACTGAGCTCTGAGCACGGCTAGCAAGGCTGTAGCAAGGCACTGCTGCGACTTTATGTCTCATCCCTAACCCGAGTCCTGCCTTCCAGGTTCCAAGACTCAAGCTGGGTCAGACTTCAAAAACCCAGCCCCGCTACGTGGCAGGGTCTGCACACTTGCAATCAAGGGATAGCTGTGCTGCCCTCTAGACTTTGGCATACCATCCCTTCTTCTCCTGATGTCAACAAAGCATCTGCTGTAGACACAGCTAAATGGCATCAGGCAGCGGCAGTACACTCAGTCTTCGCCTGCATGCCTGTAAGACACTGCCTCCTACAAACAGATCCCGCCTCTTAACTTCTTGTAAGCCAGAACAGAGTGAGCATAGGACAAGAGCAGTAATCAACAAGGGAGAACTGGGATATGGGGAAAAAGACACGGGAGTGAGTGGAGTCATGCTCTTGCTGGTCCAGTGAAAAGGACCCTGTGAGATCAAAGCAGTAATCTGGAGGGTGACAATTACTACAGAGCAATTCCACAATGCTTGTTTCAGTTGAAAGCTAGTTACAAACATCACTGAGAGCCCTGGTACTAACACCGGGCCAAGAACTGAGCACAACATAGCACAAATCTGATGTTTGTGCAGTAGGACAGACATCAGGGGATGCTCAGCAGCTACAGCATAAACCCAGGCACTAGCACCAATAGTGAATCATCCTACAACCTGTGGCTGGCAGGCAGCATGCAGTTACAGCACACACCAGCTACACAGGTGACACGAGCCCTGACCCCAGGGCATAAGAGCAAGTGTCCTAGCATGCAGCCTGCACAGCAGTGCAAGCCCTAACACTAACGCTCATGAGTTAACAGCACATTGTCATTGGGCTGGCAGTATGGGCTGAGGGTCTCATGCTTGATGAAGGAGAGAAACAGACTTTGGACACTCAGCAGGATTAATGGCTCAAGCTGCTGGTGTCAAGAACAGTGAAACTCAAGATTTCTTTCTATAGTGCTTGTATGAAGTTTTTCCTTCACTGGCAATTAACCTGGGACTGACGAATGACACGCTGAGGCAAGTCCGCCTGTGCACACCCACAGCTGCAGAGGACTGCCTAGCTCTGACAAGATGTCTCTCAGCTGCTAAAAAGGAAAACTCCTAGCGTTTGCTCTGGGAACAAGCAGCAGGGCAGCCACTGCCATGAGCTCTAGGCAGCACATGAGGGAAAGGCCAGCCCTGCTCCCACACCTGCTAGCGACACTGTCCATTCAAGAAAGTGGGATGGAGAAGATGCTGGCTAGCACAAGACTCTTCTGGTGACCAAGGAAGGACCGTTCAGCAGAAGAGCCAAAACCCCTCATCTCAACCAGTTTGTTGAACCTAGGAGTCCCTTGGAAAGCTTTTTGTGTTGTCACTGCTGCTTTTAACCTGCTAACCCATTTGTTGGCTTGTGCATCAGGCACTGTGTTCACTTTTTCCACACAGTGAGAAACAAGTGAAGTAGAATGTGTGAGACCTCAGTTGTCTGTATTTCTCTTGTCGTCTTCCAGGTAGGTTTAGGCAGTGTTTCCCGATGCTCCAAACAAAGGGCTGCTTTGGTCAAAAAAAGCAGCAGCATTAAATAGGGACATTTAATAAACTCAGAGGGTAGAAATCTAAAAGCCATCTAAGAAAGGAGTTGTTATTAACAAAACAGGTCTGGGACATACTATTACAAGCCAAGATCACAGCTCAGAACTTAGTCAAGTTCAGGAGAACTCAGAGATGTACATGCAAGTGCTTGGACTGACCATAAGAGAGAGATTTTTCCGAGGAGGTGCAAGTCCCATTAACACAAATGTAATTAGCTGCCAAGTCAAAGAGGGCCTCACACTTTGGGCAGGCTATTGTGCAAGTGCAGACTCTACTAGTTGAGCAGCCACTCTTGGGGCCTGAATATGCTTAGACATAGCTATCCTAGTGTTCTTCACTTTTGCCTGAAGGTGTACACATGATAATGCCTCCAGACACTTTTCATTGGATGCTCAGCTGCCATTCTGTTTAATACAAAACAAAGCACTCGTTCAAATAAAAACAGGAAAAAGATGCTAATGATTCCATGAAGAGACGTGAAATGCTTATAGCGAGGCTGGAAGGAATCTCTCAAGTACTGGCAGGCAGACAGTTTAGGAGGCAGCTCTGTCAAGCACCACAGAACTGTACTAGGAGTATCTGCACTTCACTTTAGGTGACCCTGCTTGAGCAGGAGGTTCGACCAGATGACCTCCACAGATCCTTTCCAATCTTACTCATTCTGCAATTCTGTGACACACGAAGGGACAGCACACACTAGCACAGAATCTCCAGACTGGAAGAAAGGTGATAAAAGAGCACAGAAAACCATGATCGATACAGATAACACACAAAACAAAATATTTATTATTTCACACAAAAGAAAAATCAGAGGCAGCATATTTAAAATAACGAAAAAAACCCCCATATTCTTTCTACTCAACATAAAAATGAACTGTGGAGTTCACTGCTATAGGATGCTGTGAACACCAAGCCATAGATGAGTTCGATAAATTTGGGAATGATAGGTCCATCACAGGCTATTGAACATGATGGTTTGGGCCCAGTCTCCTTATCTGGAGGCCCTTAAAGCA
This sequence comes from Opisthocomus hoazin, assembly GCF_030867145.1. NCBI lineage: Eukaryota > Metazoa > Chordata > Aves > Opisthocomiformes > Opisthocomidae > Opisthocomus > Opisthocomus hoazin. The sequence goes on from NC_134441.1 coordinate 9,367,691, forward strand.
CAGCTTGATTAGAATGCTGGGAAGGGACACTAAAGAGGAGGCGAGATGCAGAAAACTTTTCAAAAGACTGTTCCTGGCCATAGCATATATCCTATAACTCCTTCCCTGTTGCCCTATGCATTACTGCATGACTGATCATGACTGGAAAACCACTACACACATGAATTGCAAAATACCCCTAGTCCCTGCCTGCCCACAAAGCACATCAGAGAAGTATCTAGCAAGATTCCAGACGGCCCCAGGCTCAGACTCCATCTGTAAGTCAGAGGGATTATTGATCTAATACCCTTCAGGTACACCCTGAAGGGTACCAAAAGCATCAACCACCATCCCCAGAAAAGGAGGATGCACTTGAGCAGATTAATTGCTTTTACCAGTGCAGCTCAGAGGAATACCTATGCTTTTCCAATGCCAGAAGTGTTCCCCTGTTCAAACTCATTTTCCTCACCACCTTATCCACAGTAATATCGTATTCTTCAGACCCTGACTATAGCACAGTGATTTGCAGCTGTACATACACTGTCAGAGCCTCCATAACACCACAATTTCCTTTCTACCTTCCTCCTGCACTAAAATTTGCCACTTGGACTCACCGAGCCCTGCGCAGTACTTGTGATGAAGGTTCTTGAGGACAGTGGTCAGGTTTCCTAGCAGATGAAAGTGCTGCCTCACAGCTGGATAGATAGAGAGATGATCAAGGGTAGCTGTGATAGCCTCTAAAGACACTGTTTTTTTAGTGTTTTCCTTTGTCCTCGGTCTTTCAGCCATCACCTGCTGACTCCTTGCTGCATATCTCAAGACAGTTCTGCTCATTTTCTGAGGACCAAATTCTGTGATTTGCTTTGGTCTCAAGAGCATGCTCACTAACACAAACCAAAGGAGGACAAAGACACTCCCAAGGCAACTGCAGCCTTGCCTACTTCAGACTGCAGAAGATTTTTACCAGAAGGGAACTCCAAGCAACTTGAACCTGCTGCTCTGGAAAATAGCTCCTCACAGCAGAATTGACTGAAGCCCTGGTTCAGGAAATCTGCTGTCCAGTAACAATCCAGTTCTTCTCTGACACCCTTTTCCCCTTCTCCTCAAGACACCAGGGAGGATTTCATCCCTATCAAATGCTAGGTCCAGAGCTGCTGTCCTGGTACAACCCTAGCTGCTAGTACTTGAAGTCATAGTTAGCTCCCTAACTTGAGGAAGAGTGGCATGCCTACTAAATGGTCATTGAAATTACATGTGGTTGTTTTTGAAACATCTGTCTTGAATTTTGACAGCATGATTTACAAGTCTGAGTTAATTGGAATTAGGTATCGCCGCCATACACATAAGATTGTCCTGTGTAGGGACTTACACTCATGATGGTCTAAGTTATGAAGCATTTGGCCTACGATTGACATCAAGCTTTTATGTGCTGTAGGTGTATGGTTGGTAGAAAGGAACCCTAGAAATCTGCTGTACATGAGAAGAAGCTCATTTTCTTCACCATTCGTGCTATTTCAGCAAGGACTTAGGACAGGAAAAGGGGGAAATGGACTTGGTAGTAATTTCACTTAACTCACCACATCATTTGTTTGTCCAACAGTGATTCTTCTCTTCTTTGGAGAAGTTGTTGGGAAATATCTGGAACAGTAGATGTGTCCTATCTTGCTGCTTGTTCCTATTGGATAAAATGGGGAAACAGAGGATGACAGAATTTCAGTAAACAGACTTCAACCTTTAGCTGAAAGGTACCGTGTGCATGTACTAGCCAACATGTTAGTAGAAAAGAAACTTTTCCAGAACCTTAATTATTTGACACAGAGCACCATATTTATCACTTTTTCCTTGAAAACAGACTATTTGTACCATGATAACTCCCTGGTACCTCAATTACAGACTGGGATTCTACCATGTGACACAAGTGACAAACATATCAACAACAGAGTCCCTGTTCCAACCAGTTCACAGGGTAAAGTATTTGGCAAGGGAGAACAAATAGATACCAACAGAGCACGTCTTAGGAAAATAATCACATAGAATGAACAAGGTCACTATGTGCCAATTCCACATACAGAGCTGTCCTCCAGAGTAGAACCTCCTGCAAGGAAGCACAGAAACAAATTCGTGACTCTGTCTGCAAGGTACTGCAGCCGTTTCAAGAGATTAAACACGTAGTTGAAGTCCTGCCCTGCTCTAGGTGAAGATCGGTGTTTGGTGAAGTTGCCGAAATTCTCTGTATTAGGGGCAAAAGGATTTTACATTCAAAGCTCAACTTCAGGCAGCTATTTTTAGGTAGATTATTCTGCCTGACAAGCTGTGAAGATAAAAGATGCTGCACACCCCACCTTAGCTGCTGTAAACTTAGTCTCCCTCAGTCTATATGCATTCCTCTATTACTTTAGAGAAAGGATTTCAGCAAGGAGCTCTCTCCCTGGGTTGGGAACCTAATTAAGATGGTTCTGTTCTTTTTAGCATTTTCTTAATTATCTCACTGATGAGCTTTCAGAATCGTCAGACCCCTTTAAGATCATTCTCCTTTCACTTAGCCTCTTTCAAAACTACACCACTAGTCTCCCAGGCAGTAGCTTACATGTTGCTGTGGTTTGCATTCAAACTCTTCCCTGCATATAGAGTCAGTAACAGGCATTTTTGTCCACATATCAACTAATTTAGAGCCAACCTGACAGCGCCAAATAGAACAACTCTCACCATGTGCACAACATGGTATCTGTCTGTGGCAATGCAGAGGCTGCAGCAGCAGGTATTCACACCATGCTGTAAGGTACTAAAGGTTCCTGCACTTTGAGACAGTCTGATTTCAATCCTGTTCTAGCTTCCAACTCTCTCAGAAAAAAAACACAACAAAAAAATCCCTCCCCTATTTAGTCATTCTCTAATGGCAGGATTTGATAGTTTGTATGACAAGATTCTAAAAAAGAGGTTACCTTGTTCATGGCTTCTAAATGTGGTTATTATCAAGTTAGCCCACACAAACAGGTTTTCTTTTTTTCTTTAAACAACAAGCAGAGGCTATTAACAGTGCAGCCTATTTGATCAAATAATGCTTTAAGTAGCAGTTACTGTTCAAGCGCTCATTAACTCTGTAATCACATTTCCATGATCTTGTTTACAGATTTCCATAACACTTATCTTTGTTCCTTGGCCTACAAAGCTAGAAAGTTGTTATAAACAATTATGTTCCTATCTAGACATTCACTTTTTCTTCTCAAAACAGTTTCGACTACCTCAAGAACTGAGAAATGCACAAGAAGTTTAATTTTAATTATTATTAGCATTGGCCTTGCTCACCCCTAGCTCTATAGCTTGTGATTACGCATTGCAAAGATCTCAATTATTTGAAAAGCATTTCATATCAGCATGTGTAACCACAGTTTGGTGCCAGGGCATCAGATAAAGACTTTGAATTACTGTACTAGTCAGTTTATGATACAAGCATTTTACTAGAACATAACTGTATGCTGTTATTTCATGGAAGTGATTTGCCATGACCATTTCAAACTCTAAAGTTATCTAAAGCAGCAGAATTATGCTCTAGTCTAATCGCTCAGCACATTAATTCTGTAAGTCAAAGCCATTTTGAATTTCTGGAGGATATACAACTGTTCTCAATTGGTATTTTACTTTTAAAACTCATAATGTATCCTAAAAATGAGAGATGTTTCTGAAAATTGGTAATGCATAAAAGCTGATTCCAACAGTATTGTTAGATAACAATTCAAGCCGAGCATATTTTAATGGCCAGGTCAAATCTGCTAAATTCAGTGCATACAGAAAGCAACAAGCAAAACCCCCCCAAAAACCAAACCACAATCGTTTAAGTATGGGAAAAAAAAAGGCACAATGACATGGCACTCACCACCTTGTAATTTTGCTACTGGACAGTGCCAAAGCTTCCTTTAATGAACAACTTAAAAAAACTAAGCAATGAGCAATTGAACACAGCTTTCTGGCACAGAATGGTTAATTCAGTCTTCACTCCAGCACTGACTATGGGAAAGTAAGGCACCTCGGTGCAAAACACACAGGATGTCTGTCTACTGAGATCCTGATGACTCTTTTCGGGGACGCTACTGATGCACTCACTGTAACTCACAAGCGATTGAAGTGGTGAAAACCTTAATCACGGGCCACCCTCTCTCTCTCTCCTTCATGCCTGAATAACATAAAAACTGTTGTGAGAATAAATGAACGAATCACCCACGAGCACCCCTGTATGATCAACTTCTATCTGCATCTCAACGCATAGATCTGAAAATTCAGGGGCCTCAGTAAACTGCTATAACGAGTCCAAGGAAAAACAGATCCGCTTGAAAGAAGATACAGCCTCAGCCTCAGCCTCACCTCCCAGCAGACGGCATTCCCGCCTGGCGCGGCCTGGAGCGCGGGAAGTGCATCACCCCTCGCCCTACCAGCTCTCCAGGTCCCCTCACAGACACGGAGGTAGCCCGCGCACATGCGCAGCCGTGACCGCGCCTCTGCCCAACGGCCCGCCGCAGACCGCGGCCGCCTCGCGCCCCCCGCAGCCCCGCCCACCTGCCGCGCGGCCGCTCTGCCCGCGGCGGTGCTTACCGCTGCGGCTGGCGCGCGCTGGCCGGAGCTTTGCTGCCACCTCGCGTTGCGGCAGCGCTGAGCGCCGGCCCCGGTGCGGCGCGGGAGCTGCGGGGAGTCCCGCTTCTCTGCGGGGGGCGAACGATGGCGAGGAGAGACCGCTTCAAACACGCATTGCAATGTTCTAAGTGCACAGGTCAAAACTCTCCAGCAGTTGTACAAACAGAAGCTGACAAAAACCAGCTAACACACTAAGCGTTGGGCAGCCCTTGCAGAGAGGAATGTAAAGGTGATGATTTCTGGAGAAGCTTTCAAGTTTTTGGTTTTTCTTCTTACTTGGAATCTTTCTCTGGCTAGAAGCTGTAGATAAAAACTAACGTGGACGGAGATCTCGCAAGTAAATTCCAAGTACCACCTCTCTTCCAGATCAAAAGGCCGAGAGGGAATCGTATTCCCTGGACCAAGGATCAGTGACAGAGTTCACTGCTCAAATGGAAGAAAAAGAAATCCACATGCACAACTGACATCCAAAATGGCTCAACATAATTTATTTTTTATGTTAAAATGTACAGAGTTCTTTTGAAAGTACTTGCTAGAAAGGGAAAAAAAAGTGATATTACATACAAGGAGAGGAAGGGAGACCATCCAGCCAGGAGCGTATGACATGGAGAATTACAAAGGCATCTAGGCACCCCTTCCCCTTAGCTTACAAGTCACCATGAACAAAGTACAAAGAGGTTACAAAACAGGAAAAGCAAATATAAACAGACAGGAATAGACTCAGCTTCATTTGTACATGCGGCTTTTAGAGGCATCTGGAGCTCCTATTCACACACTCTAGAGATCTCTTTAAAGAGAATTTTTATCTTTCTTAAAATAGTTTTTAATATTCTACAACAAAGATAAAAAACTTTAAAGATGGAATGAAATGAAAAAGCTCTTATTTTTAAAAGGCATCGAAGTCACTAACAGTGAGATTTTTTTTAAATTTCTTTTAGAAGATTACCCAAGTTATCTTGCTAAAAATACATATTATTTTTTTTAAACAGAAGTGAAAAAATGGTAGGTACCAATATTACTGTGTTGGATAATTTCTTTTTATATATAGAAAAGAACATTTTTTTTCTACAATAGTTCTACAGTCACAAAGGCTTGTGGAAAAGGGAGCTGCCCAATTGATAAAAAAACCATACAAAACCAAACCAAACATAACGGCAAACAAACTAAATTCACGGCCCTCATTTCAACAGCTTCTCCTCCTGTCTCAGACCCCCCCTACCCCCCACCCCCAGCAATCAGGAAGCAGCGACACAGCTGAAGATCTAGGAAGGAGAGGGCAGCACAGTGCGCTTTCTACATGGGTTATTTGGAACTGGAATAGTATATACAGAGAAATGGGGTCCTACACAGCCTTGTACATGCTCAAAACTCAACAGAAATAAAGAATGGAAGTCCTTTGAATTCTGCTTTTTATGGTTAGCAGTTACTGGAGGAAAGTCCATTTTAGTGCATCTGAAGAAACCCCAACTTTCTTTTAGACTCTTTTGGTTTAAAAACAAAAGAAATTAGTCTTACTAATGTGTCTGTATTTCTACTCCATATACAATAAAAAAGAACTTTACATTAAAGGGTGTCCCTTTTTGTATTGGGTGACATGCCAGCAATATGGCCAAAAAGACTGCAAATTGGATTATGCAGTAATAAACAGCAAAATCCTGCCGCCTGCATCCTACTATGGTGTTTGGACTGTTTCTCTCCTGTAAAACAGACCGATTCCCTTCTTTTCCCACACTAGATCAAAAGTGTGGCTATTCCTATAAAATGCGTCTCAAACGTAGTGGGAAAATCAGGGAAAACATCACTGACTCCCCCAGAGAGTGGCACACTCCGCAACTTCCTAGCCCATACCAGGAATGGAAGAGTGACAATGACATCACAGGGTTCCTGTCAAGTCACTTAAAACATACACTTTATCTTCCAAGCTCACCCAGGTAAAAAGACTGAGAGGCAGACCACTGGAATCAGCTGCTTTTGAGCTCAGCCTGACTCAAAGGCTCAGAACCAAGACCCTCAGCATTTCAAAGTACATACTAAAGCAGAGTTTGGGATCTCAGAGTTGTGGCTGACTTGCAGTTCACCAGAAGAGCCTGCAACCGTTTTCTTGTCATAACAGACCATTAGCCATCCTATCCTCCTCATGACTGCATAAGGGATACAAACAGTTCTCTCTTGAGATGCTTCCAGTAGTTCAGAGTGACAGAACATGTGTGCATGCATGCACATGTGTGTGCGCATGCATGTCTGGGTGGTGAATGGGATCATTTTAAAGTTACATCATATTTTCAGCATGAAACATACAATTTCAATTAACTTGTCTACAAAAACACCAGTGTGAATAGTTTATTGTTTACACGTAACTCCAAATTTTACTGAGGGTGAGGGAGTCAGGGAAAAGTAAAGATCAAAAATTTTTCTGACTTGCAGAAATAAAGAACTTCATTTATCCTCTGTGTCCCCTTCCAGGTCTCCCAGTAAGTGCCTCCTGCTAGAAGTAGGAAATGCTAGGTGGGGTTTAGAGGGAAGGGTTGTTGTTATTTGAGATGTCAAACATTTTGCATGACTGCAGCGCTAGAAACTGCATACAGAGGGGCACAGGGGAGGGAGAAGGACATACATTTGGAAAAAAAATTTAGAAATATTATTTCACTGTTACACATATTCTGTCCACATTGTCAGCAAAGTAAGGCTCTTTTTAAATTATGAAAAGATTTTGTGCATGTTTTCCCCTCTAAAAAACATCCATAAATGATTTTAGCTGTAAAATGTTTCAGGATTGTGAAGAAAACAGAAACGCAAAACAAAAAAAAAAAATCCAAAAAATAAAGACCAGGCTTCCTAAAAAATAAAATAAACCAAAGAAAATCCCTCTAAATCTACAGCAATATTTTAACTGGAAAAAGGTCCATTTTCTCTGGTTCGTCAGTATAAAAGGTTCCTTTATTTATATATATTTCAGTTTTTAGGATGCAAGTTCATCTTGCTCATCTTCTCATGTATGGTCCATTGAGAGACTGCTTGGGCACGCCAGCCGCATTCATGTAGCTGTGATGGGAGGGGCCAGTGTACATCATGTTTCCATGAGGATTTGGCTGCATAGGCTGCTGGGTATAGGCCTGGCTCCCCATCATTCCCATCTGCATCTGCATAGGATACTGTGCTGTCTGGTTCATGTAGGCAGGGTTACTATGGTAACTGCTGTTCATCATAGGCTGTGTCATTCTGTAGCTGTTCATGGCATTCAGGGTGTTCATATTCATGGAATTAACATTGTAAGGGGCGGTTGGCATTAGGTTGACTCCCATGTTCATACCCCGTTGAACAGCTAACGTACGAGGACCGGCCTGCATGGCAACTGCAGGTGGGCTGCGGCCATAGAGCTGCTGCTGGTGTGCAGTTGCAGAGGGCAGTGGTGCTGACTTAGAGCGAATGGAAATATGCCCCTTGACTGGCATTTGCCCCTGCAACCTCTGTGTATGTGGAATACCAATATTGGTAGCAGACATATTACACTGAAGCAGAGGTGACGTGAGGTTCATGGTGGTGGACGCCAGGTTTGGTGGGGGTGTCATAGTGGCTTGTGCTTGTGGTGTGCCTGCTAATGGATGAGAGGGAGCTAGCTGAGCCAGTCCTGTGTTGGACAGAGAAACGCTGGTTGCATAGGAAGTCACAGCAGGAGAATGGCTATAAGGCATGGCATGAGGGTCCATAATGGTGTTTGTCAGCTGCTGCAACTTGGCTAAACTGAATGTGGCTGATGGTTGCGAATAGCCCCCAGCACCAAAATCCCCTGGAATCCTCTCATAGATACTTATGTTACCAGTACTTCCTGATTCCGGTATTTCCATGATCATAGGCGCTGGGGTGAAGCTGTTGTTCATGCTACACTGAGACAGCGGAGGCTGTTGCTGGGGTGGAGGTGGGGGCTGTGGCTGCTGTGACTGAGGCTGTTGCTGTTGTGGCTGCGTTGTTGGTTGCTGGTTACTTGGAGGCCTTTCTACTACACAGCTCTGAGGTGATTTGATATTGCAGTTTCCTGCAGGTGGGACAGTGCTTTGCTGCATCATGCTGCAGCTGCTGCCAATGTTTGCCATTTGCTGAGTGACAACACAGCTGTTCTGAGTGAGGCTGCTAGAAGATGACAGTCCTCCATACGAACAGCTGCTCTGGGAAGAGTTATTTCCACAAATGCTGCCTCCCATAGTGGAGTCATAGCTGCTGGGGTTTTCATAATTCTCTGTAGTGCTCTCAATGCTGCCAAGGTCACTGAAGCCACTATCCACCACCTGCTGAGAGTGGTCCGATACTGAAGGCACATCCATCATGGGGCTGGTCTCCATGTTCTGCATAGAGGGTGCGGACAGGGATCCTTGTTCAGGACTTATCTGGGTGTAACTGCTCTCCAGAGCAGGCACATTTGGGCTGCTGACAGAACGTACAGACTGGCTGGGGTGGGACTGAACAGAGGATATTGGGCTGTTGTGTTCTGAGGCCTGACAATCTTCAACCATTGATATCTGAGGATCCTCCTCAGTCTGGGTGTAACTCTGCAAAGTCTGACAAGCTGCAAGAGTTTCTTCACAGTCCTGGTAAGCTACATCATGCTCGTTGCTTTCCTCCTGTGTCAAGGACTGGACTGCTTGAACAGTTTCAAGATCTAGTTCACTATGAGGAATGCCTTCCTCTTCCTTTAATTCAATTAACCCTTCTTTATTACTTTGCTCTTCTTCGTGATCATCTTCAGACCCAGGGATGTGCTCTGAGCCCACCGATGTCTCATTGGAAGCCTGCTCTTCCTCAGAATCTGCCTCTGCTTCATCTTTTTCTTTTGCATCTTCTCTACTGCTTGGTATGCTTGTTTCTAAAAAACATTCTTGCACCTGAGGCTCCTCCTTCACCCCTTCTCTAACAGGCTGTTCCTCCAATTCTTTTTTCTTTACAGACTCCAGATGACCATCATCTTCGTCATCAGCATCATGATCTTCATTTTGATTTGTCACTACTGCAACTTCCTCTTCTTCCTCGTGGTCATGCTCAGGTTCATCTAGTTCTTGCTGTTCTTCTTCTGATTGCCTTTGCTCTTCTAAAACCCGCGGCTTCTCCTCTACCTCCTCTTCTATCTCAGGCCCTTTTACTTCTGGCACTGGACTGCTGTTGCTATCCACAGGAGAAACTGCTCTTACTTCACTGCTAGCTGTATCTTCCTCTTCTCCCTCTCCTACCTCTTCTGCTTCCATATTCAGATCTTCCTCTTTCCTTTCCTCAGTAAGAGGCAGCTCCTCTTTCTGCTCAACACTTTCTTCTTTATCTGAAATTCTGGGCTTACGCCCTGGTTTTGAATTAGCTACCACCCCATCAACCCCTTCATCCTGAACTGACGGTGGCACCTTTTCCTGGCTCAGTTTAAAACCTGGTTTTCGACCAGGTCTTTTCTTCCAGTGGACTGGTTTTCGGCTTTTCCCTTTTGGCCATCCCTTCTTCTTTTTCATGGGTGTAGAAGTATCTGGCTCAAACGAAGAATCCTTTGCTTCACATTTTCTCAGCATAGATAATGGATTCAAAGTTGGGTTACCTGAAAACACAAATTGAAAGATACTGTTCAAACATTTTTGTTTGACCTAAGCATTCATGGAAGCCTTCCCAAGCATTCCCATCATGTTTATCAACTTTACGTATCAGTACTAGCTTAGAGATTTATTGTGAAGAGTAACAAGAAGGATCGGGGTCTGCTCATTTGTGATCACATTCCATGTTACATTTTCAATGAAGACCAATGCTTTCAAGATTTTGCATGGTCAAAGCTCTGAGCCTTTAATATACAATTCAAATTAAACACTAGGCTATATGATAAAGTCCTGGAAAGATGCACCGCCCTTTACAAATTTCATTTATACAATACGTTCACAACTGAAAATGTTCCAGTGTAGGGGAACACATGAAGTTGCAATAAAAGCACGTTTCCTTTTAGATCTCTATTTTGAATCTGCTGAAGAAAGGAAATATTTCCACTTTTTTCATGGCTTATGCTTTTAAATGCCAACAGAAATACACAGATGACAATGTGGCTAGTGTTGTGTTTTTTTTTTTTAATCTGAGAAATCATTAAAAGGAAGCTGAATTTCTCCCTCGTCTGACTTTTAGTTGATGAAGTAAGTTTTGCAATTCATGGCTTTCTAAACACTAGAATAGGTTCAGAACTTACACAGCCAGAAAGGAATGTGATCATTTACTGAGAACTTTCTGAATACTGTAAGGCATTCCCTGAACTAATTTTGTTTTGAACCTGTCAATTAGGAGAGTCAAGTGACATTTTACATTTTAACTGCTAGTAAACTACTGCAATAGTTAATCATTGACCCTAGTTGATATTCACACTTTACCATCTGAATTTCTGTCTTCAGACACTGAATTTACTTAATCCACTTTTGTATTAGTTTTCATTTATCTGCTAGGCAGAACATCTCTCTTGGGAAATAACAGTTCTCACCTAAGTAAACTTATCAAGTCACTCTTTTGCCTCCACTTTCTTTGAATCTATCATTACAGAACATTTGTTCTAGTGTCTTAATCAGCCCATGACTGTTCTTTGAACTATTCCAGTTTATCAACACTCTTATCAAGTGTGAATAACTGAGTAAAGACGGTTGTAATACTTTCACCAAAGCTAAATAAAGAGATGACAGAATGTCTCTACTCCACTTAAGATTCCCCTGTTCATATATTTAAGGATTATCCGAATCTCTTTGGCTTTGAGCTAGAAAACCACACTAATTATTGGACATGACCTTCACACACTCTCACAGACGTTGTCAGTGAATTGCCCTTCACTTCATTTACCAAATCCCCTCTTCTTCTGTCAGCTGCTACATTATTTTTCAATCTATCCATAAAACAGCAGTACAAACAGACACATGACGCAGACCAATCTCCCTTAGAACAGAATAGTTCTGTTGGAGTGGACCTACAATGATCATCTAGTCCAACTGGCTTGCACCCCGCTAATAACAAAGCTGCTTAATTACTCCTTGTTTGCAGTTTGATTTATTTAATATGTGATAACTTGACTCTGTAACATTTCAGCTTAAGCAAATGGTTTTGATTAAGTCAAATATCCCTCAAAACACTAAGCAGGTAACATCAATTTCTCTTATTAACCTAGCTGTAGTCTCATAAAAATACATCATTGTCTGACAAATGCATTTTTCATATACCAGTGTTCATTTGTATTGAGCAAATAACCCTCCCTGGACTTTCTACCGAGTAATAAGCCAGTCATCCTACCATTTAAATGAGGATGAATGTCACACTGACAGGCCTATATTTAGGTTGGTCATCCCACTATGTGGATATAAGATTAATTTCCCCCCAATATTAAGAATATATTTATTCACATTTCTGCCGTTTCTACCATCTTAAAAAATGTTATTGACTCTATGCTATGAATTTCCTAAGAAGAGCTGTTTAAAGTCCACAGTTATGAAACAAGGGTAAAACTAAATAATGTGCTCCTAGTAGTTCACAAATGCTTCTTAAAACCTAATCGTAGGTCAGCTGAGTTACTCCTGCCGTTTGTTCAGACAGTCATTTACTCTAAATATCTCTGAGGAGAAGCATTCTGAAAAAAATACGCATATTAAAAAATGAATTTAAAACAAATACTGAATTAAAGAATTCCTTGAACTCATCCATAAAACAAGTATTTGGAATGTGAATAAAGGAAAGAAAGGATCTGCCACAGTCAGCGTATCATGGGGCAGGAAGAAGGACACACTACTTTCATAGTATTTATTAAAGCATTAACACTTAAGACCTTAAAAAAAAATACACCTCAAAAAAAAAAAATTGCTATTTCTCTTCCCCTTCTTTCACATTTCCTATCTACTACAGAGGATTAGATTTACCACCTCTTAGGTGAAGACCCATTGCTGTTATCTGTACTTTCATGGATTTAATATTTTTAGTAATAGAAAAAAAAAGTAAATTATCTTATGATGGCAGGCTCCCCTTATAATAATGTAGTATTAAAGGTGTTCAGTCTGGGCTCCACAGTATAAGACAGACATGGAGCTACTGGAGAGAGACCAGCGAAGGCCACTAAGATGTCCAAGAGACTGGAACACCTCTCTGATGACAAAAGGCTGAGAGAGCTGGGACTAGAGAAGAGAACGCTCGGAGAGAACCTTTAATTAATGTGTACAAATGTCTTAAGGGAGGGTGTAAAGAAGATGGAGCCAGGCTCTTTCCAGTGGTGCCCAGTGCCATGACCAGAAGCCATGAGCACAAACTGAAACACAGGAGATTCTATCTGAGCACGAGGAATCACTTCTTTACTGTGACTAAGAACTGGAACAGGCTGCCCAGAGAGGCTCCAGAGTCTCCCTCCTTGGAGATATTCAGAAGCCATCTGGACATGGTCCTGAGCAACTCGCTCTTAGTGGCCTTGCTTAAGCAGCAGGACTGCACAAGATGACCTCCAGAGGTCCTTTCCAACCTCAAGGGACTGTGATGCTATGATTTTTACCATATACACGACACCATCTTCACAAAAGAATATGGATTTGATGACCACTCAAGATTTCACGTGCGTAATTTTTTAGGATACTGAGAAACATATGTACGTGCTCATTCAGTTGCACTCAGCTAAACGTCAGTGTGCACGCAAGCTTGAACAGAAGATCATTACAGCATTCACATTCACAGTAGAACTTACAGGTAGAACTAGGAAAAGCAAAATAATACAGCCCAGCTTATTACAGAGCTGCATCTTCCCCCACACAACACTGATCGAGTTGCACAGAACTGGCAGAATATAGAGAAACGATCTTTATTTGTTTTCTACACTGCAGAACACAGTCCTCCCGAATGCCTAACCCTTATTAAATACTGGCCTCAAATCACCACACCACACTATCAGTTCTCACTGTAGCCCTGACAGCAATCAGAACCAATTCAAATTCTCATGCGACACCAAAGGTTACATTTCAGGGAAATCATAAAACACTTTCAATGCATTGCCTCAGCTAGAGATTAAGTTCTCAGGGAAAATCTAACCCAAACCACCCTTAGTTCGAAATTTGTTTGTTTTGGGTTTTTTTCTTAAAAAAAAAAAAAGGGGGGGCGGCGGGGATTACGAGCAGGTTTCTGTAGTGATGGGAAAACTTCCAAAATAACTAAGCTTCCTATAAACATTCCTAACATAGTTATGATTATGGAATAGCTTACTTTGGGTGTCATCTCTAAGCAAGTAAAGAAGGTTATCAAGAGTAGCCAAAACGGATTCACCAAGTGGAAATGATGCTTGACCAATCTGATAGCTTTCAATAATGGCACAGCTGGCTGTAGACGAGAGCAGTGGGTGTTGTCTACCTAAACTTCAGCAAGGCTTTTGACACTGTCTGCCATAACATACTCATTGGGAAGCTCAGGAAGTGTGGGCTAGATGAGTGGACAGTGAGGTGGATTGACAACTAGCTGAACGGCAGAGCTCAGAGGGTTGTGATCAGCGGCACAGAGTTCAGTTGGAGGCCTGTAGCTAGTGGGGTTCCCCAGGGGTCAGTACTCAGCCCAGTCTTGTTCAACTTACTCATCAACAACCTGGATGAAGAGACAGAACGTGTTGATATGAAACTGGGAGGAGTGGCTGATACACCGGAAGGCTGTGCTGCCATTCAGCAAGACCTGGACAGACTAGAGAGCTGGGCGAAGAGGAACCTGATTACGTTCAACAAGGGCAAGTGCAGGGTCCTGCACCTGGGGAGGAATAACCCCATGCACCAGTACAGGCTCAGGGCTGACCTGCTGGGAAGCAGCTCTGCGGAGAGGGACCTGGGTGTCCTGGTGGACGACAAGTTGACCATGAGTCAGCAGTGTGCCCTGGTTGCCAAGAAGGCCAATGGGATCCTGGGGTGCACCAAGAGGAGTGTGGCCAGTAGGTCGAGGGAGGTTCTCCTCCCCCTCTGCTCTGCCCTGGGGAGGCCCCATCTGCAGTACTGCGTCCAGTTCTGGGCTCCCCACTTCAAGAAAGATGAGGAACTACTGGAGAGAATCCAGCGTAGGGCTACGAAGATGATGAGGGGACTGGAGCATCTCCGCTACGAGGAAAAGCTGAGGGAGCTGGGGCTTGTTCAGCCTGAAGAAGAGAAGACTGAGAGGGGATCTTATAAATGCTTATAAATATCTTAAGGGCAGGTGTCAAGAGGACAGGGCCAAACTCTTTTCAGTGGTGCCCAGCGACAGGACAAGGGGCAACGGGCACAAACAGAAGCACAGGAAGTTCCACCTGAACGGAGGAAGAACTTCTTTACAACTGAGAGTGCACTGGAACAGTCTGCTGAGAGGGGTTGTGGAGTCTCCTCTGAAGATATTCAAAACTCACCTGGATGCAGTCCTGTGCAACCTGCTCTATGTGAACCTGCTTTAGCAGGGAGGTTGGACTAGACGATATCCAGAAGTCCCTTCCAACCCGTATCATTCTGTGACTAAAATAGTCTAAGTCTCAACCAAGTATTAATGACTGCAATACTGTATTTCTGAATTGTCATAAGGCAGTGCTGCCCCCCTCCACCCATCTTATTTTTTTATCAAAAAAGGCCAGGTGTTTATGGTGACCAATTATCCCAATGGGGTAACATATTTAGGTAACTGAAAGTACATTTTATTTTCTCCAAGATCATTACAGTTTTACTACACATATGCAAAGGCACCTGCATTAAAGGCATAAGCAGCCACAGATACTGTTTGATGTCAGGAGCAGCAATATCCTAAAATAGTGTGCTCACTACTTTATTACTTAAGAGGTTCTGACAAATTTGCAGCAGTTGAGGAAAAAAAGCAACAGAAGTGACACAAGGGAACAGAAAGCACTAAATTACAAATAAAGAGTAAGAAAGTAAAGTATTTATAAAGTAGGTGAGCAAGAAATTTATCATTGTAGTATATAACAGATGCGAGTTAATACAGTGGCTTTCCAAATAACGTTTTTGATCCCTGGGCACTCCATGGACTATCTGCAGTCTGCAAAAGATGGTTAAAAAAATCACCTATGTATTTTATAAAGCAATATATGTGTGTGAAATCTTTGAAGCGATCTGCATCTCCACCAGAAAACATTCAGAAGAGCACAAATGAAAAAGCCTGAAAACCACTTATCTAACAGATCTTCTCCTCACTTTATAGTCTTATTAATGGTGCTGGAGAACCATATAAATGTATTTCACGAGTAATCTGATCACAACAGAATTAAAAAAATGGTATAAGATGATTGTGCATATAATCCCACTAAGCAAACTTAATGGTGCATCAACACATGTTTGCACTAAATTTACTTAGTTATATACTGCTATAAAAATTTAAGGATAACTGATACTAAATGGATAGTACACATGGCTGTAATCATATTGATGCTTTCAGTATTTAAGTACTTTTAAAGAAAAATTCTCCTCTGCTAACCACAAGCTATCTGAAAGCCATAAATTATTGGGTTTGTTCCAGTAATGATTTTTTATTGTGGGATAATGGCACCATACTTCTCTTTCACACAGTTCTCTATTTCACTGACTGCCTTGCACTATGTAGACCATCAAGAGAACAGAATGTGTAACAGCCATAATGAAGATTACTAATGGAACATCTTAATGACAGATGTTTCTTTTGAATTGTCAGTGCACTTCAAGTAACCAGTTCCAACCAAATAATTTTATGAGCTGAAGGTTCAGAGAACTTTAAGGAGATATGAGAAGCTGACAGGCAGGACATGCAATGTGATGAAGAACAGGATCTCAAAAGAGACAATTTATTGTTTTCCTTTGTTATGGAAAACTGAGGGCTCTCCAATTCATTTCTGTTTTATTTCTGTAAGCGACCCCACTGTATAGCTTCTTCCACAATCACAGATACCAATTTCACCAGGAAAGCTGAATCAAAAGGGTACCTGTGATCAGGTCATTGCTAGTAAGACAGTTAAAAGCATGCACCATGTTTTCATAAGACTTGGGAACGTTTGAGGCGGTTTGACTGGTAATTTATGCCTAACCCTACATTTTGGCTAGCAGTTACAAGACAATGTAAGCGGCTTGTTCCATCGTGAGCTCGTGTCATCTGGCACTCACTGACACACTACTGATATCAAACTTTCAACAGCATACCACCAAACATACCATTAGTGTCATCAGACTCCTCCTCATCTTTGGACTTCCTCTTAGAAGAGGGTCTATGCCTCAGTGTGTCTGGTGGGGCTAGGTGCCGAAAGTATCCACTGGGCAAAAGTTCACTCTCCTCCTCTTCATCCTCCTCCTCCTCTTCCTCCTCCTCAATCTCAAATGTAGGCTCTAATCGGGGCATTGGTCGTTCAGAGTCTGAGTCCTCAAATGGTTCATCCAGCACTTCTGTGGTTTCTGAGATTGTTTCAGTGACAACACTGCTGTTGTGGTGCTTACGCTTGCGGACTCGCCTCTTCCGATGAAGAATTGGTTTCTGAAAGTGGAAGGTGGGAGAAGAAAAGACATTTTATCACGTGCAGTAGAAATAAAACCACTGATAACATGAACAGCAGAGCTCAACTATCTAGGCAGGACCAGAGGGCTCCCTTCTGGAATCCAGACTTCACTAGAAATACTGACGGCACCTGCCTTCAGTTAAACAGATGTCAAATACAATGCAAGCCAACCGACTTCCATGAAGACTGCTAGATTGACGTTTGTGTAACAGTATACACCATTTAAACAGCTGAAAGTTCAGAGACACTACAACATAGATGTGAATAGTTTAGAATAAGCTGCAAAGATGATATAGAAGAGAACTTTTTAGTGCAGCATCCCATGAAGCGAGGATTTTCTTGGTCATGTTGACAGAATTCACATCTCCATTGTAAACCATTCCGAAGACTTTTTGCTGTGATTTTAGTTGTTCAGGTAGCATTTGTGTTTTGGAAGCTTCTTTTAAAAGTAGGACCATATCTGTTTCTATGTTGTGTGACTGAGTAAAACTTCAATAACCAAGGGGAAAAATCAAATGCACACAGCAGAAGCTAGAATGAAAAAAAACCCAAAACAACCCTACCTCTGATTCAACAAAAACTACCACTATAAAAGGTAGCAGAAAGTATTGTCTAGACAGAGTTCTGGAACACTGAGCAGATGCTACCTGTACACTTAGTACATACCCCATGAATTGCACAATCATTCAGAAAGTACCAACATACTGACAAAACAGACTGCATGATATAGTCAGAGACAACCAGAAATAAAGCACACACCTTTCGTTTTAACGTTGGCTTGGTGAGAACAGGTGGAGAGCTTGATCGAGGACTCACAGGCTCATCATCTTCATCTTCACTACTCTCACTAAAACACCTCAGAAGTGCTCTATCACTATCACTGTAGCGGCGGGGTAATCTGTCGCAGTCCTCCGGGAATCTACACTTCAGTGGCTCCATGTTCTTTTTCAACTGCCCTCTCCACCTTTCCATACCTTCGCTGTACCGCCGACGGGGAATTGCAGATTTTTCACCTTTGCCATACTGTCCCTGGGAAATGGCAGATTTTTCCTCATCTTCAGCATACCGGCCTCTTGGGGCTGGAGATTTCTCCTCACATTCACCACATCTTCCTTGCAAGGCCACTGACTTCTCCTCACAGTCACTGCATCGGCCTCGTGAAGCTGCTGATTTCTCCTCACATTCACTGCATCGCCCACTGGGAACTACTGTTTTGTCCTCAGTGGGCAATATTGGCTCCTTCTCACAAAAGGGCTCCCGAAGTTTTTTGCCCTTGCGGTTCCATCGACCTCTTCGTGATGGCTGACTGTTTGCAGGAAGACTATCCAGGGGAAAAATGTGCTTGTTTGGCCGTGCAGAATTGGCTGGAGCAACAATGTCTGGCTTTTTTTCACTCTCTGTAGGTGAGTAAGGTTCTTGCTCTTTCTTCTCCCATGACACAGATTTTACCATCTGATTTAAATAAAAACAAATAAATTTCACAATTCCTGTTTAAGCATGCATGTCTATCCTGAATTTGATTCCACAAAAGCTTTTGAGCAAAAAGTCAGAAAAGTTTATCAAGAATGATTTTTAAGAATCTCAGAATAACAAAAGAATTGACCACTAGGAGAGTCTTAATAGTGCTAACTGCTACTCCTTTCCTCCCAGGTGATAATGTACCTCAATTAGCTTCCCGACAAGTGACTTCAGTCAGCAACAGCCATCCAGTGGCCTGCTGAAATGCAAACATCAACTTTCTACATTCAAACACGGTATTTGTGTAATTTTCAAGAAAAAAAGTGAGAAAAACTTGAAGCTATTTTTCCATTAAAATTAACAATTAGTTTAATGGTAATACTGAAAAAGTGCATAATTTGCCTCTCGGTATTCTAGTCAGTGCTTATCGCCTGATGTGAGAGAGCAACCCTTCAAGGACAGCAGCCTAGATTTCAGAGACCTTCATTGCTCTGTGGGCAGTAATTCTAAAGCTATTAGTGGTTTTGCAAAAGTACACAGCAAAAACCTTTGGTGAAAAACGTTGTAAGCTTTTGTTGATTCATTTCCATTTATGCTATTTGTCACTTACGGAAATACTGGGTCCTTCAAACCTCAATTCATTTCAATAATTTGATGAGACCCCAGGCTGCTTAAGAGTGGAAGGCAGGTTTTTTGGCTGGTTTTTTTGATTTCTTGTTTGTGGGTGGTTTTGGCTGGTTGGTGGTTTGTGGGGGTTTTTTGTCGTTTTTTTTTTAACCCCGCTCCCCCAACACATACTGCAAAAGTCATTAAGGGTAGAAAGAGCATTTTTACTCTTTTCAGAGATAGACTTTAACCTTTCTTTAGACTGCACTTCAGTGTTTTCCCTAGTTTTAGCTTTTAATCTGAAACTATAAAGGATCATAAACTAATCATGACTGCATTTCTTTTCATGATTATGCCAAATGCCCAAGCTTGGCATCTGAAATCATTAGCATCGCCTGCAAAAGCACGAAGTATAAACTATATGCCACACAGAAGTAACAGATTCACTCTTACATTGGTCTCTGGATCCTTTTCTTTCTGCTCTTGTTGCTCTTCATTTTCCCCATCCTCTGTCTCCTCTTCTTCATCTTCAGAGACAACCGAGTTGGAAACTATAACAGGTGTCCAACGCAGACATTCTGCATCCACATCTATAGGTCGGACATTAGTTCTAAGTTTTGCCATATGTTCCTGGATAAGTTTCTCCCGACGAATGATCACAAATCTAAACAGTAATAATACTCTGATCAACAACAGGCTACATACTGCACATGTTTTCATGTGAAGCAGATATAAGATATTACAGAAAAATCTGTGCACTGTCAATCACTGCTGCCATGAATAACTTCATGAATAACTAATAACTGGCAAGAGAGGACAGAAAGCTCATTAAAATTCTACAATATGCAGTACCGTCAGACTACCAGAGAAAGCATCTTAAAACCAAGGAAATGCTGTTAAATCCTTTCCACTTCTTGTTAATGGTGAAGCCATTACCCTTCTGCGGGTAACATTAAGCTACAGCGTATCACTTTTATTATTTGTTAAACAGACAAGGGGTACACCACTTAGGGAATAGGCAACATAAGGTGAAAGACAGCGAATGGTAATAAAAGGACTGTTTTGAAAAGTTACAGTCCCACTGTAACTAACAGTGGATTTTATTCCGGGGTCTGGGACTAGTATCATTGATTAAAGTATACTGTGAAATGAGGACATAAAACTGTTCTCCAAAAACTTCAAGTTTTCCAAATAAGTTCCATGTTTAACACAAAACACAGCAGAATACAACCCCACTCTCAAAACTGCTATGGCATGAATCAAGAATAATTCCCCGTATTTCACTTGACTTGTACGCTGAGCTGGCAAGCAGACTGCCTCTATTCTATATCCACACACCTCATTTCTCTCAGTGATCTATCCCACTGTTCAAGCATCCCATGTTAATCCACACAGTTAATATTCTCTTTGAGGCACAGAGAAAACAACTGTGTGCTCAGTGTCTGGAAAAAGGAACAGATTTCCCTCCAGAGAAGGGAAGTTGCTGTTCTTTGCTCTGTTTTGCAAGTATGTTAGATTGATTATGCTGAGGGACCCCAAGAGATCGTGGCCACGAAACCAACTCGCTTTCTCTCACAGCTGCAAATTACTCACAAGTTCCACAGCTGCAGAGCTACACAGCAGAAATCTGATCCAGCTTTGGCACTGAACAATTCTTGCATCGCATATGAGCATCAGAAATCTCTACAGGCAGCATTTGGACACTTAAGTCCTAAATAGAATCAAGCTTATTAGATGTGACTTGTCTCCAAACACTGTTAAATTTCATTCAAATACATCTGAAGCTTTTTGGGAATACAACAGGACTCCTGTACTCACTGATCACTACGGAAGTCAAGCATTCGTAGGTGATGTAGAGTGGAAGTGATATCCTGAGGGCAGATTCCAGTCAGCTTACTCAATTTCTTGATGCTTAATTGCTTGTCGTGTTGATGATAAAGGCACTCCAATATTACACTTTTCCAATAAGCCATATATGAGAGGCGCCCCAGGTCTGACAGGGGCTTCTCTGGTGATCCTGCTTGACCCTCACGCTTTGAAAGCAAATAGCCTAAAGATATACAAGAAAAAATGTTCAAAAAAATTAGCATACACAGCTTCTGTTTCCACCTCAAATTCTACAAAGGCATTTTTCCAGAAAGTAGTTGAATGCCACCTACAAGATATAAATTATAATTATGAAGGATATACTGAGCGGTCTGGCTGACCATTTTTTTTTTTGTTGTTGAAAGTCCTGTTATTCAATGATGGAGTATGATTTCTAATCAACACTGACATCAGACATTGCCTATGGGCAATGCCACAAGATGGCAGCAGTTGCCTAATTAGAAACTGTACTAAGCCTCAAGTACACAAACTGTCTGATGAGTATCTTCCAATTGCAATAGCAATTTTGAAGATCACAGAGAGAAAACATATTTAAGCCACTTCAAACTAATACGACAAAAATTTGATTGAAAATTCTCACTGTCAAACTTCATGACCAAACTGGAAAGTACCAAGCTCTATCTGCAGGGACTTAATTAATTTAAGACTGTGATACACTGCACAGGTTCAGTAAAGACCGAGAGATTGCATCCTGCCAAAGGGGAACCAGCTGACAAAAGTGTCTTCTCTCTGCTGCTCTGCTATAGCCCAGATACATTAAGTTCCTTTGTTTCACCAAGATTTTCAAGAGAACAATTTATCTACAGAAGTATATTTACCAGAAAACTCATTCTAATATACTTATACCAGTAGTATTTTCCCTCTGGACATTAACTCCAAAATTAGCACGTCCTCAGGGAGGGCTACATTAGATTGCACTCAGCATGAGAGATATAGTTACAGTGAAAAGTTTCCCCATGAACTTGTCAAGATCCATGTATGAATCTAAGAATTGTCCGAGTATTCAGAGCTTAAGTATCTCTGGTTTAGTTGCTCTCAAAGCTATATTAAAACATAACTATGACTACCTTTTGCTCAAGACACTCCTTCACTTAATCAAGCTGCTGAAGGTTTCAATGGACCGTGCAGTTTTAGGGTTGGCTTTCTGTAGAAAGAACTACATGCATAAGGTAAGCTTTTGCTGAAACCACTATGCTGACACATGCCTATAGTTTCCACTGTAAGTTGTCTACACAGGAAACATGAGAATTAGGGGGAAAACGATCAATTTGTCTTTAGAACTGAAGCCTTTCAACAATAATAATAAACTGTGAAGTTCAGATGATTTTGTGAGGTTTAGAATCCTTTGGCCTGAGATTTTTTTGATTTGAAAAATATCCTCTTCCACAGTTAAGCCTTTCTTTAAAATATGAAAAGACAAAGACTAAAAGAAGTGAAAAAAAAGTTCCTTACTGAAGTCAATTAGGAATCTGCCATAGCCCTTACGCTGGTATTGTGGAAGAATCATTATACAGGAAACATTGTACTTCTGTTGGCAGTGTTTTTCCTGTTGGAAAACAAACAGCAAATTTAAAAAAAAGCAAACAATGACCAGTGAGAAATAGTGGAAGTTGTTTTGTATAAGTCCCTAAATACTTCTACAGTAAAAACTGAGACAGAAAGCCACAGTCAAAGTTTCTTAGGCACAACAATGTACATGAGCCAAGCAAAGACTCAGAAGAGAGAATAATAATAAAAGAGAGAATAATACCGAGACTCCCTTACCATCATCTGAGTTCAAAAAAACAAGAATGAAACCTTTACATAACTACCATCTTCTGCTTAGATACAATACAGTAAAGAACATGGGCCGCACGGCAGATAAAGTTCAAAGCATAAACCAAAAGCAGCTAGATTCACTGAAAAAGATTGCCATATTCCAATGAATCTTTAAACGTTATAACCATAACACACTAAAATCCAATCTCAAATCTGCTGTTCTGGAGACTGAAAGGAAAAGCTTCAATTAAAGCTAATTAAAAATAAATAAAACAGTTACAGACAAAAATCTTAAGAAAAGGCCTATCTGAAATCTTGGCCCTGTTCCGTCAAAAAAAATGAAAGGATTGAAATAAGGTTCAAAATTGCCAAACTTTTTTTGAAAACAATGTATTTACAGAAGGAAAGATGAGATATAAGTACTTGGTAACAATGTTTATCTCGCAAACAGTACTATCCATCGCCACCAAGAGCAGGAAGTAATTTGAAGAGTTGGGGTTTTTCTTAGCTACTAGCTGCAGTACAAGTTCCTTAGAGAATACACGCTATTCAGCATTATGAGGAAACTTGGTTTTATGCGTTGGTGTAGTTGGTGGTCTCTGAATGTAACGTAAACAAAGTCCGATTGCAACAGATGTCTATATCTATATTACATAATACATTACATATATGACCTGGACAGGATGGAAAGTTGGGCAGAGAGGAACCTGATGAAATTCAACAAGGTCAAGTGCAGGGTCCTGCACCTGGGGAGGAACAACCCCATGCACCAGTACAGGCTTGGGGTGGACCTGCTGGGAAGCAGCTCTGTGGAGAGGGACCTGGGTGTCCTGGTGGACGACAAGTTGACCATGAGTCAGCAGCGTGCCCTGGTTGCCAAGAAGGCCAATGGGATCCTGGGGTGCACCAAGAGGAGTGTGGCCAGTAGGTCGAGGGAGGTTCTCCTTCCCCTCTACTGTGCCCTGGGGAGGCCACATCTGCAGTACTGCGTCCAGTTCTGGGCTCCCCACTTCAAGAAAGATGAGGAGCTACTGGAGAGAGTCCAGCGCAGCGCTACGAGGATGATGAGGGGACTGGAACATCTGTCCTATGAGGAAAGGCTGAGGGAGCTGGGGCTTGTTCAGCCTGAAGAAGAGAAGGCTGAGAGGGGACGTTAGAAATGCTTATAAATATCTCAAGGGTGGGTGGCAGGAGGATGGGGCCAAACTCTTTTCAGTGGTGCCCAGAGACAGGACAAGGGGCAACGGGCACAAACTGAGGCACAGGAAGTTCCGTCTGAACATGAGGAAGAACTTCTTCCCTCTGAGGGTGACGGAGCACTGGAACAGGCTGCCCAGGGAGGTTGTGGAGTCTCCTTCTCTGGAGATATTCAATACCCACCTGGACAAGCTCCTGTACAGCCTGCTGTAGGTGACCCTGCTTCGGCAGGAGGGTTGGACTAGATGACCCACAGAGGTCCCTTCCAACCCCTACCATTCTGTGATTCTGTGATTACATAAAATACAAGGGCCTAAATTCCAATAATTTAAAGACTCTGAAGCAGCATTTCTCAACACAGCAAATGCAGTTCCAAGTCTGAAGTACTCAAATACTTGCCTTGGAAAAGTAGCCAACGAGGTGACAGCCCTTGACATCATTCTGTGTCAGCACATAGAAAAGAAATGGCTCCACGTCATAATAGAGAGTCTTATGGTCCAGGAAGAGTTTGGCTAACAAGCACAAATTCTGGCAGTAGATAGTGCTGACATTGCCATCAACCTTACAGAAATAAGGAAAAGTTTTTGTCACTCCATTTGCTGTCATGCAAGGACATGCTTCATCTGGGTATCCCTGTATATTTGAAATGTCTAACATGAGAGGAAGACTTCTTTGTCGCAGGTAGCATCTCAAAGGACTTAAACTTCTACAGCATAAAGGCCATGGCCAAGTTACTGCTACATTCATTAGCTTAAGAGAGAACATAAAATTCATTTACCTAAAATGAAAAAGCATTTTTACAAAGTGAGCCTTCGCATATGTTTTATGGATGAGTAATCTATACATGAGGTCAGCTCCCGCCGCTTGCTTGTAGTTCTTCACTCTTAGCGACTGAATGCTTCAAGAATGAAGACCTTTAGGGCTATGGAAAACTTGTCACATGATTGGATGCTAAAGACCCTATTTTATAGACAAAAGTAAGTGGCTTAGTTTTCTAACTTACCTCAAAGACTGAAATATTGTTTTTTCTGTAAATTTCATTGGCTGGAGGATGAAACCAGCCACATTTTTTCATATGCTGTTGGAGAATCGTTCTGCTTTTCATATACTTTAGACAGAATTCACATAGGTACAACTTGGGTAGCCTGTAAGCGAAGATAAAGAAGGATCAAAGACTGAAGATACAGACTTTTGTATAAATTCCTCACTTCTGCATAGAGCTAACTTGATGAAAACAAACCTAGTATATAGTGACCTTGTGTATGTGCTAATCAGGCCAAAATCACCTTACCATTGTTGGTGTTGGGTTGAAGGTTGGACTTCATGATCTTAGAGGTCTTTTCCAACCTTAATGATTTTATCATTCTATCATACTTAAAGTCATGGCATTTATTCTCTAACAAAGGCATATTAAAAAAAATATACTTTATGTCCCACATAATTACTTTTACAGTATCATGTCAGAAGAAATATATGCATTGATTAAAATCATAGAAAAAATAGCAAAAAATCCCTCCAGTTTTGCACTAGTGACGCTAGGATGGATTAGATAAACAATTCCTATTGTCTCCCTTCCCTCCTCCTAACAGACAGCTGTATGTACTCCTGAGCAATGGGTCACAACACCATCTATCTGTTTGCTTGAAAACTATTTTATATTTACATACTATATTGACATGAACAGTTTGAATGCAAGTGTCCTGATATTGTCGTGATTTAACTCCATTTACACACTCTAGCTTGGGCAGGGACGCTACTTTCAGTTACCTTCAATGTCTTTAGCAGACCTAGAATAATTCCTCATGACAGACCACATGCTTTCATTAAATGGTAGAATAACGAGTTTTATTTGATTTTCTCTCTCTAGCTATGGCCCTTAGAATTTATTACTCTTTCTGAATCAAGTTAAAGTTCTGAGAGTTTGCCGTTTAGACAATTTGCAAAGCTCTTAAGCAAGAGAACATCAAAACAACTACACGTGCCTCACAGTAGAACAGTCTTTCAGATGCCAAAACGTGTAACAATAAAGATTTCTTCTTTAGCTGTGCTGAACTACATAGAGCTAAAAATACATCTAAGTAATTCCTGGGAAATTTCTATTTATTTTTCTCTTTCAACTCACATAAATAGTACACAGCCATTTCTAATCAAATCATTCAACACACAGGTAACACCCTATTCCCTAAACAAGCTTATTATTTTTTATCATGAGGAGTGCTGCAGCTGATTCACTGGAGGGAAGGGATGGCATCCGGAGGAACCCTGACAAGCTGGTGGAGTGGGCCCATGTGAACTGTGAAGTTCAACAAGGCCAAGTGTGGGGTCCTGCACCTGGGTCAGGGCAACCTCCAGCATCAATAGACTGAGGGATGAATGGATTGAGCGCAGCCCTGCCAAGAATGACTTGGAGACACTGGTGGATGAAAAATTGGACATGAGCCAGCAACGTGTGCCTGCAGTCCAAAAAGCCAACCACATCCTGGGCTGCATCCAAAGAAGCATGGCCAGCAGGCTGAGGGAAGCGACTGCCCCTCTCCTTCTCTCTGGTGAGACCCCACCTGGAGTCCTGCATCCAGGTCTGGGGTCCTCGTAAAAGACATGGACCTGCTAGAATAAATCCAGAGGATGGCCACAAAAATAATCCAAAGGTTCCACAGGTTGAAACACCTCTCCTGTGAGGAAAGGCTAAGAGAGCTGGGGTTGCTCAGCTTGGAGCAGAGCAGGCTCCGGGGAGACCTTATCGTGGCCTTTCAACATATAAAGGAGGCAGGTCATTTAGCTGATGCTGCTCCCTCCTCAGAGCGTGGAATATGTCAGTTCTTTGGGAATTCATCTAATCATATACTCCTGTGGCAGTTCGAACGCTCACAGCATATGCAGGTTGTTGCAGAGAGCTTATCAACTTTTTGACTCAGCCTAAAAAGACCTTAAGACATCTATCAGCTACCATGAAAAGTATCTGGATTATGCCTACTTTGCTTCTGTCCTACATTCAGATAGAATCTTCTTAAGATTTCTACGCCTGCTGGAGTACAGCTTTCCCATAAACACTGAAGCAGAACAAAGGAGAAGAATGTTCGGTCATACCTCGAGTATTCCTGTGGATACGGGGAGGAGTACCAGGTCTGAATTTCATACTTGCCAAATTCAATGACAGAAGGGCATCGGACTTGTGGATCGGGAGGCCCAGTCACCCCTACTTTCTATGCAAGGGGGGGGGGGGGGGGAAAAATTTGTGAATTTCCAAGTGAAAGACTTCCAAGCTGAAATAAATTAAAACATCCTTATCTACACAGTCCATCTTACTCAAACTCACAGAGAATTCGGAAGATGCAGACATTGCTTTCTGACACTAAAAACCAGTACCAGCCATACTTCAAGCAAGCTTGTTATTCAGAAAAAGCAAGAATTAGCAAGCATTGTCATACCACATACCTCTGCTACCTTTCACACTGTTGCATGTCGTAGTTTTAAATACTCATTAGTACACAGCAAAATTTAATACAATCTTTTTTTCAGTCCTGTTGCTATTTCCTTTCTTGTTATTTCAACAGCCAAGAACAGAAACAAATAAATTGCTCCTGAGGTTAAAATCTGGAACATTCAAATATCTAACACAACACGTCAGTGTCTTCTGAGCTCTGAGACTATGTGTACTACTGTGAATGTAGTATTCACCAATACAATATTCAGGGTATGGCTATCTGCTTATCATCATGAGTGCAGAAGACTTACAGAAAAACCTCAACTTATTTATTAGAAGAAGAAAAAAAGGAAATATAATATTTGTAAATTACTTACACAACTTCCCCACTGGGAGTTACTCTAATAGTAATTCTTATTTGATGGGAACTAAACCCAAGGGAACTAAATGCTCTGCTTTTAAGTACACAAATGTTTTGTCATTTTATGAAGATTTTCTCTCAAAAGACTGTCACTCACACTATTAAAAATCCAAATATTCCCACTGTCCTTGCACTTTCATATGAACCATCTGGACTGCAAACCTATTAACAAATGAGACCATGTTTCATGCAGGAGGTCAGAAACTAATGTGAAGAGTGCCAGTGAATTACCTATATGCAAATTTAAGGTAGCAGAATGAAATAGCTATACACAGGACAATGGTTTAGGGTTTGAAAGGCTAATATTCAAAATCAACATTTTTCTAAGTTTCCTAAGAGGGACTGGTGTAGGCAGCAGCAGTCACCGCAGAATCTAATCCTAAGCATACACTTTTTAAGGAGCATTATGTACGTGAAAAAGGACATTAACCTCCTATGAAACTATTTAATCAAAGAGCTCCAAACAGAGCCATCAGTAACCGACTCATGTTTGTTTCTATTCTTACTCAGACGACAGAGAATATTTCAGTAGTCAGCCAAATAAGGTCTTACGAGCTTACTACCTGTATATGATCCACAACCACTTCATTACTTTTTTCCCCTTCAGTTTACAGATTTATTGCTTAGGCTTCTCCTTTCATGTTAGGCTACCTACTAGGACAGAAACTAGATAAAAGAGTCAATTTATCTTACTTCAACTCAAAAGCTAGATTTAATAACAACAAACTCCCTAGTATTTAAGAAAAAATATTAAGACAACATTATTAAACAAGCACAATCTTGGGTGCTAGAAGCTTTTGCTATTTGTGAGAGTTCCATGAGGAAAGGAAAAAACAACCTCTGCATTTTTGGTAACTGATACAAGGTTGCACACAACACAAGAATTTCACTCTATGGCAGAAGAAATCACCAAAACAGCAGTTTACGAGGGCAGCTCTTTACAGCTATAACTGCTATAAGCACTTCCTGCACTGTAGTTTCAAATGAATCACTATTATCGCCCAGTACAATAGGTCAATAACAAACACAAATACCACAGGCATCTGAGAAGTCTTAAAGAAAATAGAGTAATATGCACCTACAACAATAAGTCCTGCACCTGTGCCTTCTTTTCAGCAACAAACCCCTCCTCCAAATGAATGCCCAGTAGAGACCCAGCTCCCACACAACTGTTCGCACACCAGTCATTGGAAGAAAGCCTTCAACAGCAGATGACTGCTTCAGCCTCTCTGCTAGCTGCAGATAGCTCTGAATGACTTTCTTCTTGAACATTTAATATGCAGTACCTTTTCCTCAGCTCACTCAAAAGCCTTTGATATGTCACTGTATTTCCATTTTCTTTGGTGAGGCAGTTAGCTCAGTGTACATGCGCAGAGTCCCTGTATCAGCTGCATGACAACTCCGGTCAACCCTTTTCTTACCAAAACCAACCAACTAGCCACCTTAAAGTATTAAATCTACAACAAGAATTTTTCCCACGTGGGGGTTGAGGGAATATCTCCAAAACTTGTTCCTTTTCCTAAGCAGATGTTTGGAGATTAATATTTTCTCTGTTCTGGGTATATTTCCATTGCTTTCATTTTAGATCTTCAGTTATTTTTCTAAAAAATAATTATGGTCACAAGCTCTCATGTGCGATTTACTCAATGATGCACACGCTGAGTTTTTTTTAAAATCAATCCCGTAACAGAGTTTGAAATACGCAGTGTTATACAGTAGTGTTGTATTTGCACCTCAATAAAAGAGTTAACAGCACTTCATCTTAGTCTGGTTTATCACACACATGGTGCAGGCAGTTCAGTCTTGCCACAATTCATGGTCATTAACTCTCTTGGTACAGAGACTATATTTGGTATAACGGAATCAAACCAGACTACATCAGAATCATAGGTAAGCAAACAGAAGTCTAATACCTGGAGAAATTTAAAAGGACAGTTACACTTAGTGAAGCACTGTTCAGTGAAGTCACTGCATAAATTCAATCGACCCCTTTGGCTTCAGAAGGAGTTAAGTCATAAGACCATTCAAGTTACTGAAATGTACAGGTAGATACACACATTACACGTATGTGTATATGCACATATGTGCACAAAGACACACACAGTAATGCCCTATCCTGTTCCATAAGGAGTTAAAGTATCTCAAAAAAGAATGTTTTAATCAGCCAGAGGCCCTACGTAACCCATGCTGCTAGAAAAGAGTCCCACAGTCTGTATGTCTTGTTGGTTTTTCTTGTTGGGTTGGGGTCAGTTTTTTGGGTTTGTTTAAATTTCTTTTATAAATCTGGTATTTACTGTCGGACACTGAAAATTTAACTTTACCTGCAGTGCTTGTTCCTGAATATCTCTAAACAACTCCATGTCTTTCTCAGTTAAGACATCCTGGCTCCCAAAAAAACGCTCCTCATTTTCCTGTTTTCCATCCCAGCCATCCTGATTGTCTGTAAATGAGAAAGAAAATTGTCTTCACCTACATTTACAAAGGAGTACTTGCTTTTTAATGCAGCGACAAACACCTGGCTGTATTCAGATTTTGGATAAATGGCTTAGCACTATGCTCTTTTCTCACAAACAAGGATCACAACTATTTAAGTGCCATATCTGGTGCAACCAAAACCAGGACACTTACATTCATCACCCAATAAACACCCCTTCCACAAAAAAAGCAAACAAAACCCACAAGACACTTCACCTCACCCCCAAAGCACTAAGATACATGACTGTTCTTTCAGCACCAGCCAGGCTAATGCAAGTAAGTATTCCAAAGCTGTAAACCTTGTATATTACTGTGGAATATTTTCCACTGCTTGCTTCGGAACAATTCAAGTTATGAAACTCTTCAACACGACTGTAAAGATCTGAATACAGAGATTAAATCAAGTTCCAGTCATAGATTGTCTTAAGCTAGATAAGAAAACAAGGAAAGCAGAACTGAGTTCAAAATAAGGGATGCTTTCCAGAAAAAAGGTGCCAAACTGCACAAAGCAGGCTCCCCTATGGCTGAGAAAATTCAGAAATGTCTGCATGCGAGCCTATACCATACATCGGAAACTCATGGATCCGTCAGGCTGGTTTTAATTCTCCGTTTCCCGTTTCACGCTTCTACCTCGCTGTTCCATTTTTATTAACCACTGCCTACTTTACATCTTTCATATGTGACATTACTTAGCACATTTCCTAGGGCTATCTGCAAGCCCCTCGTTACCAAAAGGCATTTTACTCTCACAGTAATCATTTAATCCCTCATCACACTTTGCCATCATATACAAAGAGGCAAAGGTCTCTAGGTCGCTTCCTTTTTCCAAATGGTATTCTACCTCAATGCACCACAGATAACTGCATTTGAGTGTTAACTTTCAGCTAAAAGTTTCCAGCCTCTAACAATTTTAGTCACTTCAACATCCTCGCCTTTGCACATTTTCTTGGTGTACACAATACTTACATTGGCAGGGTGAAAAATCTTTACCTGTGAGCCATTCTGAAGTACTAGATTTCCTGGTACCCTTCTTCCTGATCCTATACTGCTGAGAATAGTCTACCACTTCCCCTCGAGCTTTCCGTCCATCAGGGGAGGGAGTGAAGAATTTAGTAAGTCCATCTATAAGCCCTTTGGTTTTCTTGTTAAACTTCAAGGCGGTGCTGCCATCTCTGCAGAAGTCCAAGACGTCTGTCTGCTCCAGGTATCCTCCTTCTGATGATGCCGATTGGCTGGACAGAGCAATCTTACGCTTCCGACCTCGACCAGGGCCAGTTCGAACTTTGCTGAAAGGGCCTTTTGATCTAAAGAATAAGAAGGGTAAAGATATGGTCAGAAGATCTGGTGAGGTGGTTTGTTTTGGGTTGCAAAGCGGACTAGCATCTTCTCTACTTGTTTATCAGTCACACAGAAGCTAAACATGAACTGAAGAATTTCATAATGAAGGAGCCTGTGTACCCTAGAGGAGCCAGGATTCTAAACATCTCCTTAGAAGTACTGTACTACTATTCTCCATATTGAACATTATGGGCAATTCATTTGAGTATAAACAATAGATTTTCACCAAATTTAATGTAACATTAAAATTTAAAATCAGTAGCCAGAATCAATACATTGCAGAGAAGGTTTCGATTTATGCAGTCATAAAACATTTACATTTGTCATTTGCCAAAGTTTCTGTACTGATAGGAAATTGTTGTAAGAACTACATAGAAAGTTAATGCATGCAGGACATGCACATTGGCTAAGAACCTATACCACTGATAGTCATCTTATCAGAAATCAGTGTTGATCTCCAACCAGCTGCCACCTTTCAGGCTGGAAATTTTAAAACTCTGTTGAGATAACTGAGTATTTACCAATTCTCAGAGGGATTGCCCTAGACCAACTGCTGTTTTAGGAAGCTGACTGTTTTTAGCTACGATCTTTGCAGCTAAGAGGATAGAAGTAGGCTGTTTTTTCCTAAAAAGACAAACTAAGCATCCATGCGTAATTCTGTGGATATATTTTGCAAGTGAAATGATGGAACAAGAGCAAAGAAATTGTGAATAAATCATCAAATCAAAATTAAAAGACACAAGGCAGCAATAGCAGATAGCTAGCTTTCCTTCTGCCCCCCTGAATTATATCCGGAGTTCCTCTAAGCAAAGGTATCACACACACACTGAAAAAGATTAAGATGTTTAAGAGACATTCCCTCTATGTTTTTGTAAGCATTAAACTTCGTAAGTTTTTTTTCCAAAATATCCTTTGGTGCTATTGGTTAGAATCAAGTGGTAGTTCAACTTTTTTTTTACGCTGATCTGATGCCCAAAACAGAAGTTATTGTGACATGCTCCTTCATGGTTTTGTTCCCTGTACAGTTAATAGTGCTGCATCACTACAAGCACTGCAGAGCAACCTTAATTCAAGGAAATTACTCTGGCTGCAGTTATCCAAAGAATTCCCACCCACCAAAATCCAATTCCCTGATGACTGGCTAGCCCACAACCACCAGGACAAGGCCACACAATCTGTCCCAGCACAATATAGTGCTTCACAAACGCAGGAACACGTGGAATGGAAGCAGAAACGGGCCAAATATTTTCTGGCAGCAGTGTCAGATTAAATACACATCAAACAACCACCTCACATGCTTTATTGTAGATTATTTTGTTTCTCTAAACATCAGAAAGGGTTCTTGAGAAATGCAAAGCAAAACAATTATGCTGAAGAAGCAGCCATCCAGCACAGTTGACTTGACACGAACAGCAAAATTCATCTCTGACTATAAAGAATACTTCTAAACTAAATGGTGTTATTACAAAGAGTAAAAAATCTAGGCAAAAAGAAGCACTGCTATTACTTCTAGTCTTTCACAGCACTCTTCAGAAATTCTGTATTCAAGAATAACGAAAAGCTCTTAATTGTAACTCTTCTCACAGAGTAGACGAGACACTTCAGAAATACCCACTGCTCTACAGAATCCCACACCTCACTCCTTCTTATAGAGAGACTTACGTTGTACTTTGATTCTTTAACCTGTTCTTGGGACGTCCTATTGGGTTAGCATAGCGTCGTTTTATCTGTGCTGCCTTCTTGTGTAAAAGTTTCCTTCCTTTCTTCCGTGGCCGACATATTTGACATATCCACATACCTATAAGACACAAGTCCCCATCACTGAATGCAAGGGACATCTGTACAGGACAAACAGAAGCATTACAGGCCCCAGGCCTTCCGACAGAAAGGGCAGGAACAGTACCAAATGCCCCAATTATCACATATACATGTAAGAGATACTATGTGTATGTTCCAGCAATCTAAACTCAAGTCCTATTAATTCCAACCCTCACCTACCCCAAATATACTCCCCACAACGTCTCTTTAATTCATAGCACATTATCAGAACCATAAAAAAGTAACACATTTAATTATCCCATATTCTGCTTACAACTACACTACTTCCAACTATCTTTTATAGGAAAATTATCTTCTAACTACCAGGGAAGAATCTTCCACAGATAAGCTGATTTCTGATGGAAAAGTGAAGTTTGGTTGTACTTCAGGATTCTCTGCTGTCCAAATGGATTACAACTGCAAAAAACTTAGAAGCCCATCTCTTTCTTTTGTACAAGGCTATCCATTCAAACGGAAGCTAATCATTTTAATCTGCAAGGATCACTTCTATTCCCTCAAATCTAAAAGACTTTTTTCAAAACCCTTCTCAGACAGTACTGTACAGAAGCAGGAGACAGTGGAAAATCCGAATGTGAAGCTCTGACCCTTCTCTAGTTTCTAATACCTGAAAAAATGCTGCAAAGAACAAGCTACATGAGGCTAAAAGAGGACTAAATATGTGGAAGCACTTTCTACCCACCGATCTCTTCCAACACCATCTTAAATTACTCTTTCCATCACAAAGTCCTTACCTTTTGGCATCCTGGTAAGTGGGGGGTCACAGCACTCCATGTGAAAGCCACGGTCACATGAGTCACAAAATAGCATGTTATCCTGTTGAAGAGAGATAAAGTTAATCTCTCTTTAGAACTGCATCAGCATCAAGCCCTCCATTAATTTGTCGCAATCTCAGACAACACACACATAGTTTCCAACTACAGACACATCATGGTATTTCACAGGTCTCAGACTAACAGACTCAAACAACAGCTGCAAATATTTGACTCTAGAATGATTTTATTTTGCATTTTAACTGAACATCCACTAGACTGATATCCTCTTCATTCAGTCCATATTCCACTGTACTCACAGCATTTTTGCCCTGATCTCGACAGGAACTGCATGTTTTGCACTCAATACACTGCCATCGCAAGGCTTTCACTCGAACTGTCAACTCTGGAGAGAACTTCAAACAGGACGGATGACCTACAGAAAAAGGAGAAAATTATAGCAGTAAAACCATTCCACTGCTGTTAACACTCACAGATAGCTCAGAGAGAGATTACTTTATCAATTATGTATTCCTATGCAGAATTCTGGCTATCCAGATACTCCTATTTTAAGTGCTTCTATTCTTGCTCACTTGTAACACAAAGCCAACACCCTAGACAGCAAGTGGCAGGCCCACATGCAAAAGAACACCAGATAATTATTCGTAACTGAATTGAGAAACATGTGAAGACTGGTCATCATTACCACATTTTTAAAGAAACCTCCGGGAGCCAAAGTATTTGTGTTAGGTTAACTTAACTGTCTCTGCTCTGGGAGCATGAGATTCAGCTGACCTAACTGTATTATGTGCCATAGATGCATACTTCTCATACATATGGGTCAGGAGTAGTCACTATACTAGACTTCTCTGTCTCAAGTGGCAAGGTTATTATGAGATGCATACTCCTCATGTGTACAGGTCAGTAGCAGTCCCTATACCAAGCTCTTCCATCTCAAGTGGACAGGTTACTACTAGCAGCACCACAAATGGTCACCTACCACTGTTGCCACAGTCAGCACAAGAGATCAGCTCTTCAGGTTTCTTCTCCCGATTTTGCTCTTTTGTACCAAGGCAGAAACTGCAGATGGGAATTGGTTCAGCAACCGGCTGCGAGGAAAACAGACAATAAAAGCACTGAGTATATCAAGGAAGCAAACATAATACATAAAATCACACAGACATTCATATCCCATGTAAACAGTATGCAATATACACCATGTCTCACAGATTTTAGTTGGTTCTCACCACACAACACTACATTAACTGTAACCTGCATAGAAGTTAGAATTCTAAACACGAGATAAAATCCCAGGTACAAAGGAAAAGAGAATGGAATTCAGAGCTAGAGGAAACTTGGAAAAACAAGCTGGCAAAGAGGACTACAAATTAATACATAACTGAATGCAAAGTTAGAGAGAGTCGGTGTCTTATTCTGTCAACAAATGAATGGGCTGAGGTGATCTAATGGTGGAAAAAAGGTACAGATGACCCCAGAACACAGTAGTCTTACAAAATCCCATCAAGTATCCGGAAAACAGTAGTGCAATCATCAAAAGCATTCGCAATAAATGGAATAAAACATGTTACAGAACAAGTACAACAACTGTACAACTATTAACACAGTTATGAAAAATGAAAATAAAAGAAAATGCTCTTTTAAGAAATTACATGAGTATCCTGTTTAGCACTTAAAAGCAGCAGACGTAAAGGTTTGCTCTCTCTGAAAAAGTTTAGGGCATTAAACTTTATGTTGGGATAAGGATGTATTTAAGATGAGGCACAACACTAGCAAAATAAGAAATAGATATTAACTAGCCAACAATACATTTGGCCTGGAATAAGCAGGAGGTTTTTAAACCAAAGGACTGACATTCTACAACAGCCTCCTCAAAGAAGTAACAAGTACAATAAGTGATTGTTTTAAAGTGGCACTTGATCAATGAGTAATAGGGAAAGAACAGCCTTATATCCAGTAACATTAAGTGCTGGATCTCATAATCTAGCAAATTCTTTCTAATCCAACTATACATTTTCTGAGACAAGTCTGTGATTTATAGTTTTCAGAGCAAAGATGTAAGCAAAATATGCTAAAATCACATTTAAAACACTGGAAACATGAAAAATGTTAGATTACGGTAAGTTTTGAGACACATTCTTTGTATAGCTGTATCATGTTACACTTGATGATTTCACACATACTTTTTCAGAGTATATTATACAGCTACATATGCACATACTGTTAATTACTGTACAGAAGCATATGCCAGAAGAACTTCAAGGAACCTTTACTATGGCTAAGCCAAAGCACAAGCTGTATCCAGAATAATTTCTTGCATAAATCAGGTTGGTTTATATTGCAGTAATATAGAAACTGGAAATTTCAAGCTGTATCTTTACTTCAGTGTACAGATCCAGTATACTTACAGACTGAGGTGTGTTCCTTACAACATCCACTAGACAGAAACAATCGGAACACCTTAAGAAAATTGCTATTTCAAAATTAAGCCACACAATGTGGAATGACTACTCGGGAATGAAAGCCTAACATTCCTCATCCTGAACACAAGAATTTATCTTAGCCCCAGACGATGTTGAAGTGTAAACTAATATGAAATCACCTGCCTATCGAACTGTTTCAGTCTGCAACACATTCATAGGTTTAGATAATTTAAGGATTCCTGCTCCTTTTGAGAAAGGGAGAAAACAAAACAACTGTAGACAGTTATGCCAAGCATAAAATCACTAACAACCAAGCAGAAGAGGGAAACCAGCACCTTCACTTCCACAGGAAGTATCTTTCCAGCCATAGTCACCATAGCAATGTTGACTAAAATCAGCTACATAGGGATCCTCCGTGCTCTTTAAACACAGACAGGTGACTGACTGTACACAAATTGTTCTCTTTTTGTTCATGGTGCCAGACAGCTAGCTGCTTCCAGTCAGTATGATGTTTACTGGGGGGAAAAGCTGTGTATTAAGGGTCTCTCAGTGCTTTAATTTCTTAGCAATCGAGATTTCAGGAATTACTTTTACCCACTACCTTCACTTGACTTCTTACCTTCAATCTCTTCTTCCTGAGGAACACTTACAACCTCTTGGAACAAGCTATTATTAACTAACCTTCATCTTTCCTGTAAGAATAGTAACTGGCTCTTTTTCGTTATTTTATTAAATTTCAATACCACACAAAGTAGATAAGCACCATTATTCCCATTTTCAGATAAGAAAATGGTCAGAGAAAATTCTTTGAGTAATGTCAACAAGCAGATCAGCATGAGAACTAAAGAGTGCAGTGATTCCTCTCCAGGCATTTGCTGGTCCTCTCTGAAAGAAAGGCAATGATCTTGATCCACCACAAAGTTGTGGTAAAAAGGTTTAGAATACTTTAGAATCCAGTTTGGCACGTTGATTCATCCTCTATATTTTGTCATGTATTAGCTCAGTTAAAATAAAAACATATTTTAAAAAATTTACAAGAACTCTTTGTCTCCTTTTAAATAAAGCGAACTGTCACTTCCCCAGTATTACAAGCGCAGCTGTGCCAGAAATGGACTCAGTGAACATAATTTCACATCCCAGAATCATTCACTTTCCTCTCATTTCCGTCTGAGTTTATGATAAAGTCTCATAGAGAATCTCAGCTACATTGTAACAATCTTTCAGACAGAAGCTAAAAAGGAACATTTATTCTTTCTAATAGTTAAACTTTTATGTGACTGCACATTCTGCAGCATCTATTACCTCTGCAGGTAAGGCTAAATCTTACTTCGACACAAACGGTTTACTGAGCTTTAACTCATAGTTAAGAACTAACAAGACATTAGAGTTGCACTACCTAACGCTGAGGTTTACATCTGGTATAAAAAAAAAAACAAACCACAAAGCAGAAGTGTTAAGAATGACAACCAAGCTATGACAAAAACATTTATACTACTCTACACACTTCTGCTAGCTTTGAAGTTACCAATTCAAAGCAGAAATAAGTAAATGAAGACTGCCAAAACCACAAAAAGAAACCATGATCCAAACCCCC
The DNA here is from genome assembly GCF_030867145.1 of Opisthocomus hoazin. Lineage (NCBI taxonomy): Eukaryota > Metazoa > Chordata > Aves > Opisthocomiformes > Opisthocomidae > Opisthocomus > Opisthocomus hoazin. Next base: position 9,405,973 of record NC_134441.1, read on the forward strand.
AGCATTTTCTTGCTCCAAATATAGCAGAATCCCAGTGATACTGCAATAGAACAGAAGAAGCAGAAAATGTTGTTTTTCTTAATACAAAAGGGATAATATACTTTCAGAACTGAAACCTGCACCAAATTTCAATCTAAATTACTTATGTATCTCAAGAAAACATCTATGGCTTTAGTTCAAAGGGCTGTAAAACAATGAGTTAACTCATAGAGACTTGACATAAGCCTAAAATGCCTACCGTGCAAATATGGATATATGGGATCAAACTGATAAAAATAAGTACTCAGAAATGCTGTCAACATCTAGTTAAAGAACCGTAACAATTTCATTTTCCACTATATATGTAATCACAGTAGCACCTGGAGACTACTTATTCATGGCGAAAGGCTGTACCCCAACAACACAAGACAAAGAAACCTGGCAAACCATATTTGCGATCACAGAGTAAGAACTGATGTTTTTACCATCCCTTGCAGATTACATCAAGAATGCATTTGGTCTAACATCTGCAAGTGTAGCAAAACGGACTTGAACATCAATAAAGTTTAACATCCTTGTCAGCGATGCCGACAGTGGGACTGAGCACACCCTCAGTAATTTGCTGATGACACCAAGCTGTGTGGTGCGGTCAACCCGCTGGAGGGAAGGGATGCCATCCAGAGGGACCTGACAGGCTTGAGATGTGGGCCTGTGCGAAACTCAGAAGTTCAACAAGGTCAAGTGCAAGGTCCTGCACCTGGACTGGGGCAATCCCAAGCACAAATACAGGCTGGGCAGAGAATGGACTGAGAGCAGGCCCCCCGGAGAAGGACTTGGGGGTGCTGGTTGACGAGAAGCTCAGCATGACCCAGCAACGTGCACTCACAGCCCAGAAGGCCAACCGTACGCTGGGCTCAATCCCCAGCAGCGTGGGTAGCAGGGCGAGGGAGTGGATTCTGCCCCTCTGCCCTGCTCTGGTGAGACACCCTCCTACGCCCCCGTGAGTCCTGCGTCCAGCTCTGGAGCCCTCAGCACAGGACAGACCTGGAGCTGTTGGAGCGGGGCTAGAGGAGGCCACAGCCATGATCCAAGGGCTGCAACACCTCTGTTGTGAGGAAAGGCAGAGAGAGTTGGGGCTCTTCGGCCTGGAGAACACAAGGCTCCAGGGAGACCTTATTGTGGCTTTTCTGCACTGAAAGGGGCTTACAAGAAAGATGGGGACAGGCTTTTCAGCAGAGCCTGCTGCGACAGGACACGGGATAATGGCCCTAAACTAAAAGAGGGTAGATTTAGATTCGGTATGAGAAAGACATTCTTTACAGCAAGGGTGGTAAAACCCTGGCATAGTTACCCAGAGAGGTGACAGATGCCCCCTCCCTGGAAGTATTCAAGGCCAGGTGGGATGGGGCTCTGAGCAACCTAGTCTAGATGGTCTGTAAGGTCCCTTCCAAAAAATTCTATGATTTTAGGACTTAATTACGTGGTCACACCTTATTAACTCTATTACTGAATTGCAAAATAAGCACATATAAGACATTCAAAACTTTTGGTACCACTCAAAAATCACATAACACCATTTGGTAAATATTTTTTCGTTTTTTGTTCCCTCCAAGAAATGAACAGCTTTCCTGCTTCTGCAGGAGTCATACACTACAGCCCCTGACAAAGCAAGTGTGAAAAACCGAACCTCCTCACAAAGAATGAAATATTAAGGGGATTTCTTCCCCCTGGTCAGCGTCACAGCAGACACCATGGAATGAGATAAATCATGTGAAAGAAGACAGTAAGACTGCAAGATTTTTGCCAGCAGTATTAGGTCTACATGAAAGGTACAGTAAGAATTAACAAATTATTATTGCACAGCAAGTAACAAAAATAAGGAGAACAGAACAACCTACAAGAAGGGGAAGGGAGAAACGAACAGCAAAAGGCTCCTTGCAGTGAGCAGATGATAACATTGTAAATGATGCAAGAACGGAATAAAAATCTCCTATCTATTTTTGCTTTATATGTTTAAATATTACAGACAAATCCAAGAAGAAAATAAAACAGAAATTAGATTATCAAGACTATTATTAGGATTGTATGTCTAGCTCCAATATTCATATAACAGCAGGATATGGAAAGAATTTTCAAAGGACAGACAATAAAATTATTTAAGAATACATGACCTACAGAAATTAATATACTTATGAATGACTGAGAAATTAACTGGACATTAAACGTAAGTATTTAAACATGGAAGAAATATAAACACATTATCATGTTAATATAGAGCAACCTTTCTGACAACGCAATAGCAAACGAACCAATTCCTGACACAGTCTTAAAATAAACTATTATTTCCTATATGCAAGTCAAGTAAAAAACATAAAACAAGAAAAACCACAGCCAGCAGATGTATAGATAATAATAAGCTCTTTTAAATGTATTATGGGTAAAGGATCCTAAGCACAGCTTTTCTTTTAAAACTTAACAGAATTATTACTGAAAACATAAGAAAGGTAAGATATTCTAAAAAATATTTGTTCCTTTGTTTCGGAAAAAAAGCTACCGAGGTAATCCTACGACATGATGCCAATGAGATGCTCTCCTTGGCAATCCTAACTAGTCACCATTTAAAAATCCCTCAAAGTTACAGTTCATATGCCAACAGCTGATGCTACTAACACTTTGAGCCTTTACCATGCTTACTAAAGATCTCTTTCTGTACATCTTCCTAAGAAACAAAAACTAACAGCTTAGAGGCATTAAATACATCCTTTCTCCTAATGCCTTCTTACCTAGTGGGAAACCTTGTGGCACTGAACACTGCAGTCCTATATACTTATTAATCAATCAACAATCAGACAGTAAAAGGAATTAAAAAATCGACTGTTTAAATGTATTATAAAGAAATAGTGTGCATTTAAATCTACTGTATACTTCAGGTAATATTTACTACACTACATCAAGATTCACCTGTTGGCCCAAACTTTCATTTGAATTACAGACACGACTGCCACAATGTCGCATCCAGCAGTCTTCTATAACTCTGTTTCACTAGTTGTAGTGTAATATGCTTCATCCTTGCATTAAAAAACCAGCACTACTACAGTCCCTGCAGACTTGTATACAAGTTATGGGGAATTTATTGTATTAGCAGTTCACATCTGATTTGTTTCAGATTCAACGATAGCTTCATATGATTACATATGCTTTCCAGCTATGTGACTGAGGTAGTTACAAAATGCATATACGACCACAATTGCTGCATATTCCTCATGAAATGTTAGAAGATATGAACAATCATACTTGTCATGGTTCTCCCTATCTCTTATTTTTCTACAGGTCATTGACTAGCAAAGCTTAGCAACGAATTTCATAAGCCGTCTTGCAATTTATTTTTTTCTTGAACATAAATACTTCTTTGCGACTAGGAGAAGCAGAAAATACGTATCATTTCACTAAAAAAAATTTCCCCAAACACAGCTGGCCTCATGTAACAGTGGCTACCCTATCACATTTGTGAAAGCAAATCTGGAACATTCACGCAGCTTTTCGGGGAAGAAGTAAACTATTTCATGTAGCCTCTGTAGGAAGCTCAAGAGCAATTCACCTAATCAAAGAGAATTTTATAGAACCTCTGCACAGTCAACAGTTTAAGCTAGTCTTTCTTATCTCCTCTAGCCAGTATTTGTACACAGCCTGTTCATCCCCATAGCCCTCCAAATTTGGATGTCCACACGTAAACACTGCCTAGCTTTGGAAGAACCAGATCAAAGACTACCCTTCACAGCTTCAGTGTTTCCTGTTTTTACCACCTCTGACAAACTGCAAGCAAATGCTTAACCACATTTAAAAAAACTAATCAGCTACAGTTTGGGGGAATAAAGAATAAGATTCTACTATAATTCAAAACATTTTAGAATAATTTATTAAACTGGAATAACTTTGAACGTGGAGATCAGGCTACTCCTCAAAAGCCTCTATGTGCGACTGTGTTATGCTAAGTATGGAGAGATTTCACTGGTGCTCTGTTTGTTCAGCAAAGAACACCCTGGCAAGTGAAATACACAAGCACACACAATGCAAGAGTCATGAAAACTAGACTGGAAGCAGCGAGCTCAGTTTCATACTGTAAATTTTTGGCAGACATTCAACTCCTTCTGCTGTCTTTCTCGCAAGCACATCTATCTGTGTGATGTCACCAGATTCAGCGAGGAAGGGAGCTTGAACAAATAGGACCGACAGTGTCTTACAGCCTGCCATCCTCTCAGCACATGTTGTCACTAAGCAGACGTGCTCTATAGATTCACACACTGTACCCCCTCCTGAAGGCAACTATGGAGAAGTGCCCATGGAAAAAGTGGGGGGAAAAAAAAATTTAAAACCTCAGTTTTGGCCAATTCATGTGCTTTGTAGTCATCTTAATTTAGGAAAAGTGAGGTAGGAAACTCCTCAAAACTCACAGCCAACTCTGTAGCCCACACTGTCACAGTGGTCACTGTCAGTAACCTGAATGCACTTTAGTTCCTGCAGACATTTTAACACCATCAGAGGCTCACTAGATACCAGGGATGTCTTTGCGCCAGTCATCACACATCTGCTTGTAATAGTCATTGTGGCTGGAATCAAGCAGGTGTAAAGTTAAAGCTAATATAAAAGAAACACATACACTTACACCAACTTTTTTTTTTTTCCTTTTTCTCCTGTTTAAGACACCCTGAATGTGAGCTCTCCAGAGAAAGAATCTACCACACCTAGTATTTACAGAACCATACACACTATAGTACATTTGTTTCTTAGCTAGGAAGTTATCACCCAGGAGCACTGATAGATGGTTTCTGATAATTCATGCCAGGTAGTGGTATTTTGTGTATCTGTTTTTAAACAAGTGACAAACCATTACCCCTCACTGCAAATAGCCCATGCTGTTGCAAAGGTCTGCCTCAAATGCTGAAGCTACTGGAAAGAGCAGATGAACCAGAAAAGCCAGAGGGGAAGTACAACCTACATCACGTGAAGAAAATTATTTAAAACATGAGAAAACATGTTTCAGGGAGCAGGGCATCACAAAGCCTGGATTCCATGCCTTTTTGATCAGTGGCTGGGGAAGAACACCACTTCAGTTCCATGCCTCAGTAAAATCAGAACTAATGTATTTTATACTAACAAAATAATTTCACAAATAATGTTTTTTTCTTGTATATAGGGAAAACAGCATAATTTGGGAAATACTATTCAGCAATATCAACTTGTGGCAGCAATGGGTTCAGTTTTTTTAACCTGGTCAACAACTCACCTTTCTTTTACCTGAGTTACCAAATTATAACTGTTAACATTCTCTCCAGACAGTAGTGTGAAGAAAAAGTATGAAGTAACTGAAAGTAAAACAGAAATTCCTTGAAGTACTCTTTGTGCTCAAAAAAACAACACTAAATGTATTTTAATAGACACCTGAAAAACTATTACAATAACACCTATATATGTTTGCCTGTGTCAATGGGTATTTTGCCTCCAATTCCCTCAGTCGAGTCTCACGTGAAAGAAAGAAGCATATTTATACAACAGAATGATGGCCTAAAACATGAGGCTACATTAAAACAAGTGTAAGGGAGAAAAGATAAAAAAGTATACAGAAGAAATGACAAGCATGAAATACATAACTCTTCCTGAGAAAAACACAAAAAGGTCATTTAAAAAGAAAAATCAACAGACATTCAAAATAAGTGATGCTGTTTGAGGAAGGACTATTACAATGGAGAGAACATCTAAAATGATGCTAGAAAAGTGAAATGTGAAGGTTAATAGCTTAGATACTAGTGCAGTATATAAAGGTTGAATTCTATGAAGTGGTTACAACATCTGGAAACCTACAAAAAAAAAAAGCAATGTGGATACTGCTTGGGGATGATACTCAAACTGAAGAAACTGCCTTACTATTACACATGCACATTACACACTTTACAGAATGTCAACTGGAAATATTTAGACAGTCAATTGTTAAATAACTTTCCTAGAGCTAACAAGTCCTCTAATCACAGGATTAAAACAATTCAAGATTTGTACGTCACAATCAGAATCACATGCCAAGACTTCTTGCCTGCAAACTGGGTGTGAGGGGAGCGGGAGGGAGGGAAGGCTCAAATTTCTTTATTTGCTGTATAAAGAAACTCCCTTCATTTGACACTGGTTCAGGAACCTGGCAGTTCAAGTTACTGATGTTTTCTTCACCCAAAGCTATATCCCTGTAAACTTTCTCCTATACTTTGTCCCAGCTTCCTCATTTTCAAAAAAATAAAGGATGCTGTCTTAGGAGCAACAGATGATTACATCACTCAGTTCTAGATTAAACAATATTTCTAAGAAGTCATAGACTTCCACAGCTGCAAAAGCAAAACACATCCCTCAAATCAACAGCAAACTAAAATCTTTTTAAAAATTTGGTAGCAGCACAAAGCGAGTGCATCTACTTTTTCCTGAGATTGCTCTAAACATTTTGCATGCATCTTAAGAATTAGCAGCTTCTGAAGCTTAGTCATCGTAATACTGAGCAGCAGAATTTCTTTCTTTCCTTCCACACACATCATCAAGGAATTCACTATGAGTCCAGACAAGTTCAGAGATCCAGCACTCCAATCTAAACACCCAATTACTAAATATCCAGGACTGAATCTCAAAGACTGAGGAGAAACCTAATGCCTGGGAGAAGTGTATATTGTTGAGGAATTTTAAATTAAGTCAAATCTACACACATCCCCCCCCAAAAAAGCTGTATCCGTCACCAATTTTTCTGGACTTTTAAGATCAGATGGGACAGTTTAACCAAAATCAGGAGAAACGCACAGAAATGGTGATTTCCATTATAATTCAGAACACCTTTAGTTTTGACATAATTTCCATTTTACACATGGATAAATGCAGACAGAATGGTGACTCAAGTTGCTGAGAAAGATTTAAAAGCAAAGACTCCAGAAAGAGCTCCATTCTCATATTTTCAATAATACTTGTGCAACTATCTAGCTGTGTACCAAGATCCATAATTTGCTCTATCCAATTTTCAGAAATACAATGAACTGATAGAGGTACTGATAATTAAAAGCTTTAGTAATTCACAGGTCTTCTTAGTAACACACTTGGAATCACAAAATGGCAGGGGTTGGAAGGGACCTCTGTGGGTCATCTAGTCCAACCCTCCTGCCGAAGCAGGGTCACCTACAGCAGGCTGTACAGGACCTTGTCCAGGCGGGTCTTGAATATCTCCAGAGCAGGAGACTCCACAACCTCCCTGGGCAGCCTGTTCCAGTGCTCCATCACCCTCAGAGTGAAAAGAAGAGTCAGTATTTTCAACCCAGAATTCATCATTCACACATGGGTCCACAGACTGGTTAACTGGCCTTCAAAAGTAACTGAAAACAAACAAATATGTTATCAATGGGATTCTGTTTGCTATGCAAGGGTCATTCTTTTTGGACACCCTTCTCCCTCCTTTCTTTACAATCTAGCGACAAGTACAGTTTTACCACAATAGCAGTAACAACAGAAAGACTGCTAGGTGCTTGGACAACGGAACAAGCAATGAGCTACCATTTCTCACTCAATGCCTGAGGCAGTATTAGTAGCTGTTCCAAGGACAGGTGCTCCCAGAGTCAGAAAAAATGGTGAGGACAGAAAAATTAAATCAGATTCATACAACTAATAAAGACAAAACCTAATTAAGTGGAAGGAAGACTACCATGACTTACCACAACTCATTAGGATAAATTTAGTTTGAAACCCTTTAACAAGGCAAGTAGGAATAAAACCCACCAGATCCACAAGAGGACAGAGATCAAAAGACTCAGCAGTCTGTCACACATAGGGTTTACCAGATTTTCTATAGATTGCATATTTTTGTATTTATTTAAAGATGGGTTTCATGTTCTTAAAACTAAAATGACATTACTTCATTTAATATTTGTACCTTTTTAACTGTTTTTCCCACCGCCACTATGACTTCAGAAAAAATTGCTGGGAAACTAGTGGAAGGGCAGGGACAGAATTATCTGCCCACAATTCTCTCTGTTGTTTCTTCCTTCACTACATAACAACGCTAACACTGGAACTGAGCTGTTTTTTATTTAGCAATGTCCTCCATCACCCACCCTCCTCCCTGTCTGACTATAAAGCTCTGTAGTGAATAAGGTTCCTTTATTAACACAACTTCAGAGATGTGTCATTCCATATCTGCCAACAATCTCCAGGACAGAGAGGACTAACAACAGTTAGTTGTCAGGGATCCAGCCAACATATTGAAATAGTTTTCTCCTTTTTAACCAGTTATCCTATACTCAACTTCTGCTGAAACTGTCAGTGAATGTCGTTAAAAACACTTCCTCCACAGTAGTACCCCATTGACAAAGGTACTCATCACAACATCTGATGTCTTCCCACAGTCACAAACTTTGCCTTTAAGCTACTATTACTCCAAATACCACCAGCGCCCCTCTTGGTATCATTCCACACTGTTTCATCCTAAATGCACCATCTCATAGCATCCACTCATACCTGTCCATGACAGCAACATTTCTGACATGCTTACATTTGCTCTATTACTAAGAGCTACTTCACCTGTTCACTAATTGAGTGAACGAAGTTCAAAGTAATTTTTTAGCACTTGAGTTTCCAGAGTTACACAGAGTACAGACGGAGGCCATCTGTTATCAACCACTTTTTTTTTTTCCTTTTTCTTTTTTTTTTTTTTTTTTTTTTGGACACAACTACAGCCTTCTCTTCCACAGAACCAGCTAGAAGAGAGCAAATCCTAATCCTTCTCCAGCTGGGAGCCAAAGCTTGAAGAGCACCCTTGGAGAGCAAGGGTGAGCTCTCAAAATGCAATTACGATGCGCTGGTTGCAGATCATTTATGTACTCCACCCAGAACAAACCAATCCACAAATAACTTCCTTACCAGTAACAGGACAGTCCTTTGCTTTAAGGCATGGAACTAACAGTTACTACCCTAAAACAGGCACAATATAGCAATAGCTATTGTATACTTTAAGGCCATCAAAACAACTATGATGCCCTGAAAGCATATGAACTTTCTAAAAAGATACAAGGAGTTTGGCTTCTTGTGATAAACATAATGGCACAGCAGGATCTAGAACTATTATTTGCGAGAGAAAAGGCCTAAATGATGCTGCACATATAAAATCAATCACTTTAACTGTGGGTTAAGTACCAACACATATAAATAGCAACACAAAACTAGGAAATAGGCATGCCATAAGCAACACATGCGAGACAGCAGTCAGTACAGGGAATCTGCTTTAAATATTCCTCCTATTTTGCAGCCACAGAAGTTTCCCTCATTTTTTTTCAGAATTTTGTTTTTATACTCTCAGCTATACTGCAGGATAATATTAAGGTATTTACTTGATGGTTGCTACACCCACATCTAGTTTTAACTGACATAAAAGACAGTTTCAAGGACAGTGCAAACAGAGATCAATTAATACCATCTGTATTTTCCTTTTAATTACCAAAGAAACAGTCCTGAGATGAAATTTCAAATCCAAACATGTACAGCAATTACTTCAACTTCTCCTTCAGTTAGCTGATGTGTTAATGTTTTTTTTACAAAAAATCTTACAGCCTTTTAACCTGTGTTCTGTAACAAGTGTCAACAAAAGCAGAGCAAGCTGTCTTCATCTACAGCTTCCAGCCTTAAGACCTGCATCTTACTACAGCTTAGTTCCTCACAACAATGTACCAGGAAAGAGCTCTTTGCTCTGAAACAGTACTAAATATTACTGTATTGTGGTAGTCTTGTAGTAGTGCAGTAATTCTTGCATTGTAGTAAGACTACATTAACTATTAAACAGAACTTGTTAATTGTAGTCTTACTGCAAAAAAATCATGCATAGATCACACAGATGATAAATTAAATTCCTATTTGTTAAATACATTATTACTGTTTTTGTTGACAGTGAATGGATAAACAGAACACACCGGATAGTGAAACAACAGATTTCAGCATTCTGGGGATAACAGCTTTAGCGTTTATCAAAAACTGCTGCATTAATAAGGTAACAGAGTTTGGGTGGACTTTTATACAAGTACTGCATTCTGATCTCCCACATCTTCATTGGTTTTTGACTAAAGCTAGTATACAAGCTGTGGCTGGGTTCCTTCTTCTAGCTTGACCATCATACTACGCAATTTTGAAATCACGCTAAATGATTCCAAAGGAAGATCTAGCCTGCAGTAAGTACTGCCATAACACACAGTCACAATTTTTTGTAATCTCAAAACCATGAATGCATGTATGTTGTAATGACTAAAACACGATTAAAATTTTCAGCATGTAGCTAATATACCATGACTTTTATTTGTTACATAGGTAGTACTATCTTGTGCTCCCCATCTCACGAGTATTTCACACTAAATGCCAACTTTCTAAAACACGATGCTTTTCAGTTACGCTTTTGTACAGTGACAACACAATATGACTTGAACTACTAGGTACCACAGCTCTACAAATAAAGGCTACTGTGCCAAATGAGAACTGTTCAGGAAGACAACCCAGGGCTTTCCAGACCAATATAGGTTCAGTGAGCTCTTCTGTTTCAACAAAACAGAAAAGGGGGTGGGGGGGATGGAGTGGGGAGGGGGGAGAAGCAAAGTTATCAATTTCAAAGTTTCTGACCAAAAAAGCCTCTTAAGTATTGCAATCTGCAATCCTTTCCCCCAGCATTCTAAAGATACAGCACACAACTGCATAAGAAGTTTCACACAGCTAAAGATATAATATGCATTTGATAGCCACACATAAGCCTCAGATACTCATTATTTTTCAGGCTTCAAATGCACAAGCAGAGCATTTGAAACTAAGCACTATAAGAGAGAGAAATCAGTCTTTCTCATCTGGCAAATGCAGCTCATCTTCTGTACCAAAACGTAAGCAAAGAAACACAGGTATTAGTGGTACAGATAAAACAGAGGTATAGCAGGTTGTATGGCCAATGCGATAGCATGCAACCAAGGGCTCTGATGATGTGCCACTTCACAGACATGACTAAAGAGGCTACCGCCCTGTACTGCCCTCTTTGTCCCTTCACTGGAAATTCTCTCCCTTCAGCAGCAGCTGAATTTCACAACATAGAACATTAACTTAAACCAACAATTTCATTTAATAGTAATAAATTGGGCTACAAACCACAGCAGTTGAGGAGCAAAACACCACTTGCTTTATCTTTGTGATGGCTGTGGTAACCTCTGGCAGAGATGCAAGGCGTCAGTACAAATAAGATCAGCTTCTTAAATAATCTCTACAGCACCTGCCTCAATCATGCACAATGACAACAACAAAAAAACACCACCAACCAAAAAACCAAAACTAAGAACCCAATCAAGTAGTGGTGAAATACCTCTGAAAATTTAATCAAGATACTCTCCAAGTTTTTTCTGCATACTTCTGTCAAGTTTTTCTATTCCCAAAGACATCTCAATAGCCAGTATATGTTAAAATATTATCATTGTTTATTCTGTTTAGCTTTTGCAAAGATGATAAAAAAAATCTGCCCTCAGCTATCTAAAGATGCATGGCATTCATTTAAAGATAAGTTATGGTTTCCAAAGCAGCACCGAATAATTTTTAATCCAACCTCAGAAAAAGCATTTTTTAAAATAATAATTAGTATGAAGTTTCAAGAAGACTGTTCCTCTGAACAAACACCAGCATACAGTAATTTTTCATCCAGAAAAAAATTACTTCAAAAAGTAAAAATCCTGTTTCAGTCTGCAAGTATGCTAATTACACATGAAACAGAAGTTACAATTATACTTTAAAGAACTCTTTCATGCATATTTAATCAGGGCTTTACCGTAGAAATCGCACTGTAGCAGTGGGATTACTTATTTTAGAGTCTAGCTTGCACAGTACTGCTCATTCCCTACAGATGTTACTGACGGATGGTGGACTCGGTGCCAAACGTTCTTTGCTCCACACTTACCACCTCTTTGGCCAACCTAATGTGGGAGGCCTGATATCTATGATTCTTCACTTCCAGCTGTGTTGAAGGGCTAGTGCTTGCCTGATACTTACCCAAGAGGCAGCAACTCAAACATCTTCTCTTTCATTACAATTTCAGTATGAACTCCTTTTGTACGAACTCCCTTAAGTATGAACTTCTGTATTGCAACAATTTGCCACCCCCCCCCTCTTTCTTTCCACAACAGGGGTAGATATTGTGAATCTTACCAGTCTGCCACCTACCATAGAAACAACATCAAAGTCGAGTTCAGCTTTAGTCCAAAATGTCACAAGGAATGCAGAAAATAGCTCTTAACTGCAATTCCCATTTTAGCCTCTAAACTAGAGGAAACTGAAAAGCAAGAAAAGGCCACTTCCCTAAAGCCTACACACGAGTGAAGGCACACACAGCGCTTAAAACTGAAATTAAAGGAAACACTTCTTCTGCCAACCATTGTCACTAACAGGTAAGCAAATTTCAGCACTGAGCTCTGCCCATCAGCAGGCTTTTTTTTCCAGTTTGCTTGTTTTCATCTAGGTAGTGTTTTTAGGCCAGGGATTTCAGAACCATAATGTCATCAGCATGTAATTTCTACCTGGTAAACCACGATAACTTGCCAGTTTTTTTGCCCTTGAATGCTAGAATGTGGTATTCACAGAACACTGAGATCAAAAATAAGATCTGGAAAAAAGCAAATAATATTTAGTAACCAAAGTGTCTGTAATGCTGCTTTATATTTATTTTGTTTGAAAAGTTTAAGCCTCAGCTTTCATAAGCCTCCTGCAAGGTACTGGAGTTTCATAACACACAGGAAAATATACAGAACTGAACATTCACTTCTAGGCAGCTAAAGAAAGTGACACTACTATCAAACACACAGGTAAACACTTCCAGCTGAGTTGAAGCTACATTTGAACAAATTAAGAAATATTATGCCTTCATGATTCATGAATTTGGATCATATGATATACGATGAGTTCTTAAATGGATGTTAAAGACCAAACAGCGCAAGGATAAAAGATCAACAACAGCAAACAAGAGACAAGTCATTAGGATTTCTCAGGTTTGGGAGGTTGAGGTTTTGTTCATGTTGTTGTCAAGGCTCTTCTAAGAATCAAGAGAAACATTATCACAATACTCCCAAATAATCTGTACTGAATAGTTCCATTAAAGAAAAAAGGAAAAAAAAAAACCACAACAAAAAAACCACGACCCAAAAAAATCCCTCACCACTTTCACGCACCCAATAAGTCAAGAAAATTACTACAGCATAGTAAGCCTTTTGCACCTGCATAACTTGTTGAGTTTTAACACAAAACAGCAGAGTGAAGGAAGATTATTGCGTAATGTCTTCATTAAAAAAAAACAAACAAACAAAAAAAAACACAACCAAAAAACCCACCACCACCACCACAAAAAACTGTCTTAAAGATTCTGCAGAATAGGAAATAATCTTTCGGTTTCCACTGACTTGCCAGCCAATTTATGGTGGCAGAACCTACATAGATGTTTTAATACCATATCTTCAAAATTACTTAAGAAACTAGTATGAAACTCAGCATGGGTTACACAGCACAGAGACGGTACATGAAGAGCAGAAAACTAGGATGTTAGTTTAAAACACACACACAAAAAAAAAATCAGAAGAATTTCTTCAAGAAAGCCCTTGCAAAATTTCTACTATAGTTGACGTGCATTCTAATGTTACTTACAATCCTTTTAGTGTTCAAGCTACTCAGACCTGAGCAGGTACAAAGGAATTAGGGAGCATATCTAACAGCCCAAAACGCACATACGCATACATGTGCATATGTTTATATTTACACACACATGCACATAGAAGAACTTCATACACATTTTTCCAGAGGACAAGAAACAAACCTCAGACCAAATTCAGGATTTATAGTAGCTCATATTATCATTCACCACTCTTGACACAACACATTTTAAGAAAACCCCAGGGAACATTTCATCTGAAAGAATATCAAGCTGGTCCTGAGTTTTGGCACACTACAAGAAGACTTGAATAGGCCAAGAAACATACTGTGTTAATAATAATATGCACAGTTGATATCTTCTACTGTTACTACCACTCTCAATAGAGCCACCTCATGTGCCAGGCTTGTTTACATTAAGTTTTCATACCATTTTACAGCTATCCTGATTTCATTAAAGATACAGCTGGAGAAGTACATAGGAAACATTTGTAGACAGAACACTCAAGAAAATGATAGAGAAAGCTGCTGGAATTTTCAGTATAGTAATACTTCCTACATTCCACCACCCCACAACACAACACTCTGACTAGTTAAGTAAGCACTGAATCCACAGTAGAGCTCCCACAGTTAAAGTAGGACTTCAGAGAAACTTTACTGGTGGTAAAGCAGCTGTGTGGATTTTTTTCTTTCCAGGAAGCAGACTCCTACAGTAGTTTTAAGTCTTCAAACCCTAACAGACCATAAAGCAATCCTCACCCCAGAGAGTGAAGCTGACTTGAAAAAACATGAGCAGCACACACTCAAAGAACTCACCCCTGCAGAGGATATTTACAACAAAAAAATCCAGCATTGCTGGAAAATGTATCTATTATGGATCGAAAAAATAAATTTCTCATTCTAGAAGTCCTGGAGAGTAGCAGTGCAAAGATATGAATTACTGGCAAATTGGTCTTCAATAAACAGACTTCCTTTTTACTCTGCTTCCAGAGTAGCACAAGGACAGGAAAAATACTGACTGGGTATGAACTTCACTCCAACAACCTCATCTTGAGGTTGGAGTGGAGGGTCAAAGACCTTAGGCATGCAGAAGGATGGAAGAAAGGAGGAGGTAAAAAGCATAAAAACAAGAGAAAACAACAGAAAAATACCTCTGTTTGTATAATGAACTCTAAGAAGGGTGAGGGGAGGCACACAAAAGGGAATAGAAGTCCACGAGTGTTTATTCCATCATTTCCATGCTCTCTCGATCCTGTGATTTCACTCTTCTTTTCAACTGCTATATCCTATATAGCTTTTATTCCTATTTCTCAACAAAGCTGTTCTGGTACAGAAAGTGATTTTTTTCATTGTGCACAAAGAAAGCATCTATGACGGCATTAGGTGGCAACTGATAATCAGCGCTTCACTATGTTATCCGTATGCAAATAAGAAGCCGAACTGGCAGTCAAACAAAAATGTGAAAATGAGAGATCATCTCAAGTTTGCTTTGCAAATCCACCTCACCTTCAAGTGAGGAAGCTTACTTCCTATGTTTTGCTAACGTAACTATAGTAGGCCTGTTATCATACAATAAATTCCACTGTACAGAAGCGTTAAGAGGTAAATTCCCCACAGTAGTGCATTTGCAGTTTTCAGGTACCAAGTACAAATTGCAATCCACTAGGCTTCCTCCGATCACACTCAGAAATTTGGACACAGTAGGATCCTAAATGCACATTAGTAATTTCTAACTTACAAGATGCAAGTTAAACAAATCATTGACCTCAAATTGCAACTCTGTGTTGACACATTTCATCAATCACGAGAAAGTGCCTGTGCAAACTGGGTCTTACCTTATCCTTTTCATGGGGAAGGAGACACACTGGAGGGAGACAGGAAAGAGACTCAAAACTCTCCTTCCCATCAGCATTAGTGGTTGCTTTAGTGTTGAGTTGGTACAGAGGTCCATCTTTAAGGAGCCTACCATGGCCAACAGCACGTTTGACAGCTAATCGTAATTGCTGGTGAAAAGTGGAGGCAGCGCTACCTCCAAATAATGCAGACACATCTTTCTGACCTTTCAGAAAGCGCTCGATGTTCTTCAAGGATGAGCCATTAGACTCAGCCAAGCCCTCAACTGCCCGTTTGATAAGTTTATTCCAGTCCACGTTTGGTTTACCATCCAACTTGCCATGGTTCCGAGGCTTCGGAAGTGCTATTCTCCCAGGATTATCAGGATCCTTGTATGAGTTGAGACCCTTGTTGGAGACTTTTAAAATAGTTCCATCTTTAACACTCAACTCTAACTGTTCCAAAACAGTTTTGCGGTCCAACCCATGTGAAGATGACACTGCATTGCATATCCTCTCCTCTGAAGGACGCTGTTTTTGCTTCTTTACCTTTTTGATTGCCTCCAAAATCCACTCTGTGTACAGCGGGTTGGCGAGTTTTACCATGGTGAAGAATTCTGTATATCCATAGAGTCGCTATCCTTTATCCTGATGCTGAACAAGTTTCACACAATGAGAAAACAGATTCTCGAACGATGGGAACCAGCTAACCATAGCACACACATTTTCTGTTCTGAAATACTCCTCCTCTCTCAAACATGATTTGTTTTCACACTGAAAAGAGGAAAGCAAAACAATTAGAAATTTCCTCATTCTTTCCAAAAAATCCCATAACAGCTTCAGAGAAAGTTTTTCCACAAAGTTATAAAGATTTCAGCATATCTCACCTCAGCCTCCGGTCCGCACACTCACAATCAGAACAACTGTGACATTAGGCCTGGAAAAAAGCAAGAAGAGAGACATTTCCAAAGACCAGTTAGAAAAAAAAAGAAAAAAATTAACACCAAACATTAATTCATTAAACACATAGCAGAGTTTTAATCCACTACTACAGTTCTGAAACAGAAGTAATACTTTAGGTTTTACTTTCACTACTAATAAAAGCATACTTTAACACCGAAATAGCTCCATACAACCTAGAGAAAAAGTGTGCCCTTTTTATTTCAATCCTTAAGTCAGTATAAATTCTATACCAAGTTTTATAACCTTGCTGAGAACAACCTAAATTAGTATTTGGGGGGGGGGGGAAACCCAACACACCAAAGATCTTAAAAAAGGCAGCAGCTCTCTTCATTTTTGCACATGGAAGACACTGCCTGAAACTTCAATAGAAAGGAGTAGGCACAGCCAAGAGTCTTGAGCAAACAGCAAGAAACTTTCAGAGTTCTTCCAGGAGCGCAATCACAGGTCTGATTCCCTCCTGCTAAGAAAAGCTATGACAGTTGTTCCATCAAGAAAAAAACTGAAGAGATGCAACTGGAGATTGTAATTAAATGTTCCACTTTCAGAGACCATAGGAAAGAAGAATACAACATTATAATCTTCAGTATAGATGAGGCACACTGAAAACAGTTGACAAAGTAACAGGTGACCGTACACAATAAAGAAGGAATGCTTATGACGCTGCTAATTAAAGACGCACATGGAAGGGTATGAGGCTCTGCTTCACAGCCTTCAGTTGTCTTTAACAAAGACTTTTTAGAAGTATGATAACAGTGTGCTGCGCTGAAGTTCTACTGCAAAAGTACACTAACCAAGGAGGATTCATAAATTGTTTATTACAAGGAATAATGATTTTCTGCAAGGGAAGTTCTAGTCATGAGCTAGTCATCAACACAGTTCTCCCATTCCGCTTTCTAGTAAGTACTGAAGAATTTATCAAGACACAGAACACATCTGAATGTAGACATCAGACTCAATCGCACGGCTCCATACAGCCATACTGGAAAGATTCAGAACCATTCTTTAGATCAGAAAGGATGCACTGCTTGCCTAGAGGTCTTTTACCCTGCGAACAACAGATGTACAGTGAAATAAGGTCCCCGAGACCTGCCTGCCTCGCAAAGCAAAGCTGTGCTCCCGGCGCGCCCCCACCGTGCACGCCGGGATCCCGGGGCCGAGGAGGACGCAGCGCTCCGTCCCCAGCAAAGCTGCGGGCGCAGGACGTTACGTAACCGCCCGGCCGGGCTGGGGCGACACCGGGACGGTCCCAACGCCGGGTCGCTCGCTATCTGCGTGACAAGCGGCCCCTGCACCTGCCACCGCTCGTCCCCATCCCCATCCCGGACAGGCCCCGCGCACGGCGCCCCGAGGGGCGAACTGGCTCAGTCGAGAGACTCGCACCGGCGGCAGCAGGAGAAAGGGGGCGCAGGCCGCAGCCCCGACAGCCAGCTGGGCCCCACGCCGTTCTTCACCCCTACGGAGACGAGTAACGCAGCCCGACTCCTCGTACCGGTTCGGCCGGGCGCGCGCCTGCGCCCGCCTCAGCCGCGTTCTCTCGTGCCAGAGACAGACGACCTCATCCCGCGATCCCCCGGCCTGCACCGTCCGCCTCATCCACGGTGTGCCGTGGCCGCCGCCTCCCCAGGGTGTAGGCCCGGCGGGCCCCAGGGGAGCGGGCGGCCCGGTCCGGGCCTGGCGCAGAGCGGCGGCGGGGCCGGAACAGGCCGCGAGCCTGGAGCGCCCAGCAGGCCTTCGCCTTCCCCAGGTCACGGACCTCGCCAGCCGCCTGTCCCCGAGTTCCCCGGCACCGAGCACCTGAGCTGGGGTGGTCCCGCCAGCGCTACTTACCGAGGCCTGCGAGAGACGGGAACCGAGAGGCAAAGGCCGGACGGCGGCGAAGCCCGAAACTGACACGGCGGCCATCTTGGGTCCGGAGCTCTGCGGCGGGGGGAGGGGGCGTAGGACGGGAACAGCCTGCGGCGGGCGGGGGCGCGCGCGGGGAACAGCGCGGCGGGGCGGGAGCGGTCGCCGCCGGGAAGACCGCGGAGACGGGGGCTGCGGCACCCCGGGGCCTCGGCGGGAGCGCGCGGCGTCGAGAGGCGGGGCCGCTCCTGGGACAGCGGGCGCGGGCAGGCCGCCGCCGCGGGGTCGGCTGCCGAGGGCGGCCTGCGGCGCCATGTGGGCAGGGTGTGCGGGGCCCGGGCGGGAAGGCGGCGGCGCTCGGCGGAGGCTGACTGGAAATAGCCCTTGGGCAGAAGCCGCGGGAGCGGCTGCCGGCGGGGACGTCTCGCTACGGCTGTGGGGAGCCCGCCGCGCTCCGAAACCGCGAGGCTGCGACCGAGGGTATGGCTACCGGCTGCTCCGACCGCCGGGGACCAGGCGGGAGCGGCTGGGCGGCGGGAGGGCTCGGGCGGACGATCGTACCCTGGGAATAGATGGTTATAACCTGTAAGGTAGGAAATCCATCTCTAAGGCTTAATTAAGCTTGCGCTTGAAACAGAGACTCTGGGTTTTTCTGACTGGAAGGTACCGAAGTGATGCAGAATTCTGAAATAACGACACCATTCAGCTTGGAAGAGTGGGTGTGCCTTGCCTGCACCTCTCAGCTGCCCACGTTTAAAGACTGCTCTGTCCTTAAGGTATCTTTGTGAGGTAATTTGTGTAACTTTCTGACCTCTTTGAGACATTTTCGTCTGTAGAGTAAAAATATGCTGCCCAAAGGTGTTTTACACAAGCTATCTAGGTACTTTGATCTTGGCTCCACAGAGCTGGTTGGTTGTCACTGAATCAAAAGGTCTCTGTCCAAGAAGAGGGGTCCACCCTTGGCTGATTTGTAGGACAGCATGGTTCTCTTCTGCTCGGCAGAAGTGTAACGTTGGACTAGCATGTGCTAAAAGTTGGCAGCAAAGAGCAAATCCTCATTTTGCAGTATTCTCTCCTAGGTGATATTTAATTGAAAGAATCTCATTTTGTTATCCATCCTGAATGTCTATGTGCTGCATGCAGTTCTCTGACCTTTTCTAACCTCTGGGTCAGTTTACCGGCTGTGTGTACACATTATAAAGTAGGCATTTTTCACCATTGTCTTAAAGGACAACTATTGTGTAAAGTTTAATGTGAGCTTCCCTTTTTAGAAAAGAAAAAATAAAAAGAAACGTTGTGAAGACAGAGTTGATAAAGCAAACTTGCAATGTTTTCTGAATGGCTTTGTCTGGTATCTTGAGGGGAGAAATTTCTCTTGACAAAGACGAACTCTTTTGATGTTTTAACAGAATAGGTTTTTCAGTGTGAGAGTTAAATGTTCTTAGTGAGTTACTTATTACTTGAAGCCAAGTCTTTCTCATACCGAATCTAAATCTACCCTCTTTTAGTTTAGGGCCATTATCCCGTGTCCTATCGCAGCAGGCTCTGCTGAAAAGCCTGTCCCCATCTTTCTTGTAAGCCCCTTTCAGTGCAGAAAAGCCACAATAAGGTCTCCCTGGAGCCTTGTGTTCTCCAGGCCGAAGAGCCCCAACTCTCTCTGCCTTTCCTCACAACAGAGGTGTTGCAGCCCTTGGATCATGGCTGTGGCCTCCTCTAGCCCCGCTCCAACAGCTCCAGGTCTGTCCTGTGCTGAGGGCTCCAGAGCTGGACGCAGGACTCACGGGGGCGTAGGAGGGTGTCTCACCAGAGCAGGGCAGAGGGGCAGAATCCACTCCC
Organism: Opisthocomus hoazin; assembly: GCF_030867145.1. NCBI lineage: Eukaryota > Metazoa > Chordata > Aves > Opisthocomiformes > Opisthocomidae > Opisthocomus > Opisthocomus hoazin. The sequence goes on from NC_134441.1 coordinate 9,426,138, forward strand.
TCGCCCTGCTACCCACGCTGCTGGGGATTGAGCCCAGCATACGGTTGGCCTTCTGGGCTGTGAGTGCACTTTGCTGGGTCATGCTGAGCTTCTCGTCAACCAGCACCCCCAAGTCCTTCTCCGGGGGGCCTGCTCTCAGTCCATTCTCTGCCCAGCCTGTATTTGTGCTTGGGATTGCCCCAGTCCAGGTGCAGGACCTTGCACTTGACCTTGTTGAACTTCTGAGTTTCGCACAGGCCCACATCTCAAGCCTGTCAGGTCCCTCTGGATGGCATCCCTTCCCTCCAGCGGGTTGACCGCACCACACAGCTTGGTGTCATCAGCAAATTGCTGAGGGTGTGCTCAATCCCACTGTCGGCAGCGCCAACAAAGATTTTAAGCAGCGCTGGTTTTAGTACTGACCCCTGAGGAACGCCACTCATCACTGGTCTCCACAGTGACAGGTCTCCTCTATGGTTGCTTTTGTATTGGCACCAACATTCTTGATGGCTAAAGAACCTGATGTAACCACAGGAAAAATACAAAAGTGACAATATAATGAACTGGGTAAAATACTGACAATTTTGATCATGGGTGCAAGCAGTCAGAGGGAAATGGCAGTTTTTAAACAATGTATAATACAGTCAAAACTGAATTGCAGTTCATGAGACAAAAAAGAAATGCCTGTATTTAAAAGACGTATCCCATGACTGTTGATTTTAAGGTCCAGGTTAAAAGCAGAAAGGTTTGAGATTCTTGGAGAACTATATGTATAAAGGCTTTATATTGTTGCTCAACTGAACTATGTGCTGCTGCTTTCTGTCTGTGATACTTGTATGACTCACATTAATACAATCTCCAAGAGCCTCATAGACTGATACAATAATCTTTGCAGTACCTTTGTCTTAAAAGTCAAGTGATTATATTAAAGTCATAATGATTTTAAATTTAGAAGTGCTGTAATTAAATGACAAATTAGTACCCCTCTGTTGCTCTCAAATGTATAATTCATTACAGTAATTTGAATTAGACATTTAAAAAAACATTATTTGATGTTTAAAAAATGCATTTGATACAAATCATAAGCGTAAAAAAGAATTAATATACAGGTTACTTCTCCATTATTTTCTGCTATAGCAAAAAGCTCATCTAGTGCATGTTGGATTATCTAATACTTTGAATAGGGATGTATGCATACAGCGGTATTAAAAGGTAATGTCGGAGCAAATAAACTGACCTCCACCCCCTTTTGGGGGAAAAATAGCTTCAACGTGTCAATAGAAGAGCTGATATAAACTCTGATCTGTGCAGTTTTTTGCATTCTGAGATAATCAGTCCGTTCAGCTTACTTGTCCTCCAGACTTGGACATATCACTGCTTTAAAGATTTGCCAGCAATCATGAAGCATAGTCAGGACTTAGACCTGAGCCTTTCCAAACCAGTAGGCAGTCACCTTCCTTCCCATGCAATAAAGGTTGTATGCTTAGACAGCTTATTTAATGGGATAGAAAGGACGGCTTTTTCATTGCTCCTGTATTTATGTTTGTTCCCAGCAGAGTGGTAAAATTGGAAGATTATTTGTGGTGGCATCTGCTTGACTCAGAAGTCCAGAGATCTGCTATACAAACACACAACACCTGTTCTAATTATGCGAAGGAAACACTTGGCATAGAGTTTAGATACATTTTGTATGTGCCAGCTGGATTGTGTTTCCGGTAGCGTTACTACTCTGTGGTAAACAAACCAGCAAATATGGCGGACATTCGACTGGCTCACATTTTATGGACTTTACTAAGATGTCTACCTTAGAAAAGGGTACCCTTAAAGAAATGAGAAGCAGGCGGCGTTTTTAAGGCCGCAGGCTCTGGTGTCTCCAACACGGAGTGCAGTTCTGACCACCCCATGTGGAAAAGCTGGGCGAGCACCTCGGAGCGGGGCGAAGGGGGGGCACGCGGCAGCCTCCATGTGCGGGCAGCCTGGGCCGCTACCCCTCCCTCCGTCCCGAGCGGTCGGACGCCTGTGAAGGCGCGGGGAGCGGAGCGAGGGGCAGCCCCGCCGCCCGCCGCGGGGTGGCGCGCCCCAGCTCCTCCCGGCCGCGGTTCCAGGCCGGGAGGCCCCCGCTCGGCCGTGCCCCGCGGCGCCCCCTGTAGGGCCCGCAGCAGGCGATGTGCTGTCTGTCAGCGGGGGGGCGGGGCTCTCTGCGCGCGCTCTGGGGCGGTCCGCCCCTTCCGGGTGCCTCAGCTGGTGGGGCGTCGCCGCGCGCGTTCCCGAGCCTGCCTGCAGCCCGGGCAGGCTGCTGCCCCAATCGAAGCTGAGCGCAGCTTGCCGTTCTGCGGCGTCATCATCCGCACGCCTCTGCTCGGCCTATAGGGCACCGCTGTTAGTGGGTCACCCAATCGGAGTGCTCGCTGCCAAGTCCCGCCCGGAAAGGTTAGGGGAAGTTTTTCGCGCTGCCAATCCGCGCGCTGGGGGGTGGAGCTTGTGGCAGCGCGGGCGCGAGCCCTGTGAGGCGGTGCGGGCGCGGTGGTCTCGCTTCGGCTCCTGCTGCAGGCCGGCCCTGTGGCGCGGCCCGCCCGTCGCAGTCATGATCCACAGCCTGTTCCTGATCAACGCCTCGGGGGACATCTTCCTGGAGAAGCACTGGAAGAGCGTCGTCAGCCGCTCTGTCTGTGACTACTTCTTCGAGGCGCAGGAGAGGGCCTCGGAGGCAGAGAACGTGCCGCCAGTGATCCCCACGCCGCACCACTACCTCCTCAGCGTCTACCGCCACAAGATTTTCTTCGTGGCCGTTATCCAGAGCGAGGTGCCGCCTCTCTTCGTCATCGAGTTCCTGCACCGCGTCGTCGATACCTTCCAGGTACGGCTGGCGCGGCCGGCAGGGGCCTGCTGGCAGGGCGAGGGCTGCGCGGCGCGGAGCGGCTCTGCCTCGGCTAGAGGATGCGTTGGGGTGCGCCGGGCTTGCTGGAAGAGGAGGAGCCCCAGGTCACCGCCGTGTTGTGAAGGAGAGCGGGGCGGGGGGGAGAAAAGGGAGCCCTTCGAGTTAGCAGCAATCACTTTTCTCTTTTTTCTGTCTCTTAATTCTCATCCTGCACCTGCGAGGGTCTAGAGTGCGTCTCGAGGTCTTGCGGTGGCTAGGAATGTACCGGCTAGGATGGTGATGGATTCAAGACCAGCCTGTGCTCACAGGAAGGACCTTTCAGAAATCAGATTTCTACTTTTGTTTTGTAGCCTTGTCTCTTCTAGGAGCTGTGAACTAAGACCATACTGGCCTTGTTATCACAAAGAGTTTTTGCAATTAATAGGCATGTGCTTTAGTCAACTAGTGACAACCTGCCTATGTGCTTACATCTAGAGATATTTCTTGGGAGCAAACTTGCTTCCTACAGAAGTGAGTCACAGAAGTTGCCACAGAGCAGCCATGTTCCCTCTGTGCTATGGCTGACATGACTGCCGATCACTTCAGGGAAACAATGAAGGTGTCTGTCTTCTGCCTGTCAACAACAGGATTGTGTAGTCTGGATTTGAAAGGTCTTATGACCAGCATCTTACCAGAATACAGGAAATGTGGGTGTTTGGTCAAAGAAGTATCATGTGAGTTTTTGCTTCCAGGTGCCAATGAGAATGTGAGTGTAGGCTGAGTTATGTTTCACAGAGCTCAGGGAGTGGGTTGGCAGTTCAGGCCCAAAATGTACTATGTCAGTCGCTTAGGTCTTGGTTTTTGTGAGGGGGTGAGATGTGAATGTGTCTTCACTGGCTTGGCCATGTGTTAAAATCTGATATATCTGAAATAAAAATAGTGTTTGTAGTGCAGGACTAGGAATTCTCTAGAATCACAGTTTATGTATACTCATGCTTTGCACAGAATACCCCATCTCTTTGATTATTCTAAGTAACTAGAAGCTTAGGTTTGTGTTTGTGTGTGCATGCTCGCTCTCTCTCCAGAAAGATGCATGAATTCTCTACAGCATACAACTATGAGTACGTTAAATGCTCAATTTTAGAAATTGTTGAATTGTTGGGACTGCTTCCTGTAACACATGCTGAATCTTGAAAGACCTCCACTTAGTTTTCTATACGTACATTGTGTTACAGATTTACGATTTGTCTTGGTATATTTTTACTACAAACTTTAATACTGCTAATTATTGTTTTGGAGTAGGAGCTAAAGAAACAGTAGAGGAATAAAGCTGGGGAATAAACTGGTCTGTGGATCTTATATGGGTCATGTTCTAAGGTTCTGCTTTATACACCTCTTAAATGATGAGGAAGGAGGGTTTTGTTACATGGATAGAATTATTTTTTCAGACTTCTCGGAATACCGGACTTCTGCTATTAGTCTAATACATCTGAAGATGTGTAAGCAGTCTGTACACCCCATGCAGTATAAGAGTGAATAAATAAAGGTAGTGTGGTAGACGGATTTCAGATATGTTCTATAAAACAAACATGGACTTAGGCAGAATATGCAGAGAGTTTGAAAATGTGCTTCCCCTGTATTCCAGATCAAAATAAATTCTAAAAAAATATTTACAGAATTGAAGTTAATGATTGTGTTAACGCCTATATGTATGTGAGCATTATAACGAAGTAAAAGAAAAGCTTTGATGAGGAGAGGTTGAATTTCTTAAACAGCAGTGCTGCACAGTTAAAATACTGAGAGTACTGTAGGTGAAGACTAGGGCAGCTGAGGAAGGATATGTAATACTGGGGCCTAACGAAAGGCATCACTGCGTGCAAGGCAGTAGTGGTTGTAGGAAGTTTTTTCTTATTAATATTGCTGCTTAACTGGTTACAATTGAGGCACTTCAAGTGCTAATTAAAAATCTCATAGCTATCAAAGAGAATCTTGTTAAATAGAAAGGAAATAAGAGCATATGATGATGCGGTGATTTTCCAGATTGCTGGGGCAGTGGCAGAGGTATGCTCAGAGTTGTGCATGTCAGTTGGAGTGGTCAGTCTGTCTGATGTGCTTGTACTAATACATCGAGTTTCAGCGTTGCTTCACCTACTCGAAGAAGAGGCTTGATTTATTTCTGTGTGGGAGGACACTGAACTGAATGATCACTCTCTTTCAGAGATTGTTGAGTAATTATTTCTTTTGCACAGGATTATTTTGGTGTCTGTTCAGAGGTGATGATCAAGGACAATGTTGTGGTGGTTTATGAGGTGCTGGAGGAGATGCTGGACAATGGCTTTCCATTGGCAACAGAGTCTAATATTCTTAAGGAACTGATAAAACCTCCCACTATGCTGCGAACAGTTGTCAACACCATCACAGGTACAGGGAAACAAAAAGTAGATAAACTGGGGAGGCCATGTGGCAGTAATCTGCATAAGTAAATTAGGACATGGATGAAGGAAAACTTCTGTTGTCCCATGCCATTCTAAACCCCCGTACGGGTGTATTTAGGGAGTCCTGTGTTAGTGCTTTGCTTTGAGGTTCCTTCCAATTCCAGCACCACCTGCACTTTGTTGGGTTTTTTAACCGAACCAGACAGATTACATTTCCAATAACAGCCATGACGTGACTTCCTGGATGAGTTAGTGTGGTGTGGGTTTTTTGTTGGGGTGGCTTTTTGTTTTGTTTTTTAGTTACACTTCCCTGTGCCTTATTGTGGTATGTTTTGGAGTTGGATGTAAGAGAGATGTAAATTGTAGAATATAAACAGTGAGTTTGGAAGAGTAATTGCGCTCCTCCAAAGAGACAGAGGTTCTTGGGGATTAATTACAGTTAAGTTACATGAGACCAAGGAGTTGTTCTGGAGAACTGTCTAACTTTTGTGGTGGTTGTGATTACCTTTCTTTTTCCAGGAAGCACTAATGTGGGTGACCAACTTCCTACTGGACAGCTATCGGTGGTGCCTTGGAGACGTACTGGTGTAAAATATACGAACAATGAGGCGTATTTTGATGTGATTGAGGAGATAGATGCAATCATTGACAAATCGGGTATGGAAGTTGCTTCTGGCTAAGTTGAGGGTAACTTGTCCCGATAGTGTCTGAAGAGAGAGGTTTTCAAAGAGGACCTCCCCCATCTAAGCATGGGAATTCCTGTTCTTACTCTGGAATGTTGCCAACTTGTAGATGGTCTTCAGTCAAAAATTTTAGAGAGGTACCAAGACTTTGTTCCTGAGGTCTTGCAAGCAGTTCTATATTGGGAAAACAGAAGATCAGTGAAAATTGTGCATAGCAGTATCTCCTTAGTTTTTGTGCATCTTAGTCTTGTTAGAGTTGGGAGCTACTGTCATTGGCCATTAAAATGGACATTGCTGGTATCAGTGCTTCTTATGTGTATCCATCTTCTCTAGAAGTCATTGGGAATGAGAAAAATGTTGAGCAGGCAATGTAATGAGCCGTGACATTTCATAAAGATAATAAATTCCCTTCTTCCCCATTGATAGTTTTTCCACGTTAGGAATTTTTTTAAAAGCTTCACATAACCTCCTATGTTTACTTTATTGTTGCAGGTTCCACAATTACTGCTGAAATCCAAGGAGTGATTGATGCTTGTGTCAAGCTGACGGGGATGCCAGATCTTACCCTCTCCTTTATGGTAAAACTCAAGGATGTATCTTTACTTAAGTATTTTGAAAAGGGTTTTCCAGCCCTGCTACTAGGATCTTAGTCTCACACTGATGGATTTCAGTAGATCAGAACCTGGGTATGTCAAACAAAAAGAGAAGGAGCTGACAGAGGAAACTCATAGTGAACTTCAGCAACTTTGAGCCTAAATGTTTTATTTTCAGGTTCTTTGTTAAAAGTATTGTTAGTGTGTGCTGTGACTAAGTTTCTGAGATACAGTGGTGCTTTAGACAGATATCCTAGAGGGCCATCTTTTTTATGAGTATGCGTCGATGTAATTATTTGACATGACTAAATTTTCTAAAATAGAATAGAGGTTATGGAGTACTGCTATCTCACAGCGTCAAATACCTTAACATATCTGAATGTAGACACCTTCAAGTTGGCAGAGTGTGCATCAAATAGTAGGCCCTTCATGGATAGAAGACTGAGAAGAAGAGGTTATTTTAATTAGTACTGCCCTCACTGACCTTGTGACTTACATTTCAGAACCCTCGGTTATTGGATGATGTCAGCTTTCATCCATGTGTGCGTTTTAAGCGCTGGGAGTCAGAGAGAATACTCTCCTTCATTCCACCTGATGGAAATTTTCGCTTGCTGTCCTACCACGTCAGTGCTCAGAAGTAGGTGATGAATGTAGTGTGAAATTTGGATCTTGTTGGCTGGAGGAGGGGGGAAAGAATTGCTTTTAAAGATCAGGTGGCATGTTGTGCCAAATGAAGAAATGAAGTAGAGATGCACGGTAACTTTCACTTTTCCTCTTTTAAAACATGTTTTGTCCTTGTTTGGAACAGAATTAGGCAGCATGGAGTAATCAAGCTGTTGATTTCCTATGTTTATAAAAGCTTTTAAAATAAAACAAGGTAGTTTGGTAATCTTGTTGGGTTTTTTGACATCTCTCTTAATAGAACTACAAGTTCTTGTCTGCTGTTTGCGCTCTTTTCTAGAAGCAGCTTACCAAATACTAATTGGGGTTACAGATGCTAAAGCATTTTGTTAGACTTCGTCAGACTTAAGTAGGTGAAAAGAAGTGGGAAATCCAGCTGAAAGCAGACATGAAGTTCATGTGCTGTTGCGCTGCCTGGAACTACTTGCCAGCTTAATTGTGATGTGCAAAAAGATTCCTCATCCTTTGCTCAAGTCTCCTGTTATATTGAGTGTAGTTACCTCTGCTGTAGAGAGGTAGAAAACTAAGATACAGCAAGCTTGATTAAAATGTGTAATTAAGACTTGAGAACAGGATTCTGACTTTGTTCGTGGCTCAAACAAATGAACATAGGATTTCCTTCTCTTAAGGAGGTTGCTTTCCATTGTTTTCAGTGTAGAAGGTAAGGACTGCATCAGTAAAAGCAAAAATGAAGGTGAGATTGACAAGGACTCTCTGTTCATGTCTTTATTCTAGTCTCGTGGCAATTCCTGTCTACGTTAAACACAACATCAGTTTCCGTGATAGCAGCTCACTGGGACGTTTTGAGATCACAGTGGGACCAAAGCAGACTATGGGGAAGACTATAGAGGGAGTGACGGTCACTAGCCAGATGCCAAAAAGTGTCTTAAATATGACCCTCACAGCCTCTCAGGGAACACATATCTTTGATCCAGTTACAAAGGTGAGCGGAAAGAGGAAATTATTTTTTTTTTTAAATCTTTTTTACCTTTCAGCAAATGGAGTTGAGCTGTTCGTGCTTATATGAACATTTGCTTGAACATACTTTTCTGCAGGCAGTATCTTTTCTTGGTGTGAGAACTTTTTCTGGTCAATTGCATACTACAAGTTGTCTTAATGCCCACAACAAACAGCTCTGTGTCTGAGTGGATTGTAGTTCTGGTTGCTTGGTGTGTGCAGAAGAATCTAGAACTGATATTGTATGATGAGGCATTAGTCTGGTGGATGCTTTACAAACTTCTGCATATCTTGTTGTCATGCCTAGTACTGCATGTGAGACTTGGTCCTTTGAAAACACTGAGAATTTGGGTTGATTAGTGGGTTTTGATTTGTTTTGGGGTGTTCTGGTTTTGTTGTTTGGTGTGTCCCCCTGGATTTCACTTTTTTTTCCTTAATGGCAAACTTAAATTTCATGATTTACCCACAGTAGAGCCTGAAGCAACACTACTTCAGTCACTTGTAAAGGAGGCAATTCTGTGTTATTTTTGTCACTGTTACACACAGGAAATTGGGCCTGTAGCCCAAGTAGTGGAAATATCGTTCATGGTAGGCTTTTGGGGAACCTCATGGAAGGACCAAAGGTCCGAGGCAGTTGCTCCTGAAGCCTGTACTGTGTCTGTCCAATATGAAAGGCAAGATACTAAGACAAAGACCTTTTCCATAAAGAAACATTAAAAGCTGTCATTGGAAGGGGACTCTTCTTTAAAGGGTGTTAGAGCATTTCTGTTTCACTGCTGTGTTTTCTGTTCCTTGAAGTTGCTGTCATGGGATGTGGGGAAAATAAACCCGCAGAAGCTGCCAAGCCTGAAGGGGAGTGTGAGCCTGCAAGCTGGGACATCAAAACCAGATGAAAACCCCACCATTAACCTGCAGTTTAAAATTCAGCAGCTGGCTATATCTGGTAAGTGACTGTCAGGTAAAGAAACTGAATATTCTCTGCCGTGTCAGTGCTCACTCTGCATGTAGCTGAAGTAGCTCTGCAGAACTTCTGAAGTACATGCTGTCTGAAAATCGTGTGCTTTGACTACAGATACATGAATTTGTTCTCTCTCATGCTCCATGAAACAGCCTATCTACATTTCCTTGCATTTCTTGTTTACAGGCCTATGAAGAATTTTAGGGTATGGATGTGTTTGTAAAGAATGATTATGACAATTAGCAGTTGTCAGCTTTTCTCCGTTCTGTTTACTGCTTGCTGAAACTTTCCCTATGCTTTCTGCACCTCTAATATGATCTTCTGTTCCTTTATCCTGGAGGCCTGTCTGCTTTGTTTGTGGCAGCAGTCAGTCTTATGCTGTGTTTGTTTGCCTCTAGGACTCAAGGTGAATCGCTTGGACATGTATGGGGAGAAGTACAAGCCCTTCAAGGGGATAAAATACATGACTAAGGCTGGCAAGTTCCAAGTTCGAACCTAGAAGATCCTGATAGTGAGGAAGAGCACTTTCTTGTTTCTGCTGTCCCTGGCTGTTGAATGCAGCCTTGTACCCCATCCATCTGTTTAGGGTTGCTCCGTTGCCTGTGGTAGCATGAGCAGGAGAGCCAGTGCTTAGGGTACTGGGGAGCAGGGAAAAGTAAGGTTGACCTGAAACCATCTCGTCCCTAGCTGAGTCTGAAGTATTGAGAACAATGTCAGATGGGAGAGGTGTTCAGGTCCCTTGGGATTAGTGAGTCATATATGTAAGCTTCTATCACCTTCATTTTGCTGTCTTAAAGGAAATTCTAGGGATTTATGGTCTTTTGTGACTCATCTTCCTTATATTTTGGTTGGCTTTTATCCCTTTGTAGATGGTACAAAGTTGAATTTCCACAAACTTCAACTCCAGTGTGATTGTCTGACATCTGCCCTTCTCCATGACTGGGTGTTAGGGTGGAGAGCTGTATAGTCCTTGGCAGCAGAAAGATCATCTAGCCATTCTGCCTCCAAACAACTGGAAAAGGTGGAAAAGTAGATTGTCCCACCCAGGATGGGAATTTAAGAAGCCTGAGATTGGGGATGGTTCCACAGAGGGAGGAAGGAAAGAAGTGAGTGCTTTTTCTGGATATTTCATGAGCCATCTGGATCATCAAGTATCTTGAATCTCTGGAGATAGACTGGAAACCCATCCAATTCTTACTATGGTATCCTACGAAGGGCTGACTGTAACACACGTGATCTTGTAACTCATAGGTAGTGGTATCTGAATGTAGTTCTGCTTCCCTTCCTACTTTGTCAGTATTTGAAGGTAGGGTTTCTCCTAGCATTTTTGGGCAGTCAGGGAAGAGACAGAGGCAGGAGAATTTTTGTCGAGATGTAGCACGCCGATGGAAACGGAAGCTATGGCTCGATGAAGACGATCACTATCCTAGTAACTTTTTGCAACCTGTTTTTGTCTCTGCCTGGCTATTACAAATGAAGGTGATACTGCTGTTCTCCTGCTCGCTGATGTCTTTGAGATAATTGCGTCCCGGTCCCTTTCGTAGTGTTTCTGGCTATCCTACCTCATTCCAGTTCCTGTACCAATCAGCTGTCGTGCAGATGGATTCAAGTCAGCGCTGGATTTTTCACTGGGACCATCTCTTCTGCCGGAGCTGTTGCTGCATCTGCCCATTCCAGTCTGTGCTGCATCTCCCTGTACAGCATATATATGAAATGAGAGGCACCTGCACTGTTCTGTATTGTCTGTAATGTGCTCTTTGGCCACTAGATGCCAATGTGTTTTCTCCGTGGTAGCAGAACTTGTCCCTAAGTGCTGTACATGTGACTACATCTGTCAGGTGACTGTGGAGTCCAGCATGTACAGTTCATGCTTGTGAACAGAACAGGGTGACCCTAAAGGAAGGATAAGATGTTCTGGTTTGCATATGATGGATACTTGCAGTGGTTGAGTGGCATCTTGCTTGTAGAATGGCAAGTTTCAGTGCAACTGCTGCTGAGCATGTTCAGTGCAAATATAACCTTCAGCAAGGGCATCAATAAAATTCATTTTTACATGTCATCTGTGTCAATTCAGAGTGGTTTGTGTGGGCTTTACAAGAAATGCAGTTGGTATTTGAGGAGGAAGGTAAATTATGCCAATTGGACTATTGACAGTGGGTGCCTTAGGGAGATAAATGTCTTTATGCAATTGGGATTGTAAGCCTGGGACTAAATCACTGTCTGAAAAGCTAAAATTAATTATTTTCTTGGTAATTTTTCTTAGTGTTTGCCAAAAGGAGTGCTGAGCTCTTCCTGGAACCTCAGTGAAACTGTCTTTAGGAATGCAGCTGAACCATTTTTGTTTACTAGGTAGGGTTTTGGGTAGCAGGCTAAGGGCTGTGAAGTGCATGAAGACAATGAAATACCTCTTCACCTTCCTGCTCCTCAAGTACTGATATTGTCCTTTGGCTTTGTAGCTTTGTCTTCTAAAGTATCTTTTCTTTCCTGCTGAAGTGATTCATGTTACTCGAGATCTTGAAAGGCTTCTTATATGCATAAGGGTGTGTGGCCCTTATGACAAGCTTTCTCTATCAAGTCTGAGACAACTGCAAGTTTGTATGGAGTGAGGGATGAAGCGGGGCAGAAGGGGGAAGTGGGGAGCGAAATTAGTGAGATAACTTGGTAGATGATACAAGGAATTTTGGAAAGAAATGTGAGGTGTGGGTGTGTACTTGTTACAATAAATGGTGATGTTGACTCAGGTTCTGAAAGAAGAATGTATCAACTGCAAAGTAAGAAGAGAGATCAGTCAAGCAGATCATAGTCATTATTGTCTTACACCTTGTCTCAAGATGGTGCTACTGTGTGCTGGACGAGGACAAGTAGGGGAAAAAAAAACAGGATAAGAAGAGAAAAATTTGATGTAGAGATGGAAACCATCTTGGATTTTTTTATGAGGGAGGGACATAATGGGTAAACAAGCTAGAGAAATGCAGTTAAATGCACTGAGCTAGGTGGCAGCAACTTTTGAGAAATGAAACGCAAGAAGTTAAAGTAAGGCTGGAGTTAAGTTCTAGTTATTGGACTGGGATTTGGTAAATCTCCCAGATTGAGGATCTGTTATAAAATGAGGGATAAAGAAGCATTTGGAAAAATTTGGAGTTGATTCTGGGTCCCGCTTTGAGTTGGCCACGGGGAAGACATCAGAGAAGACAGACCAGGATGGAAGGAAGCAACCAGTGCAGAGGTGGCAGCTAAGGCTTATGTAGCTCTCTTGTCACCTTGGATATTTCATGTAAGGGTATTTTCAAGGAGCTGGTAACAGCTGTGATGTAAAACTGTTCTCTGCAACTTTGATTTAATTTTTTTTTTTTTTTTTTAATAGGATGTATTTTTCTAAAAAGTAACAGTACCAGGTGTGATTCAGTTACCTTTTATTGGTGGCTGTTAGATCACATCAAGCTCAAATAATGTATTTAATAGACTGTTTGAATTGTGGAACAACAGTTACATTCCTGAGGACACTTTCCTGTGTTACTCATTGTAACAGTTTAGGGTGTTTTACAGGCTGCAAATATTTGGCAGGCTTGTGAATGCCAGGATAGCGAGGCACAGCAGCACTTAGAAATGGGTTTAGGGGAGAGGAATGGAAATTAATTAATCTTTTTCTCAAGGTTAATACCTAATAAAATACAATTAACAACAACAAAAAAATCACACCAAAAGACCTGAAATATGACTCTTTTTTTAATAAACATCTTGGGTTTTTTTTCCCCTTCCACTGGCTGGCATATGGGACTTGTTGCTGAAGTTAACTGGACTTACACAAGTATTTCTCTGAGGACATTAGAGAAGATCTCTTTCTAAGCTGGTAGCTAGAAAGACATGGACCACTTGTAAAGTTGCCATTTACAAAACCCATCTGAGGACGTAATGGGTGTCCTTACCAAAGCTCTCTTCTGTAACTACTTATATAAGCTTTTCTATTTGACTACAGGCTGTCCTAGTATATAATCGGAGAGCTCCTTAAAACTGTGGAAGTAAATGCTTTGAGTTACAATGTTTTGAATTTCCCAAATACAACAGACTAGTTTCCTAGCTACAATGCCTAATTGATGCTAACACTAAACTCTTTTTGCAGCCTCGATACGATATTTTTCCTTTTGTAAAACGGTAGTCACGTGCTTTCTCTTACTTCGTAAAACAGCTGGACGAAAGATAATCTCAAAGAGGCTTAACTCTTATGACATACATAGATACCACTTAGCGTCACATGGCAACTGCATTGCAAGTAAGTCATGCTTGATTACTGAGATTTTAGTTCACGGTGATTTGACTATACCTGTCCTGTCTTCTGTTAAAGGACAAATGCAGCCTTGTGACATTTGACTTGATCTTTACTTGTAGATGTAATCTAGCAGGCACCTAAAACTGCTACCATTACACTTGTCCTTTGTTCTGCCCTGCTGTGCTGAACAGAGCTTTTGGTTTTATATCAGATGGTAATGCATAGAAATGTAATAGTAAAAAAGTAATGTGTTGATACTGTGGCAGATAAGGCTGGTGTTAAGATTTTTTACGTATTCCATATTTATTTAACTATTTAGTTCCTACCAGGAGGAAAAGCAAGTCGAAGAACAGACTGTCCTAGCAAGCAATGCCATCCTGGATTTGCTGAGAGAGTTTAAGCTCAGACTCTGTTAATGAATCGGTTCCAAACTGACAAAGCAAGTAGTATATTGTTATTGAAATAAGCTGCCCATGCCTACAGCTTTGCTCTTTCTATTGGAGTCAAGCTGAAACCAGCTTAAATAACCAAAGTAAAATGGTATAAGGACAGAGCTTAAGCCTGACTGGAATGTTTTCCAAATTTACAGTCAAAGAAGAAGGACAGAGATGAAGTTTTCAGGAGGTTAAATCTGTCCCCTTTGACTTCAGTTCACACCAATTCCCAAAATAACAGCGCTGCTCATGGGATGCATGATGTACTCTCTTGGTTTGTTCTCTTGGGCCAAAATTTATTTTTAATTGTACTCGTGTGATTTGATGCAAGGAGAGACATTGGGAATGTGGGGCAGAAGGAGTGTTAGCTTCCAATAACCTGTAGTAAGGAAAGGAGAGTAATTTGAGAATGCGCCCTTTCCACACACTGCAGTTTGTCTTCCTCTTGTACTGAAAGTCATAAGCATGTGGACAAATAGAAAGCCCCGTTAGCATCCTTAAAGCACTTGGAAGGAAGCTGTGAAAGCATGGCCACAGGATTGTGCATAGTTCATTTTTCTTTCTCAGGGTTTCATGTTGTCCTGAATCCAGTCAAGATAACGATTCACATTTGTATAAACACCAGGTATGTCTTTACGGCCACAGCCTATTCCCCAGCTGATGATTCCAATTAGATACATACGATCATCCTTCATACAGACCAGAGGCCCTCCAGAGTCACCCTACAGAGAAGTAGCAGGTTAGTGACAATCTCCTTTTTTGTATATTTTTGTGTTGTGTTCCCCCCTCCCCGCCCCGGGCTTAGTGGTGCACTAGTTTCTATGGAAATACCCTATGCAGTGTGCTCAAAAATCAAGAGCTCTTCATAATGGCACTTTCACATAAGCCAATTTTGTGTTCCAGACTCCCTCAATGCTCCTTTCATGGGGAGAGACCCAATGAAATCTGACTAACACTAAAGCGGTTAACTTGGTGCTCATTTATGAAATGTAGATGAGAAGTTGATACAA